>NC_092715.1:20930806-21230806 GCF_047496885.1 Scyliorhinus torazame
GTTGGGTGGGGCTACTGGGTTATGGGGATAGGACGGAGGTGTTGACCTTGGGTAGGGTGCTCTTTCCAAGAGCCGGTGCAGACTTGATGGGCCAAATGGCCTCCTTCTGCACTGTAAATTCTATGATAATCACCATAACATATCGACCCCCCCTTATCCGCCACAATACCCACCGCCTCAAATGCCACCCGCTTGCTCACCAAAATTGCGACCCCCCTGTTCTTTGTATCCAGTCCTGAGTGGAAAACCTGCCCCACCCATCCTTTCCTCAGCCTGATTTGATCCGTGATCTTCAGGTATGTTCCCTGTAGCATGGCTACGTCTGCCTTTAGCCCCTTTCAGTGCGAAAATACACGGGCCCTCTTGACCGGCCCATTCAGGCCTCTCACGTTCCACGTGATCAACCGGATAGGGGGGCTACCCAACGTCCCCCCCTGCAGACTAGCCATCTCCTTTTTTAGGCCAGCCATGTGCCCGCGGCTCCTGCACCCTCCAGCCCCCCAGGCAGAGGCTCCCCATCCCGACTCTCCCCTTTAACATCGATTCCCCCTCAGTCAGCAGAGCAGCATCCCAGCCCCCCCCCCCTTAAACCCCCCCGGCCAAGCATCTGCTTAACCCCCCTACCCCACCCCATTGCACTCCCGTAAGTCAGCTGACTCATGCTGACCCCGGTCGCTCCCGCCTCCATCTCCAATCCCCCTGTGGGTTCCCCTTACAAATCTCCAACCCCCCCCCCCCCCACTTAAGTGGGGTAGAGAGAGTCGTGCCCCCTACGCCCCGTGTGAACAGAGAAGGAAAACAAAACAAAACAAAGTACCGCACCCACCAGCCCCCAGCTTCAGGTGCCACCCCCACCATTTCGCGGGAAAAACCGCGCTCCCTGCCTGGGCCGGCCCCACCTCCTGCGACGCAGCTCCTCCCAACTGCGACCTCGCCCAAAGCCCCGAGAGCCCCGGGCAAAGGAGCCACAAAAACACAAGAAAACGCGGGGGAAACCCCAACATAGCACCGCCCCATCCCCCCACCAACAATCCCCACAACATACTGCAGTCCATTAACTTGAATCCAGCTACTCATTCTTGATGAAAGTCCACGCCTCGTCCGGCGTGTCGAAATAGTGGTGTCGGTCCTGGTATGTGACCCACAGCCTCGCCGGCTGCAACAGCCCGAAATTGACCCCCTTTTCGTGGAGGACCGCCTTGGCCCGGTTAAATCCGGCACTTTTCTTGGCCAGCTCTGCACTCCAGTCCTGATAGATCCGGATCTCGGTGTTCTCCCACCTGCTGCTCCGCTCCTTCTTCGCCCATCGCAGGACACACTTCTTGTCGGTGAAGCGGTGGAACCTTACCACCATAGCCCTCGGCGGCTCGTTCGCCCTCGGCCTCCTGGCCAGGACTCTGTGCGCCCCATCCAGCTCCAGGGGCCGCGGGAAAGCCCCCGCACCCGTCAGCGTACTTAGCATCGTGGTCACATATGCCCCAGCATCCGACCCCTCCACGCCTTCAGGGAGACCCAGAATCCGCAGGTTCTGCCTCCTTGATCTATTCTGCAGGTCCTCCAGCTTCTCCTGTCATTTTTTGTGCAGCGCCTTGTGCGCTTCCACTCTGACCGCCAGGTCCAGAATCTCATCCTCATTATCAGAGGCCTTCTGCCGCACCTCCTTGATCGCCGTCCCCTGCATCTTCTGGGTCTCCACCAACCTTTCAATCGACGCCTTCATAGGGGCCAGCATCTCCGCCTTTAAATCAGCAAAGCAGCTTCTTCATTACTCCTGCTGCTCCCGGGACCACTGGGCCCACGCTGCCTGATCCTCGCCAGCCGCCATCTTGCTTTTTTGCACCCGTTCTCCTCTCTTCTCCAAAGCCACTATCTTGACCGCTCCGCTCCTGGTCCACTCCATACAGTGCTGGGGGATCCTCACTGTTTCCTTCCCACACCGGGAATCGGCGTCAAAGTTGGAGCTCCTTAAAAGGGCCCAAAAGTCCGTTATCGGCGGGAGCTCCCTACCATGCGACCTACCTAGGCATAGCCGCAACCGGAAGTTGGGGGTCCTCATTTATGAGCGATGAGCTGCGCCAGTACCTGCTCAACAGAGGCATTGCCTCGAGCAGGACGACCAGCTACAACCCCCGGGGAAACGCGCAGGTGGAGCGGGAGAATGGGACGGTCTGGAGGGCCGTCCAGCTGGCCCTACGGTCCAGAAATCTCCCGGCCTCCCGCTGGCAGGTGGTCCTCCCCGATGCACTTCACTCCATTCGGTCGCTCCTCTGCACTGCAACTAACGAAACCCCCCATGAACGTCTCTTTGCCTTCCCCAGGAAGTCCACCTCCGGGGTTTCACTCCCAACGTGGCTGGCAGCTCCAGGACCTGTTCTCCTCTGCAAACATGTGCGGCTCCACAAGGCGGACCCGTTGGTTGAGAGGGTACAGCTACTCCACGCAAACCCGCAGTACGCCTACGTAGTATACCCCGATGGCCGCCAAGACCCAGTCTCCCTCAGGGACCTGGCACCAGCTGGGTCACCAGCTGGGTCACCACCCCCCCCCCCACCCCCCCCTGCCTCGGCACCACCCTCCCTTCCCCCAGCACACCCCACCACAGCCCCCGCTCCAGGACAATCCGTCCTCCCCTTGGTCCCACCCGGGGATGAAGAGGATGTCGACACGCTCCCAGAGTCACCGATGACCGCGCCGACGCCTGACTCGCCACCAGCACTGCGGCGCTCTCAACGACGGATCAAGACGCCCGACCGTCTAAATTTGTAACCTTCTCTGAAATTTTAATGGCAACCTGTATGTAAATAGTTTTCCACCACCCCCGCTGGACTCATTTTTAACAGGGGATGAATGTGGTAGTCACCACTGTTGTATTATATTGTATAAACGGCACTGCATACGAGGGTATTACGGTAAGGCCCCTGTACTACAGGTACTGGGGTAGATCCCTGCCTGCTGGCTCCGCCCAGTAGGTGGAGTATAAATGTGTGTGTTCTCTGAACAGCAGCCATTTCGGCAGCAGCTGTAGGAGGCCACACATCTCTATGTAATAAAGCCTCGATTACTCTCTACTCTCGTCTCATCGTAATTGGCGGTGCATCAAAGTGGAAATGCAGAAGTTGCTGCCCAAGATGTGCTGTTCCCACTGTATCTTTGTGAAAAAGGCATCTCACTCACTAACTCACCATCGCAATACTTTGAACAGGGTAACTTGTGTGCTGGACACAAATTAAGCTAGCCACAGAAAATTACGTAAATCGCTTTAAGAGGGCTAAGTGAGGAGTTCCGTAAAATATGGGGTTTGTTCATACTACATTTCGGGGAGCTGGTTACTATCAACTGCTCGGTGGGAGGGGGGGGGGGGGGGGGGAGGGTGTTGAGGTGGGGAGTTGATTGGGGTGGGTGGGGTGTTGGGGGGTGGGTTCAGGGGTTGGTGTTGGGTTCATTTTGTTTTGTGATATTATGTGCGTTCAATATGAAAATGTTAAAATTTGAATAACAATACTTTAAAAAAGATTTTTCAAGAGCTTCTCGCCAAAGGAACAAAAAACAGGAATCTAGGGGAGTAAAAGGTTCGCTTTAGTGAAGTTAAGTGAGTGAGGAGCAGAGAGAGACTCCCACAAGGCAAAGCTGCAGAAAGTGGATAGAAAGCAAAGTGGGCTTGTGAGAAGCCAGAAATCCAAGGTGACCAGGAGGTCGGTGGGCCTGTGAAGCAGGGGTGTTCGGTTGGCATGGCTGGGTATCTGACAGATTACACAGAAGGCAAAGTTTGAATGTACGTGGTGCTCCAGGGCAGAGGAACACTGGAAGGAACGGTTGAAACCCTGGAGGTGGGTCGATACTGAAGTCATCAGAGAGAAAGCATCATTTGGGGGAAGGTTCCAAGGAGCGTGAGGCCAGGCTTTGTAACTTATGTTATCCTTACAAATCTGTGTATATCTGTAAAGGTTTAGTTGGAGTGTAGGAGTAGGGTGTTATAATAATAATCTTAATTGTCACAAGTAAGGTTACATTAACACTGCACTGAAAATCCCCTAGTCGCCACATTCCGGCGCCCGTTCAGGTACATGGAGGGAGAATTCAGAATGTCCAATTCACCTAGCAGCATGTCTTTCGGGATTTGTGGAGGAAACCAGAGCACCGGGAGGAAACCCACGCAGACACGGGGAGAACGTTCAGACTCCACACTGACAGTGACCCGAGCCGCGGAATCGAACCTGGGACCCTGGCACTGTGAAGCAACAATGCTAACCACTGTGCTGCCGTGCCACCCATATAATTCACCTTGTTTAATAAGTGCTTTATTAAGGTGGGCAGCACGGTAGCACAAGTGGATAGCACTGTGGCTTCACAGCGCCAGGGTCGCAATTTCGATTCCCCGCTGGGTCACTGTCTGTGCGGAGTCTGCACGTTCTCCCCGTGTGTGCGTGGGTTTCCTCCGGGTGCTCCCCTTTCCTCCCACAGTCCAAAGACGTGCAGGTTAGGGGGACTGACCTTGCTAAATTGACCTTAGTGTCCAAAAAAGGTTAAGAGGGGTTATTGGGTTACATGGATAGGGTGGAAGTGAGGGCTTAAGTGGGTTGGTGCAGACTCGATGGGCTGAATGGCCTCCTTCTGCACTGTATGTTCTATGTTTATTCTTTTGTTAAAAGTTCATCAGCTGACTCCTGTGACTCTGTGACTCTGTTCATTAGCTGCCCTCTCTGTATCTAAACAACAAATAAAAGGTAGGCGGCTGGATTCTCCATTCCTGAGACGAAGTAATAATAATAATAATCGTTATTGTCACAAGTAGGCTTACATTACCACTGCAATGAAGTTACTGTGAAAATCCCCGAGTCGCCACACTCCGGCGCCTGTTCGGGTACACTGAGGGAGAATTCAGAATGTCCAATTCACCTAACAGCACGTCTTTCTGGACTTGTGGGAGGAAACTGGAGCACCCGGAGGAAACCCATGCAGACATGGGGAGAACGTGCAGACTCCGCACAGACATGACCCAACCCGGGAATCGAACCTGGGACCTTGGCGCTGCGAAGCAACAGTGCTAACAACTGTGCTACCGTATCGCTCTAGTGTTGACGTCGGAACGGGATTCGTGGACTTCCATAACAGCAAAACTGACGCCGCACCTGGACCAATTCAGTGACTGATAAGAGGCTAGCACCGGGCCACGTGGAACACAAACGATTCCAAAGAGAAACAAAGCCGGGTTCACCATATTTGTGATTCACACTCAGGAGGCCGACAAGCTGCAGCCGCAGATACACACAGTTCACTCCGGACTCACCCCCCCCCCCCCCCCCCCCACCCCCTCTCCCTCCCCCGGCTTCCACGGCGCTTGTTTCACAATTTTTAAAAGCACAAGTGAACCTCGCCATCGGGAACTTGGCCCATTGGAGGCAGAGATCGTGGGGCCCTGGCGAATACCGGGTCATGCTCACTAATGATATGCCAATGGCATTTACGTACGTTCTGGAATGCATTGACGCCGCTGGCGAGGCGAGGGAGAATTGTGAATAGGCGAGAAATTCTCCGCCCAATCACATTTCCCGTTTCCTCTATCAGGCTAAGTTCCATTATTGAGCCTTGCTGTTAGATTGTGTGTGGGCTGGTGAAAAGGGTCTGGTCAGCATGCTCCAGTTATTATGATGCATGTGCAGGGCCTGGTGGACCAGCCAGTGTGTTCCGGTTGTTCAAATTCATATTTTTGTAAAATGTATGACTAACGAATTGAATTGTTTTGACTGATCTGTTATAAATGATCAGTCAATCTTCACATCTTCGGGGTTGTTCCATCCAAATCCTATACACCACTGGTGTCAGACAGCTCACTGTCAATTCTGATGATCTTCACTGACTTCTGGACTTCCTGACGTCCTGAGAGGAGTCGCAGTAACGCAAGCTCTTTCCCCAGTTAATGTAATATACCGAGAAATCTCTCTTTTCACTGTTCGTACACAAGCTCAGTAAAGAAGGAGTCAGCCAGACAAACATGTTAGGGATTCGGACAGTTTTCCTCTGTTACTTTACTATAATATAATAATCTTTATAATAATAATAATCTTCATTGTCACAGCTAGGCTTACATTAACACTGTGTGGTAGTCTGTGTAGAGGTATTACGGTACCTGGTAATGCTGGAACACCATTGGTAGCTATTGTATGTTTCCTATTGGTCAAGCTGTATGGTAGCTCCGCCCTGCAAGGCGGGGTATAAGAGCCTGTGCCGCCCCAGCAGCCTTCTTTCTGTACCTGAGCTGCTGGGGGAAACATCTAGCTTATTAAAGCCTTCAGTTGGACGACAACCTCGCTTTAGTGGTCATTGATCGTGCATCAGTTTAATAAGCTAGATTTAAAAGGATGGAGCTCCGAATCAAGCCGGAGTGTCTGCAACTCAGCCCCCACGCGGCGAACTCAGCGGCAACTTTCAAGCACTGGCCGGCGTGTTTTAAAGGATATCTCGGAACGGCCGAAAACACACCCATGGGAGAACAGAAATTGCAAGTCCTGCACTCGAGGGTGAGCCCGGAAATTTACAGCCTCATCGAGGACGCGGACGACTTCGATGCAGCAATGGAGCTGCTAAAAGGACATTATATTCGCCCGGTAAACCAGGTCTACGCCCGACATCTGCTAGCAACGAGACGACAAATCCCTGAGGAATCGCTGGAAGAATTCGACCGTGTGCTCCTGGTGTTGGGGAGAAACTGCAGCTGCCCGCAAGTTTTGGCGAGCGACCACACAGAACTCTTGATCTGGGACGCTTTCGTGGCAGGTATGCTGTCCTCCCAAATCCGGCAGCAATGGCTGGAAAAAGACACCCTCGGCCTCAAGGAGGCACGGGCCCTTGCAGGCTCCCTGGATGTGGCCTCCCGAAACGCCCGTGCTTACGTTCCCGACCGCGCGGCAGCCCCCTGGGCAGCGTGGAACCCCTCCGCAGCCGACACCGAGACATCCCACATCCCCCACAAGCTTGTTCTGCAAGGCGGCCTAGGGGGACCCGCTGCTACTTTTGCAGGCAGGCCAAACACCCCCGGCAGCGCTGCCCGGCCCGTGCATCCACCTGCAAGGGATGCGGTAAAAAGGGCCACTTCGTGGTGGTATGCCAGCCCGTGCGGTCGCAGCGGTCCCCGGTGGCGAATGCGGACCGCCACCACAAATCTTTCCACGGTCCCCGTGCAGCCGCCATCTTCCTCCTCCACGGCCACGGGCAGCCCCTGGGCGCCGCCATCTTGTCCCACGGACGCGACGTTCGATGGATGGGTGCCGCCATTTTGTGCTCCCCCAGCCATGTGCGACCAATGGGAGCCGCCATCTTGGATGGACTCCCAGGACCCCAGCTCGGCTGACCGCACACCGCCCGAAGAGAACATTCAGCTGCTGCGATTAGCCTCGGTGACCCTGGACCAGTCTCGGCCTCGAACACTCTCAACTGCTGCAACAACAGTACTAATCAACGGGCACGAGCCGTCCTGCTTAATCGACTCTGGGAGCACGGAGAACCTCATACACCCCGACACGGTCAGGCGCTGTTCTCTCCTCATCCACCCCGTTAATCAGAAAATCTCCCTGGCCTCCGGTTCCCACTCAGTAGACATTAAGGGGTTTTGTGTAGCAAACTTCACGGTCCAGGGAAGGGAGTTTAAAAATTAACGGCTCTACGTCCTTCCCCACCTCTGCGCGGCCACACTCCTAGGTTTAGACTTCCAGTGTAATCTCCAAAGTTTAACTTTCAAATTCGACGGCCCTATACCCCCCCTCACTGTCTGCGGCCTCACAACCCTCAAGGTCGATCCGCCTTCCCTGTTTGCGAACCTCACCCCGGATTGCAAACCCGTTGCCACCAGGAGCAGACGGTACAGTGCCCAGGATCGGATCTTTATTAGGTCAGAGGTCAAAAGGCTACTGAGGGAAGGAGTCATTGAAGCTAGCAACAGTCCCTGGAGAGCTCAAGTAGTGGTGGTAAAGACCGGGGAGAAGCATAGGATGGTCATCGACTACAGTCAGACCATCAACAGGTTTACGCAGCTAGACGCGTACCCTCCCCCCCGCATATCCGACCTGGTAAACAGGATCGCGCATTACAAGGTCTCCACGGTGGATCTCAAGTCCGCCTACCACCAGCTCTCCATCTGTACTAGTGACCGCAAATACACTGCCTACGAAGCAGATGGGCGGCTCTATCACTTCTTAAGGGTTCCCTTTGGTGTCACCAACGGGTTCTCGGTCTTCCAGCGCGAGATGGACCGAATGGTTGACCGGTACGGTTTACGGGCAACATTCCCGTATCTCGATAATGTCACCATCTGCGGCCACGACCAGCAGGACCACGACACCAACCTCCGAAAATTCCTCCAGACCGCTAAGAACCTTAACCTTACGTACAAAAAGGATAAATGCGTGTTTAGCACCGACTGCCTAGCCATCCTCGGCTACATAGTGCGAAATGGAGTTATAGACCCCGACCCTGAACGCATGCGCCCCCTTATGGAGTTCCCCCTCCCTCACTGCTCCAAGGCCCTGAAGCACTGCCTACGGTTTTTCTCTTACTATGCCCAGTGGGTCCCCAACTATGCGGACAAGGCCCGTCCCCTGATCCAATCCACAGCTTTTCCCCTGTCGATAGAGGCCTGCCAGGCCTTCAGCCACATCAAAGCAGACATTGCAAAGGCCACGATGCACGCCATCGACGAGTCCCTCCCCTTCCAAGTTACCCTCAACCAAGCGGGCAGACCCGCTTCTTCTCACGTAACCTCCATGCTTCCGAAATCCGCCGCTCCTCAGTCGAAAAGGAGGCCCAGGCCATTGTAGAAGCTGTGTGACATTGGAGGCATTACCTGGCCGGCAGGAGATTCACTCTCCTCACTGTCCAACGGTCGGTTGCTTTCATGTTCGATAATGCACAGCGGGGCAAGATAAAAAACGATAAGATCTTGCGGTGGAGGATCGAACGCTCCACCTACAACTACGAGATCTTGTATCGTCCCGGGAAGCTAAACGAGCCTCCTGGTGCCCTGTCCCGCAGCATGTGTGCCAACGCACAAGTGGACCGCCTCCAAACCCTCCATGAGGACCTCTGCCACCCGGGGGTCACTCGCTTTCTCCACTTTATCAAGACCCGCAACCTGCCCTACTCCATCGAGGAGGTCAGGACAGCCACCAGGGACTGCCAAATCTGCGCGGAGTGCAAACCGCACTTCTACCGGCCAGAGAAAGCGCACCTGATTAAGGCTTCTTGTCCCTTTGAACGCCTCAGCATGGACTTCAAAGGCCCCCTCCCCTCCACCGACTGCAACACGTACTTCCTGAGTGTGATTGACGAGTACTCCCGGTTCCCATTCACCATCCCCTGCCCCGACATGACCGCAACCACCATCATCAAGACCCTCCATAGCATCATTGCACTGTTCGGGTTCCCCGCTTACATTTTTAAAAAAAAATATTTTATTGAAAATTTTTGGCCAACCATCACAGTACATTGTGTATCCTTTACACAGTAATATAACAATATAAATAACAATGGCCAGTTTTATAAACAAGAAATAAATAATATATAAACAAAAACAAAAACAGAACTAAATGGCAACTGCCTTGTCCCAGATAAATATTCTCCAAAAATATGTTTTAACAGTCCAAGATACAATTATCTATAACAACAACCTATACATATTATACTTATATATTAACATTCCTGAGAATCCCTCTGGTTCCTCCCCCCCCTCCCCCTCCCCCCCCCCCTCCCCCCCCCCCCCCCCCCCCCCCCCCCCCCCCGGGCTGCTGCTGCTGTCTTCTTCTTTTCCATTCCCTCTATCTTTCTGTGAGGTATTCGACGAACGGTTGCCACCGCCTGGTGAACCCTTGAGCCGATCCCCTTAGGACGAACTTAATCCGTTCCAGCTTTATAAACCCTGCCATGTCATTTATCCAGGTCTCCACACCCGGGGGCTTGGCTTCCTTCCACATCAACAGTATCCTGCGCCGGGCTACTAGGGACGCAAAGGCCAAAACATCAGCCTCTCTCGCCTCCTGCACTCCCGGCTCTTCTGCAACCCCAAATATAGCCAACCCCCAGCTTGGTTCGACCTGGACCCCCACTACCTTCGAAAGCACCTTTGTCACCCCCACCCAAAACCCCTGTAGTGCCGGACATGACCAGAACATGTGGGTGTGATTCGCTGGGCTTTTCGAGCATCTCGCACACCTATCCTCTACTCCAAAAAATTTGCTAAGCCGTGTTCCAGTCATATGCGCCCTGTGTAACACCTTAAATTGTATCAGGCTTAGCCTGGCACACGAGGACGATGAGTTTACCCTACTTAGGGCATCAGCCCACAGCCCCTCCTCAATCTCCTCCCCCAGCTCTTCTTCCCATTTCCCTTTCAGCTCGTCTACCATAATCTCCCCCTCGTCTCTCATCTCCCTATATATGTCTGACACCTTACCGTCCCCCACCCATGTCTTTGAGATCACTCTGTCCTTCACCTCCTGCGTCGGGAGCTGCGGGAATTCCCTCACCTGTTGCCTCGTAAAAGCCCTCAGTTGCATATACCGGAATGCATTCCCTTGGGGCAACCCATATTTTTCGGTCAGCGCTCCCAGAATTGCAAACGTCCCATCTACAAACAGATCTCTCAATTGTGTTACTCCTGCTCTTTGCCATGTTCCAAATCCCCCATCCATTCTCCCCGGAGCAAACCTATGATTATTTCTTATCGGGGACCACACCGAGGCTCCCGTCTTTCCCCTATGCCGTCTCCATTGCCCCCAAATTTTCAGAGTAGCCACCACCACCGGGCTTGTGGTGTATTTCTTCGGTGAGAACGGCAACGGCGCCGTCACCATGGCTTGTAGGCAAGTCCCCCTACAGGACGCCTTCTCCAATCTCTTCCACGCCGCTCCCTCCTCTTCTCCCATCCACTTACATACCATTGAGATGTTGGCGGCCCAGTAGTACTCACTCAGGCTCGGTAGCGCCAGCCCCGCCCCCTATCCCTACTACGCTGCAAAAATCCCTTCCTCTCTCGGGGTCTTCCCGGCCCACACAAAACTCATGATACTCTTCTCAATCCTTTTGAAAAATGCCTTCGTGATCACCACCGGGAGGCACTGAAACACAAAGAGGAATCTCGGGAGGACCACCATTTTAACCGCTTGTACCCTCCCTGCCAGTGACAGGGATACCATGTCCCATCTCTTGAAGTCCTCCTCCATCTGTTCCACCAGCCGCGTTAAGTTCAACCTATGCAATGTACCCCAATTCTTGGCTATCTGGGTCCCCAAGTAGCGAAAGTCCCTTGTTACCTTCCTCAGCGGTAAGTCCTCTATTCCTCTGCTCTGCTCCCCTGGATGCACCACAAACAGCTCACTTTTCCCCATGTTCAGCTTATATCCTGAAAATTCTCCAAACTCCCCAAGTATCCGCAATATCTCTGGCATCCCCTCCGCCGGGTCCGCCACATACACCAATAAATCGTCCGCGTAAAGAGATACCCGGTGTTCCTCTCCTCCCCTGAGTACTCCCCTCCACTTCCTGGAACCCCTCAATGCTATTGCCAGGGGCTCAATCGCCAGTGCAAACAATAATGGGGACAGAGGACATCTCTGCCTCGTTCCTCTATGGAGCCGAAAATACGCAGACCCCCGTCCATTCGTGACCACGCTCGCCATCGGGGCCCTATACAGCAGCTGTACCCATCTAATATACTCATCTCCAAAGCCAAATCTCCTCAACACCTCCCACAAATAATCCCACTCCACTCTATCAAATGCTTTCTCGGCATCCATCGCCACCATTATCTCCGCTTCCCCCTCTGGTGGGGGCATCATCATTACCCCTAGTAGCCTCCGTATATTCGTATTCAGCTGTCTCCCCTTCACAAACCCAGTTTGGTCCTCATGGACTACCCCCGGGACACAATCCTCTATCCTCATTGCCATTACCTTGGCCAGAATCTTAGCGTCTACATTTAGGAGGGAAATAGGTCTATAGGACCCGCATTGCAGCGGGTCTTTTTCCTTCTTTAGGAGAATCGATATCGTTGCCTCCGACATAGTCGGGGGCAGCTGTCCCCTTTCCTTCGCCTCATTAAAGGTTCTCATCAGTATCGGGGCAAGCAAGTCCACATATTTCCTATAAAATTCGACTGGAAATCCATCCGGTCCCGGAGCCTTCCCCGCCTGCATACTCCTAATTCCTTTCACTACTTCCTCTATCTCGATCTGTGCTCCCAGTCCCACCCTCTCCTGCTCTTCCACCTTCGGAAATTCCAGCCGGTCCAGGAAGCACATCATTCTCTCCTTCCCATCCGGGGGCCGAGCTTCGTATAATCTTTTATAGAATGCCTTGAACACTCCATTCACTCTCTCCGCTCCCTGCTCTATCTCTCCTTCCTCATCCCTCACTCCCCCTATTTCCCTCGCTGCTCCCCTTTTCCTCAATTGATGGGCCAGCAACCTGCTCGCCTTCTCCCCATACTCATACTGTACACCCTGTGCCTTCCTCCACTGTGCTTCTGCAGTACCCGTTGTCAGCAAGTCAAATTCTACGTGTAACCTTTGCCTTTCCCTGTACAGTCCCTCCTCCGGTGCCTCCGCATATTGCCTGTCCACCCTCAGAAGTTCTTGCAGCAACCGCTCCCGTTCCCTACTCTCCTGCTTTCCTTTATGTGCCCTTATTGATATCAGCTCCCCTCTAACCACTGCCTTCAGCGCCTCCCAGACCACTCCCACCTGGACCTCCCCGTTATCATTGAGTTCCAAGTATTTTTCAATGCACCCCCTCACCCTTAGACACACCCCTTCATCTGCCATTAGTCCCATGTCCATTCTCCAGGGTGGACGCCCTTCTGTTTCCTCCCCTATCTCCAAGTCTACCCAATGTGGAGCGTGATCCGAAATGGCTATAGCCGTATACTCCGTCCCCCTCACCTTCGGGATCAACACCCTTCCCAAAACAAAAAAGTCTATTCGCGAATAAACTTTGTGGACATAGGAGAAAAACGAAAACTCCTTACTCCTAGGTCTGCTAAATCTCCACGGGTCTACTCCTCCCATCTGCTCCATAAAATCTTTAAGCACCTTGGCTGCAGCCGGCCTCCTTCCAGCCCTGGATCTCGACCTGTCCAGCCCTGGCTCCAGCACCGTATTAAAATCTCCCCCCATTACCAACTTTCCCACCTCTAGGTCCGGGATGCGTCCTAGCATGCGCCTCATAAAATTGGCATCATCCCAGTTCGGGGCATATACGTTTACCAAGACCACCGCCTCCCCCTGTAATTTGCCACTCACCATCACGTATCTGCCCCCGCTATCCGCCACTATGGTCTTTGCCTCAAACATAACCCGCTTCCCCACTAGTGTAGCCACCCCCGTTTTTCGCATCTAGCCCCGAATGAAACACCTGCCCCACCCATCCTTTGCGTAGTCTGACCTGGTCTATAAGTTTCAAGTGCGTCTCTTGTAACATAACCACGTCTGCCTTAAGTTTCTTAAGGTGTGCGAGTACTCGTGCCCTCTTTATCGGCCCGTTCAGCCCTCTCACATTCCACGTGATCAACCGGGTTGGGGGGCTTTTTACCCCTCCCCCCCTTGTCGATTAGCCATCCCCTTTTTCCCAGCTCCTCACCCGGTTCCCACGCAGCTGTGTCCCCCCAGGCGGTGCCCCCCCGCCCACCCCACCCCATTCCGGCTCCCCCCTCTCCCCAGCAGCAGCAACCCAGTAACTCCCCCCTCCCACCCCCCCCCCCCCGCTAGATCCCCCACTAGCGTAGTTACACCCCCCATGTTGCTCCCAGAAGTCAGCAAACTCTGGCCGACCTCGGCTTCCCCCCGTGACCTCGGCTCGCACCGTGCGACGCCCCCTCCTTCCTGCTTCCCTATTCCCGCCATGATTATCATAGCGCGGGAACAAAGCCCGCGCTTCCCTTTTGGCCCCGCCCCCCATGGCCACCACCACCTGTGGAAGAGAGAAAAGTTACCACATCGCAGGATTAATAACATAAAACTCATCTTTGCCCCCCCTTTTTCCCCCCTCTTCACCCCCCATACTCGCCCCACCACTTTGTTTCAAACGTTCTTTTTTAATAACCCGCTTATTCCAGTTTTTCTTCCACAATAAAAGTCCACGCCTCATCCGCCGTCTCAAAGTAGTGGTGCCTCCCTTGATATGTGACCCACAGTCTTGCCAGTTGCAGCATTCCAAATTTTATCTTTTTGTGAAGCACCGCCTTGGCCCGATTAAAGCTCGCCCTCCTTCTCGCCACCTCCGCACTCCAGTCTTGATATACGCGGATCACCGCGTTCTCCCACCTACTGCTCCGAGTTTTCTTTGCCCATCTAAGGACCATCTCTTTGTCCTTAAAACGGAGGAATCTCACCACAATGGCTCTAGGAATTTCTCCTGCTCTCAGTCCTCGCGCCATCACTCGGTATGCTCCCTCCCCCTCCAGCGGACCCGCCGGGGCCTCCACTCCCATTAACGAGTGCAGCATCGTGCTCACATATGCCACGACGTCTGCTCCTTCTGCACCTTAAGGAAGACCAAGAATCCTTAAATTATTCCTCCTCGCGTTATTCTCCAGCACCTCCAGTCTTTCCACACATCGTTTATGGTGTGCCTCGTGCATCTCCGTCTTCACCACCAGGCCCTGTATATCGTCCTCGTTCTCGGCAGCCTTTGCCTTCACGACCCGAAGCTCCCGCTCCTGGGTCTTTTGCTCATCCTTTAGCCCTTCGATCGTCTGTAATATCGGGGTCAACAGCTCCTTCTTCATTTCCTTTTTAAGTTCTTCCACGCAACATTTCAAAAACACTTGTTGTTCAGGGCCCCATGTTAAACTGCCACCTTCCGTCGCCATCTTGGTTCTTGCTTGCCTTCCTTGCCGCTGCTCCAAAGGATCCACTGCAATCTGGCCACTTCCCTCTCCTTTTTCCATCCGTTTCCAGGGAGGATTCCCTTCTGGTTTACCGCACAGTGCTTCTAGCCGTTAAAATTGCCGTTGGGGCTCTTATTAAGAGCCCAAAAGTCCGTTCCACCGGGAGCTGCCGAAACGTGCGACTTAGCTGGTCATCGCCGCACCCGGAAGTCCGGGTTCCCCGCTTACATACATAGTGATAGGGGGTCCTCCGTTATGAGCGACAAACTGCGTCAATTCCTGCTCAGCAAGGGCATCGCCTTGAGCAGGACGACCAGTTACAACCCCCGGGGTAACGGACAGGTAGAGAGAGAGAACGGAACGATCTGGAAGACCGTCCTACTGGCCCTGCGGTCCAGGAATCTCCCAGTCTCCCACTGGCAGGAAGTCCTCCCAGATGCCCTCCACTCCATCCGGTCACTGCTTTGTACCACAACCAACCAAACACCTCACGAACGTCTCGTCTTCTCCAGGAAGTCCTCCTCTGGGACCTCGCTCCCGACCTGGCTGGCAGCTCCCGGACCCATCCTGCTCCGAAAACACGTGCGGGCGGACAGGTCGGACCCGTTGGTCGAGAGGGTCCATCTTCTCCATGCTAACCCCCAGTACGACGGCCGACAAGATACGGTCTCCCTACATGACCTGGCGTCCGTCGAATCCCCACGCACACCCCAGCCACTAGTCCCACCCTCCCTCCCACCGATGCACCTTACAGGAGGATCGGTCCTTCCGCCGGCCCCGTCTAGGCCCCCCCACCCACCGACACACCCCGCAGACGCTCCCTTCCCAGGTCAACCGTTTTCCCCACCAGCGCCGTCTTGGGGTGTTTAAGCTGCCACAGAGATCGAGGCCACGTTCCCGGAGGCACAGACACCGGCGTCACCACCGAAGCTTCGACGATCACAGAGGACGACCAGGGCCCCCGATCGACTGATTGCTTCATTTTAAAGTGTATATAGTTAATTGTGAATCCGTAAATAGTACAAAACGCTGTATGGAGGTATTACGGTACCTCCATAACTATAATTTCTACCATGTTACCATGTTGTAACATCAAGCCACCACCCCCGCCGGACTCTTTTTTAACAGGGGGTGAATGTGGTAGCCTGTGTAGAGGTATTACGGTACCTGGTAATGCTGCAACAACATTGGTAGATATTGTATGTTTCCTATTGGTCAAGCTGTATGGTAGCTCCGCCCTGCAAGGCGGGGTATAAGAGTGCATGCCGCCCCAGCAGCCTTCTTTCTGTACCTGAGCTGCTGGGGGAAACATCTAGCTTATTAAAGCCTCCAGTTGGACTACAACCTCGCTTTAGTGGTCATTGATCGTGCATCACACTGCAATGAAGTTACTGTGAAAATTCCCTAGTCGCCACACTCCGGCGCCTGTTCAGGTACACAGAGGGAGAATTCAGAATGTCCAATTCACCGAACATGCACGTCTTTCGGGACTTGTGGGAGCAAACCGGAGCACCCGGAGGAAACCCCACGCAGACACGGGGAGAACGTGCAGGCTCAGCACAGACAGTGACCCAAGCCGGGAATTGAACCTGGGACCCTGGTGCTGTGAAGCAACAGTGCTAACCACTGTGCTACCGTGTCGCACACAGGTGTAAGCATTATCAACAAGTTCAAAGATGTAACACTGTTTTTATTTTGATGGTCCAGAGTTGAAGCAACTCATGGAAGAGATCATTTACCGGCATCAGACACAGAGTCGAGTCTCAATGGTGATGAGCAGGAATGTGCTCAGTAATAGACTCAGTAATTACGAGCACAGCGGCTGCTCTTCTATCTCTCCTCACGTCTTCATGGAGAGCTGATGCGTGAGGCAGTTTAAAGGGTTAATTTCTATCTAAAATTATTCCTTATGTTAAGGGAAGTTACGTTTTATGCTGCCTTTGAACAGGGGTATACAAGCTGCCTGAAGGTAACTGCTGCTAGTTAGTTAGGGAGCTAGCTTAAACTGCTTTTCAGAAGCTTGAATCAGTTGTTTTTCAGAAAGTGTAAACACAGGCAGTGTCTGGGTGTAATGTGGTGAGTGCCTGTCTGTCTACCTTTTTTGTGTGGATAGCATACTTAGAGAGGGGTCCACACTGCAGATTAGGAGCACGCAGGTAGAGAGGGAATAGGTGACCATCAAGCAGCCTCAAGTCATTCTTTTTTTTTAGTCTTTATTATTGTCACAAGTAGGCTTACATTAACACTGTAATGAAGTTGCTGTGAAAAGCCCCTAGTCGCCACACTCCGGCGCCTGTCCGGGTACACAGAGGGAGAATTCAGAATGTCCAATTCACCTAACAAGCGCGTCTTTTGGGACTTCTGGGAGGAAACCGGAGCACCCGGAGGAAACCCACACAGACACGGGGAGATCTTGCAGACTCCTCACAGACAGTGACCCAAGCTGGGAATCGAACCTGGGACGCTGGAGCTGTGAAGCAACAGTGCTAACCACTGTGCTACCGTGCCATCCATCTAAGAGAACCAAGCAGGCAGTGCAGGAGACCCCTGTGTCTATCCTGCTTGATAATCGGTTTTCCATTTTGGATACTTCTGAGAGTGATGGTTCCTCAGGGGAGTGCACCTAGAGCCAAGTCTTTATTATTATTGTGGCACCATGGGTGACTCAGTTACACAGGAGGGAAGGAAGAAGAGTGGAAGAACAATAGCAACAAGAGATTCAACAGGGGAGATAGTGATATTGTCACTGGACCAGTAATCCTGAATCCCAGGCTAATGCTTTGGAGACCCAGATTCTAAACCTACCACCGCAGAAATGAAATTTGAAATCAGTAAAATGTCTGGAATTTAATGTTTAATGATGACCATGAAACCATTGTTGGTTGTTGTAAAAGCCCATCTGGTTCACTAATATCATTTAGGGAAGGAAATCTGTCGTCGTTACCTGGTCTGGTCGACATCCAGATCCACAGCAATGTGGTTGACTCTTTACAAAATAATGCAAACCACTCAGTTCAAGGACATTAGGGATGGGCAATAAATGCTGACCTAGACAGTGACACCCACACCCCATGAATGAATGAAAAAAAGGTTGGACAGGTGTTTAGCAGCTGTAAATGTGACTCCAGAATGGTGCGTTGCCTCCCTGGTGCCATGGACATAACGGAGCAGCTGCAGAACATCCTTCTCTGGAAGGGTGAACAGCCAGCAGGTGTGGTCTACATTGGTACCAATGACATAGGTAGGAGGCGATCAAGGTAATTATAGAGTAGGACCTCAGGAGCAGTAATCTCTGGATTACTCCCAGTGCCACGGGCTGGTGAGCAGAGGAATAGGAGGATTGAGTGTTTGAACATGTGGCTGGGGAGTTGGTGGCGGAGGGAGGGCATCAGATTTCTAAGGCATGGAACCAGTTTCAGGGTAGGTGTGACCAATGCAAGATGGATGGGTTACACCTTAACAGGACCGGGACTGATTTTGCTGGTGCTGCTCGTCAGGGGGATGGGAACCTAAGGGGTAGCTCAAATTGAAAAGAAGTAAATCTGGAGGTAGAAAAGTAGCAAGTGCAATTAGAAATCAGGTGAAACGGACTTCCGGTTCGGCTATGCCTGGGTAGGTCGCACGTTCGGCAGCTCCCGCCGTGAACGGACTTTTGGGCGGAGGTCATGCGGATCCTTAGGGAGTTTGGGGACTTCTCAGGCTACAGGTTTAACGTGGGGAAGAGTGAGCTCTTTGTGGTGCATGCGAGGGGCCAGGAAAGGGGGCTGGAGGAGCTGCCGCTTAAGAGGGCGGAGAGGAGTTTCCGATATTTGGGTATCCAGGTGGCCAGGAGTTGGGGGGCCCTGCATAAGCTTAATTTGGCATGGTTGGTAGACCAGCTGGAGGAAGACTTTAGGAGATGGGACGTGTTGCCACTCTCCCTGGCGAGCAGGGTGCAGTCCGTTAAGGTGACAGTCCTCCCTAGGTTCCTGTTTGTGTTCCAGTGCCTGCCCATCCTCATCCCCAAGGCCTTTTTTAAGCGAGTAAGCAGGAGCATTATGGGGTTTGTATGGGCAAGTACGACCCCGAGGGTCAAGAGGCTGTTTCTGGAGCGTAGTCGGGACAGGGGTGGGCTGGCGCTACCGAACCTGTGTAGTTATTACTGGGCAGCCAATGTGGCAATGATTCGGAAATGGGTAATGGAGGGAGAGGGGGTGGCGTGGAAAAGATTAGAGGCGGCGTTATGCGTGGGCACTAGCTTGGGAGCGCTGGTGACGGCACCTTTGCTGCTACCGCCGACGCGGTACACCACGAGCTCAGTGGTGGCGGCGACACTGAGGATCTGAGGGCAGTGGAGACGGCACAGGGGTGAGTTGGAGGCCTCAATTTAGTCCCCAATACGGAATAATCATAGGTTTCCACCGGACAGGATAGATGGTGGATTCCTCAGCTGGCATCGGGCGGGAATTAAAAGGATGGGGGACCTATTTATCGACGGGGCTTTTGCTAGCCTGGGGGCGCTGGACGAGAAATTTGGGTTACCCCCCGGAAATGCTTTTAGGTACATGCAGGTGAGGCGTTTGTGAGAAGGCAGGTAAGGGAATTTCCGCTGCTTCCCGCACGGAGAATTCAGGACAGGGTGAGCTCGGGTGTATGGGTGGGAGAGGGCAAGGTCTCGGCGATCTATCAGGAGGTGGAGGAAGCCTCGATGGAGGAACTGAAGGGCAAGTGGGAGGAGGAGCTGGGCGAGGAACTGGATGAGGGCTTGTGGGCGGAGGCCCTGGGCAAGGTTAACTCCTCCTCGTCTTGCGCCAGACTTTGCCTGATCCAGTTCAAAGTGGTTCACAGGGCACATATGACAGGGGTGAGGATGTGCAAGTTTTTTGGGGTGGAGGACAGATGCGTGAGGTGCTCGGGGAGCCCAGCAAATCACGCCCATATGTTCTGGGCGTGCCCAGCGCTAGAGGGGTTCTGGAGGGGCTTCGCAAAGACTATGTCCAAGGTCTTGGATACTCGGGTAAAACCGAGCTGGGGGATAGCAATATTCGGGGTATCAGATGAGACGGGAGTACAGGAGCCGAAAGAGGCCTTGGTAGCCCGGAGGAGCATCCTACTAATGTGGAGGGATGCGAAACCCTCAAGCGTGGAGGCTTGGATTAATGACATGGCAGGGTTCATCAAGTTGGAGAGGATAAAGTTTGCCTTGTGAGGGTCTGTGCAGGGGTTCGCCAGGCGGTGGCAACCGTTCCTAGACTTTCTCGCGGAACGTTAGGTGGAGGTCAAGAGCAGCAGCAACCCAGGGGGGAGAAGGGGGGGGGGGGTTTGGCTTGTTTTTATTATTGTAAGGGGCATTTGCCCCATTTTTGTTCTTAGTTTGTTAGACCTGGGGCTGGTTTAGCACACTGGGCTAAGTAGCTGGCTTTTAAAGCAGACCAAGGCAGGCCAGCAGCACGGTTCAATTCCCGTAACAGCCTCCCCGAACAGGCGCCGGAATGTGGCGACTAGGGGCTTTTCACAGTAACTTCATTTGAAGCCTACTTGTGACAATAAGCGATTTTCATTTCATTCATTTTCAGATAGTTTAATGTTTAGTGGTTTAAGTTGTTGGAGGGGATGGCGTAAGGCCCCCCTTTTTGTTTCCTTTTTGGAATGTTTTGTAAAAATTTATTGAAAACCTTGAATAAACATATTTTTTTTTAAAAAGAAAGAAATCAGGTGGAACAAAGACGAGCATCAGATAGGCTTAGAATATGGAATAATGCAAAAAAGACAAGTTAAGAGCACGCTACTTGAATGCAGGCAGCATTTGCAGCAAGGTAGATGATTTAAAGGTGTAAATAGAGAGAAATGGGTATGATTGTTACAAGGTGACCAAGGCTGGGTACTGGATATTCGACATTTATGAAGGACAGGAAAAAAGGAAAGGGAAGTGGTGTTGCTCTGATTGTTTTGTTACCTGTAGAGCAGGTAATCTGTGCTACTCAACTCAGTTACAGGCTTTGGAAGAAGGCTCGAAGTCGTCCAGAAGTTTTACAGAAGGTTTATTGAGCAACACAACTTAAATAACTGTGTGAGCTCTTACTTAAAGAACTGTACTAGTAGAAAGGTTACAACTTTTCTGTGCTCTACAACTAGGCCTGACCACACTAGCAGCCCTGAGCTAAATTTCTTCTCCTGTTCTCCTCACAGTCAAATCAGCCAAAGAGGCAGTGGGCTGCCTGCGCCTCGCTTTTATACACGCCAGTGCTGCCCCCTGGTGGTCTTTCCATTACCCATCAGCCCCTTCTGTACATACCCATGTAAAGATCACCATATCCACCTTTTTCACTTTTTTGTTTTCATAGTTGCAGAGCTGTAACTAAAATACAGATGCACAAATACAGAACAGAAAGCAATGATTGTATCAGTTCATGTTCACAAGTTCAGACGGTTGGGTGCACGTCTGATTCGGGTAGACCTCCTGAGTGGGCACGGAGACACAGAGGTTTTTATGTCCATTCAGGCACCAACTGCTGAAGTCCCGGGATGTCGCATTATAGCGTCCTGCAGATCTAACGTCGGAAATACAGGTTGACGAGGTGGAACCTTCAGCAGCTCTCGCCGATTCCGTCGAAACAGTATTCCATCATCAGACTTCACAACGTACGATCGTGGCGATACTTGGCGGAGCACCATCGCCATGTTAGACCAACCTCCACCAGGGTGTCGCAATCTAACCATCTCGTTGATCGCGAACGGCTGCAGCACCTTTGCATGCCGGTCATAGTGCTGCTTTTGTCCGTGACGTTGGTGACGCATCTTGTCCAGGACTGACGAGTGATCTGGATTGGTGAAGTGGAACATCGGTAGCGTTGTTCTCACATCTCGATTAAAGAGCATTTGAGCCGGTGACAGCCCAGAGTTCAAAGGTGATGAACGATATGACAATAGAGCCAAGTGTATGTCGGAATTCGAGTCAGCTTGCTTGATAATGTGGACACCTTTCTCCACCATAGAATCATAGAATTTACAGTGCAGAAGGAGGCCATTCAGCCCATCGAGTCTGCACCGGCTCTTGGAAAGAGCACCCTACCCAAGGTCAACACCGCCACCCTATCCCCATAACCCAGTAACCCCACCCAACACTAAGGGCAATTTTGGACACTAAGGGCAATTTATCATGGCCAATCCACCTAACCCGCACATCTTTGAACTGTGGGAGGAAACCGGAGCACCCGGAGGAAACACCCTGCCATTCGAGTGAGGAAAGTGTGGAATCGACGTCATGTGCTTGATGTTGTATTTTTTGAGAATTCCAATCACTCCCAGCTTGCAAAGCAAGGACCATTGTCGGACATGACCGTCTGTGGGATGCCATGCCTCGAGAAGGTTCCCTTGCAGGCTTTGATAACTGACGCCGATGTGAGATCCGGGAGTTTCAGTACTTCCGGAAAGTTGGAGTAATAATCAATGAGAATAACATAGTGTTGACCCATGGAATGAAACAAGTCAATACCAACTTTGTCCCACGGTGACGTAGCCATCTCATGCTGCTGGAGTGGCTCCTTGCATTATGCCGGTCGATGTTTTTGACACGTGTCACATGTGAGCACTATGTTTGTTATGTCCCCGTTTATCCCAGGCCAATACACGGCTTGCCGTGCTCTTCTTTTGCACTTTTCGGCACCAAGATGCCCCTCATGAATCCTGCGGAGCATGTCTGCCGGAGCGCCAGTAGAATGACAATTCTGTCATTTTGCAGTATGACGCCATCCACCACGGACAGTTCAGTTTGGACGTTTTGGAACTATGGGCACCGCCCTCTTGGCCAGCCATGCTGAAGGTTGTTCATGACCTGGAGCTGGGTCGCATCTTCCCGTGTCGCCTGACGAATTTGCTGCAGCCTCTCGTCCGTTGCCCGGAGTGCACCTCTGTGCATGAGCGTCTACATCATTAATGGAAGCCGGAGGCGGACTGTCTGCGGGCTCGGGATAAGGTGTCAGCTATTATTAGGTCCTTCCCAGGAGTGTAGACCAGCGTGAAGTCATACCTCCGCAACTTCATCATCATGCGTTGTAGGTGTGGCGTCATGTCATTGAGATCTTTGTTGATGATGTTGACCAGTGGCCTATGATCAGTCTCCACGAGAAATGTGTGAAGACCATACACATAGTGGTGGAATTTTGTTATACCCGTGATCAATCCCAGGCACTCCTTCTCTATCTGTGCATACCTGCACTCGGTGGCGGTCATCGCTCGAGAAGCGTAAGCCACTGGGACCCAGCCCAACTGGTCATTCTGTTGAAGTAGCACCGCACCAATTCCATGTTGACTGGCATCAGTGGAGATCTTTGTGGGTTTTGCTGGGTCAAAGAATGCCAGCGTTGGAGCTGCCATCAATTGGTGCTTCAGATCCTCCCACTCGTCTTGGTGGCGTGGAGTCCAGTCAAACTCTGTGTCCTTCCTTATCACTTGTCGTAACGCCATCGTCCGTGCTGCTAGGTTCAATATGAACTTGCCTAGGAATTTGATGAATCCAAGAAACCTGAGCACAGCTTTCTTGTCACGTGGCCGCTGCATGTTCTGAATTGCCGCGATTTTCTCAGCATCCGGCTTCACCCCGTGCTCTGATATCATGTCACCCAGGAAGGTCAGAGATGAACGTGCGAAGGTGCACTTAGCTTGGTTGAGTTTCAGCCCAAATTGGTGGAATCTTTGGAAGACTTGTTTTAACCGAGCAATGTGGTCTTCCTCTGTCGTTGACCATATTATGATGTCATCAGCATATACACGGACGCCTTCAATGCCTCCCGTCACCTGCTGCATAATTCTGTGAAATATTTCGGATGCAGATATAATCCTGAAAGGCATACGATTATAACAGTATCGTCCAAATGGTGTGTTGAAGGTACACAGCAGTCGGCTGGAATCATCGAGCTGCATCTGCCAGAAGCCTTGTGAGGCATCAAGTTTGGTGAATATGCGAGCTTTCGCCATTTCGCTCGTTATCTCCTCTCGCTTGGGGATGGGGTAGTGCTCTCTGCGAATGTTTTTGTTCAAGTCTTTGGGATCTAAACAGATTCTGAGTTCACCGGATGGCTTCTTGACACACACCAACGAGCTGACCCAGTCAGTCGGCTGTGTGACTTGTGATATGATGCCTTGAGATTGGAGGCATTGGAGTTCTGCTTTTAGCTTGTCCCGCAACGGAGCTGGTACCCACCTTGGTGCATGAATGACCGGTGTTGCATCGTCTTTGAGCAGGAGTTTGTACTTGTAGGGTAACGTACCCATGACAGAAAAGATGTCAGGATACTCACTGAGAAGCAGCTGGATGGCATCGGGCAGTTGTGATGAGTCAACCGTGTTCATGAAAATCCTTTGTATCAGCCGCAAATCCTTGCAGGCTTGAGCACCTAACAGTGACGTTCTTTTGTCGTCCACGATCTCGAAGCGTAGTCCTTTTGTGACTTTCTTATGAACTACTTGTAGGTGGCATGATCCCCTCGAGGTGATCTGGTTGCCATTGTAGTCTGTTAACTTGCATGCAGCAGGTGTCATCTCGTGTGTCCCTGGGGTGGATGCGAGATCTCTGCTTGTCATCAGGTTCGCGGATGCTCCCGTGTCAAGCTTGAATTGGGGAGTTGTTCACTTGCACCGTGGCACTCCATTCGCTCGTGGATTCAATGGTATGCACGTATTGAGGTTGTGTGGTCAGCTCGTGCGGTTCCTCTGTGGCGTTTATGATTCCAACGCCGTATGTTTTCTCCCAGGAGTGGAACTCTTTGTTGTCGGAAACATTTTCTTTGGGTGTCTGAGTGTCCATTGCATCTACTGTGCGAACCTTGAAGTTTCCATGCCTTTGCATTGGAGAGTAATATTTGGCTGTGGACTGACACTGAGAGGCAAAATGATTAATCTTGGAGCACTTTAAACACCTTTTCCCTTGCGCAGGACATTTCCCTTTTAAATGGGCGGTGCCACAGCGGTAACACGTCATGACGTCCGTGACATCACGCATCGTCAGCGATCGCGCATGCGCAACTCACTCTTCTGGCTGGGGTCGGTACTTTACAGACTGCGCATGCGCAGCTTCTTGCGCATACCGGGATCTTGCATGATCGCGTTTCTCCTGACTGCGCACATGCGCAGACATGCCGTAATGGGCGCCAGCGGCCGGAAAAGGCGGCCTGTGAGGAGAGGCCACCATTTTAACATCTTCTACCTCGTGGAGTACTTTCTCCATGTTTTTTTTTCAAGAAACTCCAGGTACTGCTGTTTTTTCTGCTCTTGCTGTAAGCATTTTGCTATGGTGGTTTTTAAAGTTAAATCATTTTGCTGCATTAATGATTCCCTTAAATTTTCGTCTGAGAGACCATAGATTAATTGATCCCTGGTAATGGAGTCTGTTACATCAGCATCGTTACAACCTTGTGCTAGCAAGCGGAGATCTGTGGCAAAATTAGAGATAGTCTCCCTGTTTTTTTGGAATCTGTTACACAGGTTAAATCGTTCCATGATTTCATTCGATTGTGATTTACAGTGTTCATCAAATTTTGACATTATCACTTGATAGTTAGTTTTATCTTCATTGTCACCATACGTAAACGAGTTCTAAATGTCTACAGCTTGCCGGCCTGCCGTTGAGAGTAATATCCCAATCTTTCTCTCATCGGTGGCTGCATTTAGGCAGTAGCTGCCATGTATGTCTGAAGCTGCTGTTGATACATTTTCCAGTTACTATTTAAGTTACCGGCAGTTTTCAGCAACTCTGGAAGTGGAGTGTGGTCCATCGCTTCGGTAGGTTGTTTGGAATCAAAATGCTGCAAAGTCTTCCACAGTCGAGCGCCGGCACATTGCTTTTGCTGCTCGTTTTGGTTCTTTCTTTGGTTCTAACCTAATCTATCTAGTGCTGTCCAATTAAAGCCACTCCGGTACCATGTTTTGTTACCTGTCGAGCAGGTAATCTGTGCTACTCAACTCAGTTACAGTAGAGGCTTTGGAAGAAGGCTCAAAGTCGTCCAGAAGTTTTACAGAAAGTTTATTGAGCAACACAACTTCAATAACTGTGTGCGCTCTTACTTAAAGAACTGTACTAGTAGAAAGGTTACAGCTTTTCTATGCCCTACAACTAGGCCTGACCACACAAGCAGCCCTGAGCTAAATTTCTTCTCCTGTTCTCCTCACAGTCAAATCAGCCAAAGAGGCAGTGGGCTGCCTGCGTCCCGCTTTAAGACACGCCAACGCTGCCCCCGGGTGGTCTTTCCATTACCCATCAGCCCCTTCTGTACATACCCATGTAAAGATCACTACGCTGATAATAAGGGATAGGGTCAGTTTATTAGCAAGGGAGGATCTCCGATCATCAGGACAAAATGTGGAATCTGTTTAGAGAAAGCTCAGAAACAGCAAAGGGCAGCAAACATCCTTTACAGGCCTCCAAACAGTAGTGATAGTGTGGGGCATGGGAGATTAGGGAAGCATGTAGCATGGGTAATACAGTAATCTTGGGTGACTTCAACCTGTATATAGATTGGGTAAACCAAGTGAGCACCAATGTGTGGAGGGCGAGTTTCTGAAGTGTGTTAGGAATGTTTTTTTCGAGCAGAATGCTGAGGAACTGACTAAAGAAGATGCTATTTTTGCCTTTGCCACCTGATTGCCCGGTGGTGAGGTCGGCACCGCCATCAAAGGTGTCGGGGTAGTTGGAGGATATGGCATAGTTCTTACAATTGGAGAAAATTATGTTCGTTCTTAGAGGGTCAGAAGAGGGATTTTATGTAAGATGGAGGCTGTTTCTGTCTCTATTCAAGGAGTTGTTTGTCGCCAGCGGGTAGGGAGGGGCGAGGGGAGGGTTGCTCGGGGGGTGGTTGTGTTAGTTATGGGGCGAAAAAGGGGAAAATGACAAACTGTTCATCATCTGGTTGTATCTTTTGTTGACTACGTGATTTATTGATGTTTGGAATAAAATATATTTTAAAACAAATAAAGAAAAGGCTATTTGCGATCTAGTAGTATGTAACGAGAAATGGCTAATTAATATTCTGTTGTAAACGAACCTTTAGGGATGAGTGACCATAATATGAAAGATTTATACATTGTTTGAAAGTGAGGTGCTCAATCTGAAGCCAGATGTTAAATTTGAACAAAGGAAGTTGATGAAGGAATGAGGGCGCAAACTGGCGAAGGTGGATTGAGAGAATTCATTAAAAGGTATGATGGTCCACAGGTAATGAATTATTACATAGTTTACAGTAACTACACATTCCTTCAAGGCACACAATCCAAAAAGAAAAGTCAGTCAACCGTGACTAAGTTAAGGATTGTACAAGATTAATAGAAAAGGCCAGGTCCCAGAAATAATGTATCCCTGATGATGGGGAGGAGTTTAGAATACAGCAGAGGAGGACTGAGAAACTGATAAAGAAAGGGAGCGTAGGATATAAATGTAAAAAAGCAACAAAACATAAAAATGGACCGTGCAAAAGGTTTGGCAAAGACAAATGTGGCTCCATTACAGGCGGAGTGAGGAGAATTTATAATGGGGTATAGAGAAATGTCAGAGAAGCTAAATGTCTTTTTTGTGTCTGTCATTTGTGTCTATCTTTGCTGAGAAAGATATAAGAAATCTCCCAGAATTAGAGATCTGTTATAACCCACATGAGACCTATGGGGTAGAAACAATTAGCCTCCCCGAGAGTCTCGTGGAGTACTAGTTCCCCACTGAAGGGTGGAGAGCCCATGGACACTATAATAATCTGTAATATAAAGATCGACCAAATCAGGTACCGACACCTCAGATCCGGCTGGGATCTGGAGAGTATTGTACATACGACAACTTCATAATAAAACTAGTTTCCATTACCCACTCGCGTCGGACTCGACTTTGGTCACTAAGTGGGCAGCACGGCAGCACAGTGGTTAGCACTGTTGCTTCACAGCGCCAAGGTCCCAGGTTTGATTCCCACTTGGGTCACTGTCCGTTCTCCCCGTGTCTGCGTGGGATTCATCCGGTTGCCCCAGTTTCCTCCCACAAGTCCCAAAAGACGTGCTTGTTAGGTGAATTGGACATTCTGAATTCACCCTCTTTGTACCCGCCAGGCGCCGGAGTGTGGCGACTAGGGGATTTTCACATTAACTTCATTGCAGTGTTGATGTAAGACTCCTTGTGACAATAATAAAGATTATTTTATAAAACTGGCGACGATACCAAAAGTGGAGCTACTGTCGATGCAGCTGACCTTCGGGCGAACAATGACAGCACCACAAGAGTAAGGATAGAACTTATTTTTCCAAGTTGCCATTAGTCGGAAGACTAGGCGCGTTTGATACGGGCAATGAGGTCTGGATGCAGTACGCTGAACGTATGCGTTACTTTCGGGTAAATGCCATTACTGGTGAAGACCGGCAGTCATCACCTTAACCGCCTGTGGGGCCCACACTTATGGAGTGATAAAAAGCCTAATGTATCCCTCAGCCCCTGATACCAAGACTTTCGGAGAACTATGGACCATCTCAGTCTTACGTTCTGTTATGGGCCAGGGTTTAGAAAACCCCATAGTGTATCATGGAGTTCACCTGACCCACAACTTTTACTAGATTGTGGTATGGGGAGCACACGGCCCACTCTACAGGTGTGGTACAGCAGAAATGGAAAAGTATTTTTTAAAGCAAAACAATGAAATGAAATGAAATGAAAATCGCTTATTGTCACAAGTAGGCTTCAAATGAAGTTACTGTGAAAAGCCCCTAGTCGCCACATTCCGGCGCCTGTTTGGGGAGGCTGTTATGGGAATTGAACTGTGCTGCTGGCCTGCCTTGGCTTGCTTTCAAAGCCAGCGATTTATCCCTGTGCTAAACAGCCCCTTTTTATTCTAATGTTTATTCTATGAACTCAAGTAAACCTTTTTAAAGCATTCGGTGAACATCTTTGCAACCATTAATTCAAATACAACCCCCAAAGAATACAACACTAAGTAATCCTATAAGCTTTCCTTTTAACATCCATAAGACTTAAAACATCTTTTACCAGAAGCACATCAGGTTAAAGTCACTGCTATTATTAGTTTTAAATCACCAGGATCGATTTACAGTCTTTAGATTACAGAGAGAGATTCATACACCTTCTGGCTGTGACTGCAGCTATCCAGCTCTGAAACTGAAACTAAAACACACCCTGCAGCAAACAGCCTAAAACAAAAGTAAAAAGCTGACAGACAGCCCAGCTCCACCCTGTCTCTGACATCACTGCAGTAATAAACACCCATTTCTTAAAGGTACTCTCACTGCAGATACTTATATACATACCCATTTATAAACACCCATTTCTTAAACGTACTCTCACACGACAGTTCCCAGACATTGGTGGGAAAATACGCCACAGCCAAGAGCAGCAAGGCCGTCGCCCAGATGGACACAAGCAGACCAGACTATTTGTACCTGGGATACATCTATGTTCGGATCTTCACAGACGGCACCCATTGGATCTCAGGAATGACTCTTCACCAGACCGGGCCGCAAGTTCAAGGTCGCATCATGAAAAAACACGCCGATCATATCCAAAACAGGAGACCAGTGGCGCATTGAACTCCTCAGGAACAGCCAATTGCTGACTAACCTATTACAACTCTTCCAGACTCTAGAGCTTTGTCTCAAGGGGTATAGGATACAGAGATGCGAGAGGTCATTGACACAGATTCCGACATGGAGACTCGGGGGACAAGCCATTCAGTAGCCTCCATCAGTACCTCCACCGTGGCATTCAGTGTGGAAACGACAGTCACCCTCCAGGTAAACGCCGCCTGGCCCAGCCCAGCAGGCACCAGAAGCACAGCCATGCGTTAAAGAGGCACAGACATCCTCCTACTCCATCGTCGGGATAGTTTCCGACTTTGTGGGGGAAGGGATGTTAGAATCCACAAGAGACCTACGGGGTAGAAGCAATTAGCCTCGCTGTGTGTCATGTGGAGTACGAGCTTCCCCTCTGAGGGGCGGGGATCTCATGGACACTCTAATAATCTGTAACGCAAAAGTTGGCCAGATCAGGTACCGACCCCTCAGACCCCCCCGCCCCAGGGGAGAGTATTTTACAAACTATAACTTCATAATAAAACTAGTTTCCATTATCCACTCGTGTCGAACTCGTCTGTGGTCACTAAAAGATCCAAGAGACTAAGGAGAATGAGGAATTGAAGGAAATTAATATTTATAAGAAGGTCATATTGGAGAACGTAATGGGACTGAAGGTTGATAAACCCCCAGGATGTGATACGCTACATCCCAGAGTGTTGAAAGAGAGAGTAGTTCCTGGAAAGGTTTCTGCAGATTGGAAGATACAGGTGGCACTCCACTCCCTAAGAAGGGAGGGAGAGATAAAAACAGACCTTTTAGCCTGTCATGTGAGAGTGCCTTTAAGAATTTGATGCTGAAGAAATGTACCTTTAACAGATGAAGCTGATCATATTACTGAAGCGATGTCACAGAGGGGAGCTGAGCTCACTTCTGCTTTTGGTTTCAGTTTGAGAAAGCAGCTTGGGTGTGTCTGGGTGTTTCCAGAGAGCTGCAGGAAGAAAAGCAAGGTGCTGGAGCTGAAGTCAACCAAGCTAATATATCTCTGCCAAACAACAGAAAAGATATATATTCTGTGACCTGGTGTGTTACTGTTTTGAAGGTTTGAAGCCTTTTGGAAGTTTGAAGGGACATTTTGAGGGATTATTTAGTGTTTTGTGTTAAAAACCACGTGTCCATAATTGTAATATCACACCTGGGGAACAAGCCGGGTGCTTCAAAAGCAACAATCCATTAAAGGGGGAGGTTGGTTGAACTCCATGAAACATTTTGGAGTTCTGAAAATACCTCGCCACAACAATTGGGGGCTCGTCCGGGATAAAAGTCTATCTATTGGATTGGCTTGTGTGAACTTAAAGACAGTGAAGGAGTGTTGTTTTTCCGGTGTGGTATTTTAGTTAAGTGGGGAGAGTGTTGTGAACAATGGCTCTTTTGGAGGCTCAGAAGTTTTTTGGGGTGGACACGGTGACACGTGATACCTTATGGACAGAGAGTAAAAACAGACTGGTAGGTTTGGCAAAAGTATTGCAGTTAACACTGCCTAGCAAAATACGAAAAGATGAGGTACTTAACGCGGTATATGCGCATTTACGTTTGCCTGTGATACATTCTGACTCATTAGATATGGCAAAGCTCCAGTTGCAGATTAAGCAATTTGAACATGAAAAAGAATTAAAGCAACTTGAACATGAAAAAGAATTAAAGCGGCTTGAATATGCAATGATAGAAAAAGAAAGAGATAGAGATAGAGAGGAAAAAGAAAAGGAGAGCGAAGAAAGAAACAAAGAAAGAGATAGAGAGGAAAGGGAAAAAGAGAGAGAGTTTGAACTTCGGAAAATGGCTCTGGAACATGAAAATCAGTTAAAATTGGCAGACGCAAAGGGACACGTACAGTTGGAGGAGATGGATGAGGATAATGAGACAGAGCGTCATAGTCGAAGACGTGGTGGAGATCTATTTAAATATGTCCAAACATTGCCAAGGTTTGACGAGAAGGAGGTAGAAGCCTTTTTTATTTCATTTGAGAAGGTAGCTAAACAAATGAAATGGCCACAGGACATGTGGGTATTACTGAATCAAACAAAGCTGGTAGGTAGGGCTAGTGAAGTGTTTACATCACTACCGGAGGAGGTATCTGGAACGTATGAGGAGGTGACGAGGTCCATCTTAAGTGCATATGAGCTAGTGCCTGAAGCTTACAGACAAAGGTTTAGAAATTTAAGGAAAGAATTTGGTCAAACATACATGGAGTTTGAAAGGCTCAAACAGAGTAATTTTGATAGGTGGATAAGGGCTTTGAAAATAGACAAAACGTATGAAGCTCTCAGAGAAATTATACTTTTGCAGGGGTTTAAAAATTCAATTCCTGATGTAGTGAGAACTCATGTGGAAGAGCAGAGGGTTAAAACTGCGAGATTAGCAGCAGAAATGGCAAATGATTATGAATTAGTTCATAAACCAAAGATTGGTTTAAAGATTGAGGGATAGAAACTGGGGACATGAGAAATACTCAAGTGGTCAAGGTAAAGGTGATCTGATGGGAGACAATAAAGAGGGTGCACCTCAGATTAAAAAAGAAATCCAGGAGGGTGGAAAAGAAATGAAAAGTTTCAAATGTTTTCACTGTAATAAACTAGGCCATGTAAAGTCACAGTGTTGGTGGTTGAAGAAAAGCACTGGGAAGGCTGATGTGGTAAAACAGGATAAGACAGTGGGATTTGTTAGAGTGGTAAAGGAAAGCCCAAGGGAAGCGAAGGAGGTACAAACGATTGTACAGCCTGTTCAAGAAGTAATTGTTAAGAAGGTGCCAGATGTCTTTAAAGAATTTACTTGTGTGGGAAAAGTTTGCTCATGTGTATCAGGAGGAGCAGGTAAAGAAGTCACAATTTTAAGAGATACAGGGGCTAGTCAATCTTTAATGGTAAGAGATGAGGAATTATGTAGTTTGGGAAGAATGTTGCCAGAAAAGGTGGTGATATGTGAAATTCAGGGTGAGAGGAGTAGCGTTCCATTATATAAGGTAAGGTTGGAAAGTCCAGTGAAGAGTGGTGAAGTGGTAGTAGGAGTAATAGAGAAACTATCTTATCCAAGAATACAGTTTATCTTGGGTAATGATATAGCTGGATCGCAGGTGGGGGTGATGCCTACTGTGGTTGATAAGCCAGTGGAAAATCAGACAACTGAAGGGTTGAAGGACGAATATTCTGGGATTTTTCCGGATTGTGTAGTAACAAGGTCGCAAAATCACAGATTAAGACAAGAGGAGAAATCAAAGAGTGAAGATGAAGTTGAAGTGCAATTATCAGAAACGATTTTTGATCAGATGGTTGAAAAAGAGCAAGAACAGGTGGGGAATGAGGCGGATATGAAATGAAATGAAATGAAAATCACTTATTGTCACAAGTAGGCTTCAAATGAAGTTACTGTGAAAAGCCCCTAGTCGCCACATTCCGGTGCCTGTTCGGGGAGGCTGGTATGGGAATTGAACCGTGCTGCTGGCCTGCCTTGGTCTGCTTTCAAAGACAGTGATTTAGCCCTGTGCTAAACAGCTTTTTAGTTCTGGAAAATTGGCGGAGTTACAACAGAAAGATGTAGAAATAAAACGGATATATCAGAAAGCATATACAGAAGAGGAATCTGAGAGTATACCAGAGTGTTATTACCATAAAAGTGATGTCTTGATGAGAAAATGGAGACCTGTACATATGCAGGCGGATGAAAAGTGAGCAGAAGTTCATCAAGTACACATTAGGGCAGCACGGTAGCCTTGTGGATAGTACAATTGCTTCACAGCTCCAGGGTCCCAGGTTCGATTCCAGCTTGGGTCACTGTCTGTGCGGAGTCTGCACATCCTCCTCGTGTGTGCGTGGGTTTCCTCCGGGTGCTCCGGTTTCCTCCCACAGTCCAAAGATGTGCAGGTTAGGTGGATTGGCCATGATAAATTGCCCTTAGTGTCCAAAATTGCCCTTAGTGTTGGGTGGGGTTGCTGGGTTATGGGGATAGGGTGGCGGTGTTGATCTTGGGTAGGGTGCTCGTTCCAAGAGCCGGTGCAGACTCGATGGGCCGAATGGCCTCCTTCTGCACTGTAAATTCTATGAAAGTAATATTGCCGGTAGGGTATAGACAGGAGGTGTTGCGAGTGGCACATGAGCTACCAGTGGGAGGTCATTTGGGGATCAGGAAAACTCAAGCTAAAATCCAGAAACATTTTTATTGGCCTGGACTACATAACGATGTAGTTCAATTTTGTCAATCATGTCACACATGTCAAGTGATAGGAAAACCTCAAGCAGTGATAAAACCAGTGCCCTTAATACCCATTCCAGCATTTGAGGCACCTTTTACGAGGGTCCTAATTGATTGTGTAGGACCGCTTCCTAAAACAAAAAGTGGGAATCAGTATCTTTTGACTATAATGGATGTGTCTACTAGGTTTCCTTGGCCATTCCAGTACGTAATATAACAGCTAAAAGGATTGTGGAGGAGTTACTTCAATTCATTACTAGATATGGACTACCCACAGAAATTCAATCGGATCAAGGATCGAATTTTACCTCAAGGTTATTCAAAGAAGTTATGGATAGCTTAGGAATAAAACAATTTAAATCAACTGCATACCATCCAAAATCACAGGTAGCGTTAGAAAGGTGGCATCAGACATTAAAGACAATGTTGAGGGCGTATTGTCAAGATTATCCAGAGGATTGGGATAAAGGAATCCCATTTGTATTGTTTGCAATTAGGGATGCACCTAATGAGTCTACCAAATTTAATCCTTTTGAACTAATTTTTGGTCCAGAGGTAAGAGGACCACTTGAATTGATTAAGGAAAAATTGGTGGATGAGAAATCGGAAATTACACTATTGGATTACGTGTCAAATTTTAGGGAACGATTAAATCGAGCAGGTGAATTGGCTAGACAACATTTGAAAGTCGCACAAAATGTGATGAAACGGGTAGCGGACAAGAAATCCAAAGTTCGTAGTTTTGCCAGTGGGGATAAAGTTTCAGTGTTGTTACCAGTGGTAGGGGAGCCTTTAAAAGCTAGGTTTTGTGGACCATATCAGATTGAAAGGAAATTAGGTGAGGTGAATTATGTGGTAAAAACACCAGATAGAAGGAAGACTTACTGAGTGTGTTATGCGAATATGCTTAAAAGGTACTTTGAAAGGGAAGGAGAGAAAAAGGAGGTTTTAATGATTCTAACTCAAAGTGACGAACCAAATCCAAATGACTGTGAATTTGACATACCTCAAATTAAATTGGAAAATGAGGATGTTCTTAAAAATTGGGATGAATTGTTAAGTTACCTTCCAGAGGAAAAACAAACTGACCTGAAAGAGTTATTGATATTACATGGGCAAGTTTGTAGAGATAAATTGGGAAGTACTAAAATGGCTATACATGATGTAGATGTGGGAAATGCTGTTCCTATCAAACAACATCCATATAGACTTAACCCTTTAAAATTGGCACAGGTTAACAGAGAGATTGAGAGCATGCTTACAAATGGCATAATTGAAGTGGGTTGCAGTCAATGGAGCTCACCCATAGTGATGGTACCTAAACCAGACAGTACCCAACGGTTATGTGTGGACTATAGAATGGTGAATGCAGTTACAAGAACGGACTCTTACCCTCTCCACGTTTGAAGGATTGCATTGAGAAAGTGGGACAATCTGCTTTTATTTTCAACTTCCAGACATGGAAGAACATTTTAAATATTGTATGGAGTTCTTCGATCGACTTCAGGCGGCGGGTTTGGTGATGAACCTCGCCAAAAGTGAATTTGGAGAAGCCCGAATCACTTTCCTTGAGGAGTTTCCGATACCCTCAAGACGAAGGGAAATAATGCGATCTCGTAGCATGAATGAATTTGATCGAACCTTAGTGCAAAGGATTTGTAGCGTGCTTGCTCCACTGATGGAATTGCTGAAGAAACGAAAAAAAATTCAATGGAGGGGGACGTTCAACAGGCATTTGACTGCCTGAAAGCTGTGATCACCAATGCTCCTGTATTGGAGAATTGCAAGGGGCTCTGTGGTCAGATTGAACTAAAGTATCTGATTCTAAAGAGAAATGCTGAGGAGTAGAGGAATGGCTGGATCATACAGAGACTTTCTTGTTCAAAGCGACTGTCAATCGAGAAGGATTTCAGTTGGAGGAAGAAGAACGGGAAAAATGGACTTTATTATTATGCCTGTTTGCGTGTGTTGTTTTGTTTAAAAAGGAAACGGTATATTTACTGTGTACATTTCTTAGTGGATGGTGCAAAAGTGAAAAATGAAACCATCTTGAAGTTGATGGGTTTATTTTTCTTGGGGGGATGTGTCATGTGATAGTGCCTTTAAGAATTGGATGCTGAAGAAATGTACCTTTAACAGATGAAGCTGATCATATTACTGAAGTGATGTCACAGGGGGGGAGCTGAGCTCACTTCTGCTTTTGGTTTCAGTTTGAGAAAGCAGCTTGGGTGTGTCTGGGTGTTTCCAGAGAGCTGCAGGAAGAAAAGCAAGGTGCTGGAGCTGAAGTCAACCAAGCTGATATATCTCTGCCATCCAACAGAAAATATATATATTCTGTGACCTGGTGTGTTACTGTTTTGAAGGTTTGAAGCCTTTTGGATGTTTGAAGGAACATTTTGAGGGATTATTTAGTGTTGTATTATTTTCGGGGTTATCTTTGAATAAGGGGTGTTAAGAGATCCAATGTTTATTTAAAAGGTTAAGTTGAGTTCATGGAATAAACATTGTTTCGTGTTAAAAACCACGTGTCCACACCTGGGGAACAAGCTGTGTGCTTCAAAAGCAACAATCCATTAAAGGGGGAGGTTGGTTGAACTCCATGATACATTTTGGGGTTCTGAAAACGCCTCGCCCATAACAAGCCTGACATCATTAGTAGGGAAATGCTGAATCTGTTATAAAGGATGGGATAAATCGACACTTGGATAATATTTTTCATTAATTTGAAGGACGTGGGCATCACTGGCTAGACCAGAATTTATTGCCCATCCCCAATCTTCTTGGGCAAAGTCAACTTGGATTTATTTATTTATTTTTAAATAAATTTAGAGTACCCAATTCATTTTTCCAATTAAGGGGCCATTTAGCATGGCCAATCCACCTAGCCTGCACATCTTTGGGTTGTGGGGGCGAAACCTACGCAAACACGGGGAGAATGTGCAAACTCCACACGGACAGTGACCCAGAGCCGGGATCGAACCTGGGACCTCGGCGCTGTGAGACTTCAGTGCTAACCACTGCGCCACCATGCTGCCCGGTCAACATGGATTTATGAATGGGAAATCATCTTGGATGAACCTGTCGGAGTTCTGAGGGGCGTTACTAACAGAATGATAAAGGGAGTCAGCGGACAGAATGTACTTGGATTTTCAGAAGGCTTTTGATAAAGTCCCCCACAGTGGGTTGGTTAGCAGGAACGTGGGAGAGGAGGTAATATACTGGCGTGGATTAAGGATCGGTGAACAGGCAGAAATCAGAAGGAATAAACGGGTCTCACACTGGAAGGCTGTGGTGAGTGGACATCCAGGATTAGTACTTGGGACCCAGCTATTCACAATGTATATTGCAGATGACACAGAGCTCGGTGGGAATGTGTGTTGTAAGGAAGATGTAAAGTGGCTTTGGAGGATTTGACAGATTAGAGAGCAGACAAGAACATGGCTGCTGTAAGATAATACGGTATAATGTGAGGTTATCCACTTTGGTGGGAGGAACAGATGTGCAGGGTATTTCTTCAATGGTAAGTTTTAAGAAGACACACGGGGGGTGATTCTCTGATATGGAGGCCAAGTGTTTGCGCTGTCGTGAACGCTGTCGCGTTTCACGACGGCGCGAACAGGGCCCGGGCACGACCTATTCTAGCCTCCACAGGGGGCCAGCACAGCGCTGGAGCAGTTCACGCCGCTCCAGCCTCCTTACGTGGCGCCAAATGGGCGTCGCGCCAACCCGCGCATGCCCAGTTGGGGCAGCTCAATCCTGCGCATGCGCAGTTGGGCCGCGCCACCCTGCGCACGTGCGCCAGCCCCGACCCAACATGGGGTCGGTGTTCAGGGGCTGGCCCCGCCGGAAAGTAGGCCCGGGCGGGGAAAGGCCAGCCCGCCGATCGGTGGGCCCCGATCGCGGGCCAGACCCCATCGGAGGCCCCCCCCCGGTGAAGGAGCCCCCCTGCCTCCCCACAGGCCGCCCCCCGAGTGTTCGCGCAGAGTTCCCGCCGGCAGCGACCAGGGGTGAACGGGACTCTGTCATATCGGGGCGGCCGCTCGGCCCATCAGTGCCAGAGAATCGGCAGCACCGCCTATTCCAGCGGCCCGCGGCTGGCGCCACGCCAAATGCGCCGGCGCAAATAGCGCCAATTCTCCGCCCCTCGGTGAATCGCGTGCCGGCAATCGTGGCACGGTTGCGCCGATTCTCCGGCCCGGCGCGGGGCTCGGAAAATCGCCCCCAGGGAGTCCACACCGAGTTGTAACAAAGGCAAAACAGGTTTATTTACAAAGTTTAAGGCACCCAGCCCCCAGTAGTATCCAACCGGGTCTGAACCGGTCGGAGCCAAACTGGCTGACCTTATACACAATGCTAATTGAGTCCCCCCCCACCCTTAGCTGGGAAACCTGCATTCCACAAGGGACATGAAGAATACAATTGTCCCCACCTCATAAGACCCGCGCATCTGCAGGTCATGACATCAAGAGAATAGGAAGTGTAGATGTACAAAGGGACCTGGATGCCCTTGTCAAGAAGGATTAACATGCAGGTCAGAAAGCAATTAGAAAGGTGAATGGTATGTTAGCCTTGATTGCAAGATTTCAGTAGAGGAATAGTGAAGTCTTCCATTGTACAGAACCTTGGTTAGACCACACCTGAACTACTGTGTGCAGTTTTGGTCCCCTTACTTTCAAAAGGATATTATTGCAATAGAGGGTGATCTCATTGAAACTGACAAAACGTTCAAAGTAATAGACACGGTAAATGCAAGAAACTAGGTTTCCTTTGGTCGACAATACTAGATTTATAGATTTAGATTTATTGGCACGTGTTTTGAGGTACAGTGAAAAATATTGTTCTCCATACAGTCTTGACAGATCATTCCAAACATGAAAAACATAGGACGTACAATAGATACACAATGTAAATACAAAGACATACACATCGGGTGAAGCATACGGAGTGTGGTGCTACTCAGTAGAGAAGATAGAACATAGAACATAGAACATTACAGCGCAGTACAGGCCCTTCGGCCCTCGATGTTGCGCCGACCTGTGAAACCACTCGAAAGCCCATCTACACTATTCCCTTATTGTCCATATGTCTATCCAATGACCATTTGAATGCCCTTAGTGTTGGCGAGTCCACTACTGTTGCAGGCAGGGCATTCCATGCCCTTACTACTCTCTGAGTAAAGAACCTACCTCTAACATCTGTCCTATATCTATCTCCCCTCAATTTAAAGCTATGTCCCCTCGTGCTAGACATCTGCATCCAAGGAAAAAGGCTCTCACTGTCCACCCTATCCAATCCTCTGATCGTCTTCTATGCCTCAATTAAGTCACCTCTTAACCTTCTTCTCTCTAACGAAAACAGCCTAAAGTCCCTCAGCCTTTCCTCATAAGATCGTCCCTCCATACCAGGCAATATTCTGGTAAATCTCCTCTGCACCCTTTCCAATGCTTCCACATCCTTCCTATAATGCGGCGACCAGAATTGCACGCAATAATCCAAATGCGGCCGCACCAGAGTTTTGTACAGCTGCAACATGACCTCATGGCTCCTAAACTCAATCCCTCTACCAATAAAAGCTAACACACCATACACCTTCTTAACAACCCTCTCAACCTGGGTGGCAACTTTCAGGGATCTATGTACATGGACACCGAGATCTCTCTGCTCATCCACACTGCCAAGAATCTTACTATTAGCCCAGTACTCTGTCTTCCTGTTATTCCTTCCAAATTGGATTGGATTGGATTGGATTTGTTTATTGTCACGTGTACCGAGGTACAGTGAAAAGTATTTTTCTGCGAGCAACTCAACAGATCATTAAATACATGGGAAGAAAGGGAATAAAAGAAAATACATAATAGGGCAACACAACATATACAATGTAACTACATAAGCACTGGCATTGGATGTAGCATACAGGGTGTAGTGTTAATGAGGTCAGTCCATATGAGGGTAATTTAGGAGTCTGGTGACAGTGGGGAAGAAGCTGTTTTTGAGTCTGGCCGTGCGTGTTCTCAGACTTCTGTATCTGCTGCCCGATGGAAGAAGTTGAAAGAGTGAGTAAGCCGGGTGGGAGGGATCTTTGATTATGCTGCCCGCTTTCCCCAGGCAGCAGGAGGTGTAGATGGAGTCAATGGATGGGACGCAGGTTTGTGTGATGGACTGGGCGGTGTTCACGACTCTCTGAAGTTTCTTGCGGTCCTGGGCCGAGCAGTTGCCATACAAGGCTGTGATGCAGCCCGATAGGATGCTTTCTATGGTGCATCTGTAAAAATTGGTAAGGATTAATGTGGACATGCCGAATTTCCTTAGTTTCCTGAATCACCTCACACTTTTCTGCATTAAACTCCATTTGCCACCTCTCAGCCCAGCGCTGCAGCTTATCTATATCCCTCTGTAACTTGCAACATCCTTCTGCACTGTCCACAATTCCACCGACTTTAGTGTCATCTGCAAATTTACTCACCCATCCTTCTACGCCATCCTCCAGGTCATTTATAAAAATTACAAACAGCAGTGGCCCCAAAACAGATCCTTGTGGTACACCACTAGTAACTGGACTCCAATCTGAACATTTCCCATAAACCACCACCCTTTGTCTTCTTCCAGCTAGCCAATTTCTGATCCAAACTCCTAAATCACCCTGAATCCCATGCCTCTGTATTTTCTGCAGTAGCCTACTGTGGGGAACCTTATCAAACGCTTTACTGAAATCCATATACACCACATCAACGGCTCTACCCTCATCCACCTGTTTGGTCACCTTCTCAAAGAACTCAATAAGGTTTGTGAGGCACGACCTACCCTTCACAAAACCGTGTTGACTATCTCTAATCAAATTATTCCTTTCCAGGTGATTATAACTCCTATCTCTTATAAACCTTTCCAAGATTTTGTCCACAACAGAAGTAAGGCTCACTGGTCTCTACCGGGGTCGTCTCTACTTCCTTTCTTGAACAAGGGGACAACATTTGCTATCCTCAAGTCTTCTGGCACTATTCCTGTAGACAAAGATGACTTAAAGATCAAAGCCAAAGGCTCAGCAATCTCCTCCCTAGCTTCCCAGAGAATCCTAGGATAAATCCCATCCGGCCCAGGGGACGTATCTATTTTCACACTTTCCAGAACTGCTAACACCTCCTCCTTATGAACCTCGAGCCCTTCTAGTCTAGTAGCCTGAATCTCAGTATTCTCTTCGACAACATTATCTTTTTCCTGTGTGAATACTGACGAAAAATATTCATTTAGCACCTCTCCTATCTCCTCGGACTCCACGTACAACTTCCCGCTACTCTCCTTGACTGGCCCTACTCTTACCCTAGTCATTCTTTTATTCCTGACATATCTACAGAAAGCTTTAGGGTTATCCTTGATCCTACCTGCCAAAGACTTCTCATGTCCCCTCCTGGCTCTTCTTAGCTCTCTCTTTAGGTCCTTCCTAGCTAACTTGTAACTCTCGAGCGCCCTAACTGAACCTTCATGTCTCATCTTTACATAAGCCTCCTTCTTCCTCTTGACAAGTGTTTTGACTGCTTTAGTAAACCACGGTTCCCTTGCTCAACCACTTCCTCCCTGCCTGACAGGTACATACTTATCAAGGACACGCAGTAGCTGTTCCTTGAACAAGCTCCACATTTCCATTGTGCCCATCCCCTGCAGTTTTCCTCTCCATCCGATGCATCCTAAGTCTTGCCTCATCGCATCATAATTGCCTTTCCCCCAGATATAACTCTTGCCCTGTGGTATGTACCTATCCCTTTCCATCACTAAAGTAAACAAAGATGTGTGAAGAGATCAGATCAGTCCATAAGAGGATCGTTTAGGAGTCTGGTAACAGCGGGGAAGAAGCTGTTTGTGAATCTGTTCATGCGTGTTCTCAGACTTTTGTATCTCCTGCCCAATTGAAGAGGTTAGAAAAGAGAGTACATGGGTGGGAGGGGTCTTTTATTATGCTGCCTGCTTTCCCAAGGGAGGTGTAGACAGTCAATGGATGGGAGGTGGTTTTGTGAGATGGACTGGGCTGTGTTAACAACTCTCTGGTCTTGGGCCGAGCAAATACCATACCAAGCCTTGATGCAGCCAGATAGGATGCTTTCTATCGTGCATCTGTAAAATTGGTAAGGGTGAATGTGGACATGCCGAATTTCCTTAGTTTCCTGAGGAAGTATAGGCGCTGTTGTGATTTCTTGATCATAGCATCGACTTAGTGGACCAGGTTTAATTGGTGATGTGCACACCTAGGAATTTGAAGCTGTCAACCATCTCCACCTCGGCACCATTGATGCAGACAGGGGTGTGTACGATACTTCGCTTCCTGAAGTCAATGACCAGCTCCTTAGTTTTGCTGACACTGAGGGAGAGATTGTTGTCGTTACACCACACCATTAGGTTCTCTGCCTCCCTCCTACTCTCTGACGTATTTTTATTTGAGATCTGACCCACCACGTGGGTCATCAACAAACTTGTAGATGAAGTTGGAGTTGGGTTTTGCCACACAGTTGTGAGGGTACAGGGAGTATAGTCGTGGGCTAAGTACGTGGCCTTGCAGGGCCCCGGTATTGAGGACTATCATGAAGGAGGTGTTGTTGTTTATCCTTACTGACTGTTGTCTATGGGTCAGGCAGTCGAGGATCCAGTTGCAGAGGAAGAAGCCAAGTCATCTTTTGATATGAGCTTGGTTGGAATTATGGTGTTGAAGGCGGAGCTGTAGTCAATGAATAGGAGTGTGACGTCGGAGTCCTTGTTGTCGAGATGCTCCAGGGATGAGTGTAGGGCCAGGGAGATAGCGTCTGCTGTGGACCGGTTGTGGCGGCTAGACCCAGGGGACAACATTTCTAAATAAGGGGGAAGCCACTGAGGTCCGCGAAATGTTTTTACTGAGGGTTGTGAATCTTTGGAATCCTCACACCAAAGGCTGAGTCACTGAGTGCGTTTAAAGCCGAGACGGACAGAAATACCAATGACATAGAGGGATTTTTTGGGGGGCTTTGGAATCCTTGCTTTCCCTGATATGTATTAATGATCTAGATCTTGGTGTGCAAGGGAGAATGTGCAAGTTTGCGAATGACACAAAACTTGGAAGTATTGTGAATAATAAGGAGGTCTGTGTAGAACTTCAAAAGGACATAGACAAAGTGGTGGAATGGGCAGATAGGAGGCAGATGAAGTTCAGTGTGGAGAAGTGTGAGGGGATACATTTCGGTAAGAAGAACATGGAGGGCAATATAAAATAAAAGATAAAATTCTTAAAGGAGTGCAGGAGCAGAGGGACCCGAGTGTCGATGTGCACAGAACATTAAAAGTGGCACGTCAGGTAGAGAGAGCAGTTCATAAAGCAGATAGTATCTTGGGCTTTATTAATAGGGGCATAAAGTAATAATAATCTTTATGAGTGTCACAAGCAGGCTTACATTAACACTGCAATGAAGTTACTGTGAAAAGCCCCTAGTCGCCACACTCCGGCGCCTGTTCGGGTACACAGAGGGAGAATTCAGGATGCCCAATTCACCTAACAGCACGTCTTTCGGGACTTGTGGGAGAAAACCGGAGCACCCGAAGGAAACCCATACAGACATGGGGAGAACGTGCAGACTCTGCACAGACAGTGACCCAAGCCGGGAATCGAACCTGGGTCCCTCGCGCTGTGAAGCAACAGTGCTAACCACTGTGCTACCGCAACACCTCCTTCACGATAGTCCTCAATACCGGGGCCCTGCAAGGCCGCACAAAAGCAAGTACAAGAGCAAGGAGGTTATGCTGAACTTCTAGAAGACACTAGTTAGACCTCAGCTGAATATTGTGTACAGTTCTGGGTGCCACACCATGCAGGGATGAGAAATTCCAGTTCTGAGGATAGAGTGGAGAGGTTGGGAATGTTCCCCTTGGATTGAAGCTGGCTGAGACGAGATTTGATCGAAATGTTCAAGATCATGAGGGAGTGGGCAGAGTAGACGGGGAGAAATTGTTCCCACTCGTAAAAGGATCGAGAACGAGAGGGCACAGATTTAAGGTGATTTGCAAAAGAAGCAAATGTGATGTGAGAGAAGGTTTTTTCTCATACTGAATGGTTTGGGTCTGGAATGCACGACCTGGAAGTGTGGTGGAGGCAGATTCAATCGAGGCAGTCAAGACGGCATGAGAATCATCATAGAATCCCTGCAGTGCAGAAGGAGGCCATTCGACCAATCGAGTCTGCACCAACCCTCCTAAACAGACCCTACCCATCCCCACCCTATCCCCATAAACCAGTAACCCCATCTAACCCTTGGACACTATCAGCAATTTAGTGTGGTCAATCCACCTAACCTGCACGTCTTTGGACTGTGAGAGGAAACCGGAGCACCTGAAGGAAACCCACGCACACACGGGGAGAACGTGCAGACTCCGCACAGTCGTCCAAGGCTGGAGTTGCACCTGTGAGGCAGCAGTGCCACTATGTCGCCCTTTAGATGATTACTTGAATGGAAGCAATATACTGGGGTGCAGGGAACTTGGAAAAAGCTCTTTCGGAGAGCCAGTACAAACACAATGGGTCAAATGGCCTCCTTCTGCACCGTAACAACTCTGTGATATGGGGATAGTGTGAGGTGGGTGGGAAAACGCGTTGAGATCGATGGGCAGCTGTGATCGTATTGAATGGTGGAACAGACTGGATGGGCTGAACGGCCGATTCCTGTCCCTATATATATATAATTTATAAATGTTGCTTACCTCGGAGGGAGCACTAACAGTTGATTGCTGGCATTTTTCAGCTGCATCTTTTCAGATAGTCCCATCCAATAGTCATTGATGTGAGCCTTTCTGAGTAATTCATTTGAATAACAAAACTTTGAACTCTCTCGTCCAGTTCAGCAGTAACGTGCAAACGAACAGCATGAGTAATGTGAGGGTGGTTGGTTACTTGCCTTCATGCTGAACCTGCAAAAGAGCTGCTTTTTAACAGCACTAAGGTGCGAATGACCTTGCAGCAGCCTGAGTGCATCCATCCATGGAGAGTGCAGTCCATTCTCACTTACACTGGGCTCCATTTGTCAGCCGCAGCCCAGGTCTGCAGTCTGTGTCAATGGACTTGGGTTTAAACAGCAGCTCTCTGTCTGTGTTGATCTATTAATGAAGCGTGACTCTGGGATGGGTGGGTGGCACAGCCCAGAGATTTATGAGCCACTCCATCAAATGTGCACAGCTCCTGAATCAAGGATTTGTTTTATAGTGGGTAACAATACACCCTCGGGTTGGCAGGAGCCCCTCCAGCTAGGTAATGAATCCCGCCTGGGAGACAGTGGCGGCATTGGTCAGTGCCAGCAGCCTAACCAAGAACACGGTGGCGCAGTGTTGGAAGAAGATGAATGACCGACTACGATCAGCAAGGGTAAGTGCTCCCGGCCTCCTCTGGGCACGCCACCCTTCCATCACCTCCGGGACGTCACCCGGAACCCACAAGCCACTACCTAGCAGGTTCCCAGCATCCAAACTCCCAACATCATCCTCTAACGCCCCCTGGTACTCCTTATCAGAGCCCCTTCCTGCTTTGGCACGGTGCCCACTCATGCCTGTTGTCATCGACCTCTGACCTGCCAGCACATAAGGAGGCAAAAGTCAGTGATACACCTGAAGACTGGGATGAATTCAGAATCCAGCAAGGGAGGACTAAAAAGGTAATAAAGAGAGAGAAAATAACCTACAAGGGCAAACTAGTGAGGAATATAAAAACTGACAATAACAGCTTCTTTAAATAAATAAAACGGAAGAGAGAGGTCAAAGTGAATATAGGCCCCATAGAAAGTTAACCTGGGGAAATAGTTATAGGGAACAAGGAAATTGTACAGGAGTTAAACAGATATTTTTCAGCAGTCTTTAAGGTGGAAGATACTTTGAACATTCCATTAATACAAAAGAATACGAAGGAGCAATAAATACAATCACCATCAGGGGTTGGATTATAAGAGCGGGCAGGTCTTGCTGCAACTGTACAAGGTACTAGTGAGACCACATCTGGCGTATACCCCCATGGCACTAACAGCTGACTAACTCAGCACTCATTAAACTTAATACAGGCAGTAGACTAACAAAATGCTGTAAAAATATTTATAAATGACGCAGACAGCGGGCTTCAGGGCTACACACAGCAGCCGTGACCCTCATCTCGGAGGTCCCCGACCCCTCCCAACGTGCCCCTGGGCTCCCTGGTATTAGGTGAGAGAGGGGTGCTCACCTCCTTCCTCCCTCTCAGCGTCTGATTCCCGTTTTTAAAAAGCAGTAGTAATTCACGCCCCCGTGACATCACGCCTGGTGGGTGGGATTATTCAGTGAGGCCCGTGACCAACTCCACTGTCCGCCCATCTTGCGCACACACCCACCCTCTGCAGCAAGCCTAGCCCAACCCATCCCTCACACCCTTCTGACAGAGCACCAGGACAGGTTGGAACTTTTGTGCACAGGTGTTTATTTTGAAAATAACATATGAACGTCACTCTACAGGTTGGTGCCCTAGCCCCTAACACTATCCTATGTGCTGCACCCATGCCAACTTCACTGCTGCCCACCTTTCTCACCTTATGGGCCCTAACACTGCGTCTTGGTGGATCCCCAGGTGGTACATCGCGGGTGGAGGCGGCCTGCTGCGATTCCCACCCTGTGACATGGGTCCCCTTTGGCGGTTGTCCTTTGGAGCAACCGGGCCTGGATGAGCCCGGCAGTTGCTCGGGTATCCCAAGTGGTGTGATGCCACTGTTCTGCCTGTTGCCCATCAGATGCACCAGGGACAGGAGGGGGAGGAGGTCTGAGGCGCTGTGGTGTTCCGACACCAGCATGGGCCCCATCACCTCCTCCTTCCCTGGACTGCTCTATAGGATAGAACAAAGAACAATACAGCACAGGAACAGGCCCTTCGGCCCTCCAAGCCTGTACCGGTCATGATACAAACCTTGGTCAAAACCCTCAGCACTTCCTTGTGCCGTATCTCTCTATACCCAACCTATCCATGTATTTGTCGAGATGCCTTTTGAACGCCGTTAATGTATCTGCTTCCACAACCTCCCCTGGCAACGCGTTCCAGACATTCACCACCCTCTGCGTAAAAAACCTGCTTCGCACATCTCTAAACTTTGCCCAACGGACCTTAAACCTATGCCTCCTTGTGACTGACCCCTCCACCCTGGGAAAGAGTGCCTGCCCATCCACTCTATCCATGGCCCTCATAATCTTGTAGACCTCTGTCAGGTCGCCTCTCAACCTTTGTCGTTCTAATGAAAACAGTCCGAGTCTATTCGGCTTCTCCGCATAGCCAACACCTTCCAGACCAGGCAACGTCCTGGTAAACTTCCCCTGCACCCTCTCCAAAGCCTCCACATCCTTCTGGTTGTGTGGCGACCAGAATTATGCGCAATATTCCAAGTGTGGCCTTACCAAAGTTCTATACAACTGTAGCATGACTTGCCAGTTTTTGTATTCGATGCCCCATCCAATGAAGGCAAGCATTCCGTATGCTTTCTTGACCACCTTGTGTTGCCATCTTCAAAGATCTGTAGGCCTGCACGCCCAGTTCTCTCTGACTTTCTATATTCCTAAGAGTTTTGCCATTTATGGTATATTTCCCCTCTATGTTAGACCTATCAAAATGCATTACCTCATATTTGTCTGGATTAAACTCCATTTGCCATTTCTCTGCCCAACTCTCCAACCTATCTATGTCCTGCTGTAAAGGATGGGGGTGCAACCAGAGCGAACTCCTGGGGCTCCCCCGTCACCTGGCACCGCTAGTCCTGGAGGTCCGCTCTCGTCACCACCAGGGTCTCCATGCTCGCGACCATGCAGCACAGGGACTGGGCCACCCCCATCTGGGACTGGGCCACCTCCCTCCTGGACTGGCACAGGTCAGCCATCGCCCAGGCAATACTGACGATGCCCTCAGCCTTAACCCGTTGTGACTGGGCCAAGACCTGGATCGCCACTGCAATATCGATGTGTCCAAGGTACAAAGCTGCCTGTGACAGGGCAACCTATCCTGTGCCTCAGCCTCCGCCCACACAGAATGTCCAAGGTCTTGAACATCCTGACCCATGGCCGATACCTTTTCCCCCAAGGCCTCCACCGCAGACGACACCCATGCTGTTTTGGCCTTGGTGGCATGCATTGTTGGCATCGTCTCTCACCCCTGCACATGGCTGAACTCCTCCAAATGCATCTGCAGGCGCTGGATGGTGTCTGACAGCCCCTCATGTACTCCCTGGCTCTGTCTGCATCGCCATTATCAACGGGACCACCCTTTCCAGAAGCCCGAGACCCGTCTGGATGGCAGCTAGTCCCTGGGGTCGGGTCTCCCTCCGACTATCCGCCCCCTCGGGGGTTCATACTGACGAATGTGATATAAGATAGTTAGTTTAAATATATTAGTTACAGTAATGTAGATGTAGGCCGGTCTAATTCTAGTGATTTCACAGACAAAGGATTTCTAAAGCATGGCAAGGAAGGGGGAGAGGGTCTGGTTGAAGAGGAGAAAAGGATGCTGGGTAACAAGAGGCCAGGGTTAAGGAATGAGAAGTGAGCCAATTAGGATGTATGGCCAGGTCAGGAGGGGTATAGGATGACCTATGGGAATCGTGTATGCAAAACTTGATGCCATTTGAATGTACTTGTAGAGATTCCTTTGTCTCTAATAGCACTCGATTCTGAAGACCCAGGAAGCAGCTTGTGTTCTGGGTCTTTGTGAAGCGAGTCAGACTTGCAAGTTGGGTAAAAATAAATAATACTATGCCTACAAATCCATCTCGAGTTTTATTGAGGCCAGACTGACGGGTAAATAATTCAACATTTGGTGCCAGAACCCGGGATTTCTCAAGACGGTTACCGACCAACCGCAAAATCAGAATTAGACTGATTTTGGACAAGGAAAGTGGAAAAGGGCCCACAATGTGTAGCTGGAAAATGACCGCGCATTTATTTTCCCCTCTTCTTATGGTCTGATTGGTCTGGTCACTCGCGGTTGGTACGGAAAGATCGTCTTGATGAAATCAAATGTCAGTCTGAGGATTAGAAAATTTAACTGATAGGATTTCAAAATTGATGGTTCGGTTTTGGGTTAGTTTTGGAGTTGATGGGACATCAAAATTGATGGTTTAATTCCATATGTGTGTAGTTTTGGAATTGATGGGACATCAAAATTGATGGTTTAATTCCATGTGTGGGTAGTTTTGGAATTGATGGGACATCGGATGATGGTTTAATTCCAGGTGTGTGTGTTTTGGAATTGATTTAATTCCACGTGTGAGTGTTTTGGAAACTATAGTTGATGAAGCTAAAATTGTATCCTTGGACTGTAGTGGCGAAAAAACGCAGTCTTGAGGACTAGTTTGAGATGATGGGGAATTGCTTGGATAACACGAATGATCCAGGCACGCCATTGCAAATATTTTGTGATATTTATCCAGATAAAGCAAAAATTTTAGGAAAATGTCAGCAACCTTAAGGAACAAATTGGGTGATGAATGGCCACTAGGGGGCACTAAAGACCTGGACATCATTAAGAAAATTCAGGGAAAAATCTGGAAAAAGAGTCAAAGTATGAAAGCAAAAGAATTAATTGGATTATGGAGACAATATTGTCAAGAGGAAAGAGATAATGAAGGGGGGAACCAGAAAACTCTGGAGATCTTGAAAAAGGAGTGTGCATTCAAAAAACGCGCAAGTAAAGAGAGGGTGGAATCGAGTTTAAAAAATGGGCTACATAGTTCAATGGCTGGCCTTGCATTGACAGAAGATGAAGACTTAGGAAATTGGACCATGTCGGCTAGAGTCCCGACTGCACCAGTAGCATTGTCGGCACTAATTCCGGAACCACCAGGGTATCATAATTTATATCCAGTCACTGCTCCCCAGATTCAAATCATGCCAGCCTCTCCAGCCCCTTCGGTTGATAGCTGTGATGGGAAGTCGGTGTCGACCCAGACTGGTGCTCTGGGGTGTCCCAGGCCAGCATTCGTGTCCATTGTCTCCTCGTCGCTGGAATCTGCTTGGGGTTGGGGTTGGGAGCAGAGGACAGCAGGTGGCAGCCTCCTTCCCACCCCAGGGAACAGAGTGGCCACCTCTCCTCCACGGCATCCAGCAGGATCACCAGCTCTGCATCCGCGAACGGGGGCGCTGCTCTTCGTGCTGCCATCTTGTTGGCTGGGATGAGTGTGTATGGTGGTATGCCTGTGCACACTTCTGCATATAGTTAGCGATACTACCTCCAACCAGTTGGTGACAATAAAGATCGATCATGTGATTTGAGACCCCGCCAGTTGGTATTAAGATGTACAAAAGGATAGTACTTAGTAGTCATCATCTGTATTATAGTTCGTTAGTTATCTTTCCACATGTTTGTTAATAAATCATCTTTCTAGTTAAAGATCTAGATATTCTGTGTACATCATTACTACGGTCAGAACCCATCAGGGAGTGGAGCGCTAATATGCGGCTGCAGCTTGTCAGCCTCTCCAGTGGCAATCCCAACCCCGGCGAATCGTACACCGTTTTTCATTGCGATTGATCGAGTTCCATGCGGTGCCGGTGCTATCCCATTAACGGATTGTCATGTGAGAGTAACTTTAAGAAATGGATGTTTAAGCAATGTACCTTTAAGGAATGGAGCTGATCATATTACTGAAGTGATGTCAGAGGTTGGGGGGAGCTGAGCTCACTTCTGCTTTTGGTTTCAGTTTGAGAGAGCAGCTTGGGTGTGTCTGTGTGTTTTGCTGAGAGCAGCTGAAAAGTGCCTGGCTGGTTTGCTGTGAGCTGCTTAAAAGGAGAAAGCCAGTTTGAGAGAGCAGTTTGGGTGTGTCTGTGTGTTTCCAGTGAGCTGCAAGAAGAAAACACAGAACTGGTCTGTTGATGTCTGCAAATCCAAAGACTATAAGTATATTGAATGTAACCTCATGTCTGTTGTTAAGGGTGAAGCCTTTTGGATGTTTGAAGGAACATTTTGACGGATTATTTAGTGTTCTATTATTTTCGGGGTTATCTTTGAAGTAAGGGGTGTTAAGTGATCCAATGTTTATTTAAAAGGTTAAGTTGAGTTCATGGAATAAACATTGTTTTGTGTTAAAAACCACATGTCCATAATTGTAATACCACACCTGGGAACAAGCCGTGTGCTTCAAAAGCAACAATCCATTAAAGGGGGAGGTTGGTTGAACTCCATGATACATTTTGGGGTTCTGAAAACACCTCTCCCATAATAGGATCATGAATCGTTCCGGGACCGGCGCCAATCTAGTTGTCGTAGATGTCCACCGATTCACTCCCGGCATCAACACTTATTTCCTGAATCGGAGAATCCCGCCCCTGGTCTTGCTCCTCCCTCCCACTGGGCAATTCCTGGACTCTCACATCCTGTCTTGCTTGTGGCCAAAATAAGGCTTCTTTGACAGCACTGCCCAAACCCATGACCTCCACTCTGTAAACAGGCACTCCCTCATGACCTAGCTTGACCGTGGCTATTTCAACATGCTTCCCACTCAATGGAATCTGCCATCTCTAACTACAGCCTCACATCCCAAGGTGTCAACAGCTGCCACCTTGTGCTTGTCACACAAACTCCCACCGCATTTTCTTTGGACAGTTTTGACAATAATGTTCAAGTGTTGCCTCTTTCGGCATCCAAATATGTGGCAGGGAGGAGGAGGGTAGATATTTATAAGACTGGTCAACCTGAAAACATGGAAAGGAGACATGTACACTGTGTTTCGTCAATTATTAATTTGAATGGTTAATGTGTGGCCGGGAATAATCAATGGAGAAGTTGGAGAGCAAGTTGCAATGTGTAATGAACCACAGCAGGGAGCTGTCTTTGAAAACCAAATCCAATTGTGTGTCAGGCAAGAAATCCTCAGTCGAAGGGACCTTCTAGTCGTGAAGAGGTGTTTTCCTGACAAGAGGGGGCAGACACCACAATATGTCAAGATGAAGGCGGTTTTTCAGCAGCTTGCTGGCTTCAGCACAAAGCACTGGAATGTCATTACTCCCCAGGAGCACCAATAATTAGTCAAATAACCCTTTCAATACCAGCAGCACTCATTCCTCGCAGCTTCCCTAATGATTGCAGGTTTAGGTGTTTTATTTCAATGACACCCACGTGTATGAACTGCAATGAATGCCGGAGACATCCCGGGACTGGGCTTGAAGTCGATAGATTGCTCTAGCCAGCCATTTTGCGACATAAAGTCATTGCCTTAAGAAATATAGTTACCCCATGTAAGGATCTCGATCAGAAATAATAAAGCAAACATTGGAATTTTTCCCTCCCAAAGAGCGTTGTTCAGATTAGGGCAGGACTTTTTGCGCAGGTTTCAGAACCCCGCTATCAGGCTCAAATGGGGGTCAGTAGCCCACCTGGTCGAGGGTACAGTCACTCGAGTGATTTTTCCCAAATTGGCCAATTCATGGTCAGAGGACAGGCTCGCCATCCAATTAAAGATCGCAAGGACGATCAAGCTGGAAGACCGCTAGGAGCCCACCCCTAGATTGCAAACAGCAGCAGGATGCCTGTCAAGGTGAGTGAGTTAGAAGGCGCACCCAAGACACCCTCTCCCCAGAGAATGAGGATTTCTACAGTGTAGGAGGCCATTCGGCCCATTGAGTCTGAACAGATCCTCTGAAAGAGCACCCCACCCAGGCTCACTCCCCCACCTTTTCCCCATAACCCCGCCTAACAGCACATCTTTGGACCGTGGGACGAAACCGGAGCACCCGGAGGAAACCCACGCAGACACGGGGAGAACGTGCAGACTCGGCGCCGACAGTGACCCCAAGGTCGGAGTTGAACCCGGGTCCCTGGTGCTGTGAAGCAGCAGTGCTAACCACCATGTCGCCCCCATCTCTAACCCTCTCTCCCATTGTTGGGGCATAGATTGAGGGGAGCCCTTCCACAATCCAGTCTGGGGCTGCAACTGAAGCCAGGGAGGCAGGGTGGCCTCTGGTGGCATTGGATGGTCAAGGGAATCCTTATCTTGGTCAAATTCTGTGTCTCTACCCCCTACCCCCGTAGACCATGGATTTTGGACAGCAGCGAGCTATACTCGCTGTCTACCTGGCCACTGCTGCTGTGTTGATGCACGGCGGTGTGAGTGCCTGGTCCAGCCCAGGGAGGACCCTGCACAAGGGAACCCTGCCCCAGAAGAGCAGAGGCCAGCTGGTAGGCTCAGGTGCCAGCCAACCATCAGACCAAAGAGGAGGAACAAAGGCGACACCAGGTGTAGACCGTTGGCACCTGTCCTTCGAGGAGTTGCAGGATCGCATGTGGCGCCGCCGACTCCGGCTCAACAGGTGGCTCACCTGTTATCACGGGCGTATGAAGAAGAACACCCCCACTTGCAAGGCTGTTTATCAGCTACAACGCTCCAGGGGTACAATATGAAGAAGGACACCCCCACTTGCAAGGCTGTGTATCAGCTACAATGCTTCAGGGGTACTTTTAATGAGCATGAAGAGAAGGCCTGTAGTCTTCTGGCTCATCATTATGTATTTTATTTTATTTCCTTTTCTTTTCATGTACGTAATGATCTGTTGAGCTGCTCGCAGAAAAATCCTTTTCACTGTACCTCGGTGCACGTCACAATCAACAAACAAATCCAAAAATCCAAATCCAACTCAAAGGGCAAGCAGACTCATGAGAAATCACGAGGATACGCCACAAGGGCGGCAATCTTGTTTCTACCACTCTCCAGGTCAACACAGCTTTTAGATCTTATTACTGCGACCTGTATAGGTCAGAACCCCCTGCAGATAAATCGACCAAGGCTGACTTCTTGGACAGTCTACACATCCTAACTGTTGAAATGAGCAACAGTTGTGAATTAGATTCCCCATTATGCCCGGAAGAGATTTTAAAATCTATTGGCCAATTCCCCGGTTTCCCAGTAGAAGTTTATAAATAAATCTTAGAATACCTCATACCCTTAATAATGGATATGTTTGGATACGTTTGGATACGTTTGGATACGTTTGGCCACGTTGGGATACGTTTGGATACGTTGGGATACGTTTGGCCACGTTGGGATACGTTTGGATACGTTGGGATACGTTTGGTTACATTGGGATACGTTTGGATACGTTGGGATACGTTTGGATACGTTGGGATACGTTTGGTTACATTGGGATACGTTTGGTTACGTTGGGATACATTGGGATATGTTTGGATATGTTTGGGTACGTTTGGATATGTTGGGATACGTTTGGATACATTGGGATACGTTTGGATACGTTGGGATACCTCACACTTTTCTGCATTAAACTGCATTTGCCACCTCTCAGCCCAGCCCTGCAGCTTATCTATGTCCCTCTGTAACTTGTAACATTCTTCCTCACTGTCCACAACTCCACTGACTTTAGTATCATCTGCAAATTTACTCACCCATCCTTCTACACACTCCTCCAGGTCATTTATAAAAATGACAAACAGCAGTGGCCCCAAAACAGATCCTTGTGGTACACCACTAGTAACTGGATTCCAGGCTGAACATTTCCCATCAACCACCACCCTTTGGCTTCTTCCAGCTCGCCAATTTCTGATCCCAACTGCTAAATCACCCTGAATCCCATGCCTCCGTATTTTCTGCAATAGCCTACCGTGGGGAACCTTATCAAACGCTTTACTGAAATCCATATACACCACGTCAACTGCTTTACCCTCGTCCACCTGTTTGGTCACCTTCTCAAAGAACTCAATAAGGTTTGTGAGGCACGACCTACCCTTCACAAAACCGTCTTGACTATCTCTAATCAAATTATTCCTTTCCAGATGATTATACTACCTATCTCTTATAAACCTTTCCAAGACTTTGCCCACAACGGAAGTAAGGCTCACTGGTCTATAGTTACCAGGGTTGTCTCTACTCCCCTTCTTCAACAAGGGGACAACATTTGCTATCCTCCAGTCTTCTGGCACTATTCCTGTAGACAATGATGACATAAAGATCAAAGCCAAAGGCCCAGCAATCTCCTCCCTAGCGTCCCAGAGAATCCTAGGATAAATCCCATCAGGCCCAGGGGACTAATCTATTTTCACACTTTCCAGAATTGCTAACACCTCCTCCTTATGAACCTCAAGCCCTTCTAGTCTAGTAGCCTGAATCTCAGTATTCTCCTCGACAACATTGTCTTTTTCCTGTGTGAATACTGATGAAAAATATTCATTTAGCACCTCTCCTATCTCCTCGGACTCCACGCACAACTTCCCACTACTGTCCTTGACTGGCCCTACTCTTACCCTAGTCATTCGTTTATTCCTGACATACCTGATTTAAAAACACTTGCCTTACAGGAGCAGTCTTCAGAATTTCGGCGGGAGCAGAGTGCAGGGGCCTGTCGGGTGGTAAGTTTTTGATTTAAAAACACTTACCTGGTCCCGATCCTGTTCTTCTTTTCTGTTTTATTTTTTTAATATAAGGCGGACAAATATAAACCTTCTGGAAAGGTTCCCCCCCCCCACCCCCAACCAATAAATTCTGGTGGAGAGGAAACCCGAGACACTACACGTGTAGTGTCTCCCACCCGCCCTCCTCCTCTAACCTAATAATAAAACCCATTGGTGTGAGGTAAGTGCCATATTATATTATTATTTTTTAAAAATTTATTTATTAACCAGAACTTGGTTGGAAGTTAGAGGGATGGCAGGGAAGGTAATGCAATGTTCCTCCTGCAGGATGTTTGAGGTGAGGGATGCCGTTAGTGTCCCTGCTGATTTTACCTGCAGGAAGTGCAGCCATCTCCAGCTCCTCCAAGACCGAGTTTGGGAACTGGAGCTGGAGTTGGATGAACTTCAGATCATTCGGGAGGCAGAGGGGATCATAGATAGCAGCTTCAGGGAATTAGTTACACCAAAGATTGGAGATAGATGGGTAACTGTAAGAGGGACTGGGAAGAAGCAGTCAGTGCAGGGATCCCCTGCGGTCGTTCCCCTAAGTAACAAGTATACCGCTTTGGATACTTGTGGGGGGGGGGACTTACCAGGGGTAAGCCATGGGGTACAGGCCTCTGGCACGGAGTCTGTCCCTGTTGCTCAGAAGGGAAGGGGGGAGAGGAGCAGAGCATTAGTAATTGGGGACTCGATAGTCAGGGGCACAGATAGGAGATTTTGTGGGAGCGAGAGAGACTCACGTTTGGTATGTTGCCTCCCAGGTGCAAGGGTACGTGATGTCTCAGATCGTGTTTTCCGGGTCCTTAAGGGGGAGGGGGAGCAGCCCCAAGTCGTGGTCCACATTGGCACTAACGACATAGGTAGGAAAGGGGACAAGCAAGGATGTCAGGCAGGCTTTCAGGGAGCTAGGATGGAAGCTCAGAACGAGAACAAACAGAGTTGTTATCTCTGGGTTGTTGCCCGTGCCACGTGATAATGAGATGAGGAATAGGGAGAGAGAGCAATTAAGCACGTGGCTACAGGGATGGTGCAGGCGGGAGGGATTCAGATTTCTGGATAACTGGGGCTCTTTCTGGGGAAGGTGGGACCTCTACAGACAGGATGGTCGATATCTGAACCTGACGGGCACAAATATCCTGGGGGGAGATTTGTTAGTGCTCTTTGGGGGGGTTTAAACTAATGCAGCAGGGGCATGGGAACCTGGATTGTAGTTTTAGGGTACGGGAGATTGAGAGTATAGAGGTCAGGAGCACAGATTTGACTTCGCAGGAGGGGGCCAGTGTTCAGGTAGGTGGTTTGAAGTGTGTCTACTTCAATGCCAGGAGTATACAAAATGAGGTAGAGGAACTGGCAGCATGGGTTGGTACCTGGGACTTCGATGTTGTGGCCATTTCGGAGACATGGATAGAGCAGGGACAGGAATGGTTGTTGCAGGTTCCGGGGTTTAGGTGTTTTAGTAAGCTCAGAGAAGGAGGCAAAAGAGGGGGAGGTGCGGAGCTGCTAGTCAAGAACAGAATTACGGTGGCGGAGAGGATGCTAGATGGGGACTCTTCTTCCGAGGTAGCATGGGCTGAAGTTAGAAACAGGAAAGGAGAGGTCACCCTGTTGGGAGTTTTCTATAGGCCTCCTAATAGTTCTAGGGATGTAGAGGAAAGGATGGCGAAGATGATTTTGGATAAGAGCGAAAGTAACAGGGTAGTTATTATGGGAGACTTTAACTTTCCAAATATTGACTGGAAAAGATATAATTTGAGTACATTAGATGGGTCGTTTTTTGTACAATGTGTGCAGGAGGGTATCCTGACACAATATGTTGACAGGCCAACAAGAGGCGAGGCCACATTGGATTTGGTTTTGGGTAATGAACCAGGCCAGGTGTTAGATTTGGAGGTAGGTGAGCACTTTGGGGACAGTGACCACAATTCAGTGACGTTTACATTAGTGATGGAAAGGGATAAGTATACCCCGCAGGGCAAGAGTTATAGCTGGGAGAAGGGCAATTATGATGCCATTAGACATGACTTGGGAGGGGTAGGTTGGAGAAGTAGGCTGCAAGTGTTGGGCACACTGGATATGTGGAGCTTGTTCAAGGATCAGCTACTGCGTGTTCTTGATAAGTACGTACCTGTCAGGCAGGGAGGAAGGCGTCGACGAAGGGAACCGTGGTTCACCAAAGAAGTGGAATCTCGTGTTAAGAGGAAGAAGGAGGCCTATGTGAAGATGAGGTGTGAAGTTTCAGTTGGGGCGCTTGATAGTTACATGGTAGCAAGGAAGGATCTAAAGAGAGAGCTAAGACGAGCAAGGAGGGGACATGAGAAGTATTTGGCAGGTAGGATCAAGGAAAACCCAAAAGCTTTCTATAGGTATGTCAGGAATAAAAGAATGACTAGGGTAAGAGTAGGGCCAGTCAAGGACAGGGATGGAAAGTTGTGTGTGGAGTCTGAAGAGATAGGCGAGATACTAAATAAATATTTTTCGTCAGTATTCACTCAGGAAAAAGATAATGTTGTGGAGGAGAATGCTGAGCCCCAGGCTAATAGAATAGATGGCATTGAGGTACGTAGGGAAGAGGTGTTGGCAATTCTGGAAAGGCTGAAAATAGATAAGTCCCCGGGGCCTGATGGGATTTGTCCTAGGATTCTCTGGGATGCCAGGGAAGAGATTGCTGAGCCTTTGGCTTTGATTTTTATGTCATCATTGGCTACAGGAATAGTGCCAGAGGACTGGAGGATAGCAAATGTGGTCCCTTTGTTCAAGAAGGGGAGTAGAGACAACCCCGGCAACTATAGACCGGTGAGCCTCACGTCTGTTGTGGGTAAAGTCTTGGAGAGGATTATAAGAGACAAGATTTATAATCATCTAGATAGGAATAATATGATTAGGGATAGTCGGCATGGCTTTGTGAAGGGTAGGTCATGCCTCACAAACCTTATCGAGTTCTTTGAGAAGGTGACTGAACAGGTAGACGAGGGTAGAGCAGTTGATGTGGTGTATATGGATTTCAGTAAAGCGTACATAGAAAGTTGCCACCCAGGTTGATAGGGTTGTGAAGAAGGCCTATGGTGTGTTGGCCTTTATTGGTAGAGGGATTGAGTTCCGGAGTCATGAGATCATGTTGCAGCTGTACAAAACTCTGGTACGGCCGCATTTGGAGTATTGCGTACAGTTCTGGTCACCTCATTATAGGAAGGACGTGGAAGCTTTGGAACGGGTGCAGAGGAGATTTACCAGGATGTAGCCTGGTATGGAGGGAAAATCTTATGAGGAAATGCTGATGGACTTGAGGTTGTTTTCGTTAGAGAGAAGAAGGTTCAGAGGAGACGTAATAGAGGCATACAAAATGATCAGAGGGTTAGATAGGGTGGACAGTGAGAGCCTTCTCCCGCGGATGGAAATGGCTAGCACGAGGGGACATAGCCTTAAACTAAGGGGTAATAGATATAGGACAGAGGTCAGAGGTAGGTTCTTTACACAAAGAGTGGTGAGGCCGTGGAATGCCCTACCTGCAATAGTAGTGAACTCGCCAACATTGAGGGCATTTAAAAGTTTATTGGATAAGCATATGGATGATAATGGCATAGTGTAGGTTAGAGGGCTTTTGTTTTTTGACTTCCCATGTCGGTGCAACATCGTGGGCCGAAGGGCCTGTACTGCGCTGTATCGTTCTATGTTCTATGTTCTATCTATAGAAAGCTTTAGGGTTATCCTTGATCCTACCTGCCTTCTCATGTCCCCTCCTGGCTCTTCTTAGCTCTCTCTTTAGGTCCTTCCTAGCTAATTTGTAACTCTTGAGTGCCCTAACTGAACCTTCATGTCTCATCTTTACATAAGCCTCCTTCTTCCTCTTGACAAGTGATTCAACTACTTTAGTAAACCACGGTTCCCTTGCTCAACCACTTCCTCCCTGCCTGACAGGTACATACTTATCAAGGACAACCAGGGTGGCAACTTTCAGGGATCTATGTACATGGACACCGAGATCTCTCTGCTTATCCACACTACCAAGAATCTTACCATTAGCCCAGTACTTTAAGGTTGTGACTCATTCCTGAGCTCGAGTGGGGACCTGTGTGGGATCTCACAGTCGTTCACACATAGGTGCGTCCACTCTGTTACGGATGCTTTATGCACCCCGGTATCGACATACATCTGGCGCTGCCAGTCCTCGAGGCTGGCCCTCAGATTCACCATGGTCTCGATGCCTTCGGCTAAGGTGCAGACTGTCATGCCCCTCAGTATCTTGGACAGTTTAATCTGAGTGTGACATGTCCCTCAGTGCCTCGGACATGTCCTTCTGTCTCCAGTCATGGTCCCATAGCATCCGGCCAATGCTCCTGATTCGCCAGACATGACCCTTTGTGACTGGGCCAAGCCAGGGAGCGCTGCAGCAATGTCCATCTGTGCCCAGGACATGTCCGCCTGTGACTGGGCCGAAGACATGAACAGCACTGTGTCCCCCAAGCCTCGGTCATCCTGACACATGGCGCTGTCATTTTGCCCCACCGTGGCATCCACCCATTCAGTGTTGGCCTGTGTGCCACCCATTGACGGCACCATCCCTGGTGCCTGAAGGCGAGTGAACTCCTCCAGCTCCCCCGGGTGAGGGGTTGGCTCCTGGGCAACAGGAGTTATCCGATGCGGTCGTGGCTGATGAAGGCTATCCGGAGGACACAGACCAATGCGATGAACCTCTACAACGACGCCCATGCCGTGGCCAGGGACGTCATCGACCGGTGCATCGGTGTCCTGGCGACGCAGTTCAGGTGCCTCGACTGCTCTGGAAGGGCCTTCCAGTACAGCCCCAGGGGGGTCTCCCACATCTTGATTCCCTGTTGCATCCACCACAACATTGCACAGCAGAGGGGCGCAATGCTGGAGGTGAAGGATGAACACCAGGCCTCGTCAGTGATGAGGATGCGGAGGAGGGCCAGGCGATGGTGGGGAGCTCACAGGTGGTGATGTTCCCATAGATCTGCTGTCCATGTCCTTCTAGCTGGTCAAATATACATTGATGCAAGTGAATGTGAGAATCGTTTCACAATACTGTGAGAAAAACTGACGAAAAGAAACCTACAGAGCTTGCAGCTATTTACTTACAAAGAAATCAAGTCTCTTTACTGAGTAACAAGAAATTACAGCAAAATAACTGCTGCACCGTGTTATATTTAGGGTGTTTGTGCTGTCACCTTTTCTAATAATGGTAGGTTGTCAATATTGCAATTTTTATCTTCCGCGAGGTCAGGCTGCAAGGCTGGAGCAATGTCCAGTTAATCCTTACCTGGCTCTCAGTTCCCTTAGAATCAAATGTTTTCAGCACAGAAGGAGCCTATTCAGCCCATCACATCTGTGCTGGCCCTCTGCAAGGGTAACTCAGCCAATCCCACTTCCCTACATCCTTGCACATTTTGTTTCTTTTCAGATAATTATCCAATTCTCTTTTGAAAGTCACGATTGAATCTGTCTCCATTACAATCTTAGGCAATGCATTCCAGATCCTAACCATTTGCTGCTCAACAAAATATTTTCTTCAGGTCGCTGGTGCATCTTTTACCAATCGCCTGCAATCAGTGTACTGGAGAATTATGTAGAGCGCAGGAAAGTGGCATTGAGGTAGACAATCAGCCATGATCTAATTGAACCCAATTGCTTCACAGCTCCAGGGTCCCAGATTCAATTACCGGCTTGGGTCACTGTCTGTGCGGAGTCTGCACATTCTCCTCGTGTGTGCGTGGGTTTCCTCCGGGTGCTCCGGTTTCCTCCCACAGTCCAAAGATGTGCAGGTTAGGTGGATTGGCCATGATAAATTGCCCTTAGTGTTCAAAAAGGTTGGGTGGGGTTGCTGAGTTACGGGGATAGGGTGGATGCATGGACTTAAGTAGGGTGCTCTTTCCAAGGGCTAGTGCAGACTCGATGGGCTGAATGGTCTCTTCTGCACTGTAAATTCTATGGCCCCTTATGATTTTGAATACCGCAATCAAATCTTCCTCTTCATCTTCTCTTCTTAAAAGGAGAACAGGCCCAACTTCTAATCCATCCATGTGCCTACAGTTCCTCATCCTCTTGTGGGTAGCGGGCACAACGGTGAACGTTATCACTGACTAAAGGCTGCAAAATTCCCATACTGGCCAAGTAAGGCTGCAAATGGCGGAAAACCGCCTCTCACAGCTGAGAAACAAACAGGAAAGGCCAGCAGTGTATTGCATCCTCATGCAAGAGAGAAAAAGGTATTCTCCGGTAGCCGGCATTCACTTCTCCCGCTGGCAGCACCCCCCGCGCCAGCAGACTTCGTGCCGGAATGGGGTGGTTTTGATGGGAAGTCCCATTGACAATCAGCGGGGGGATATCATCCCACCACCAGCGCCGTCTTGTCCCAGGGAGCAGATCACTTTCCTCAAGGCACTCCTTTTCCTGTCACTACAATCAACGTAGATTATCCTGGGTCTGTGTGGTAAACCACTGTGTTGCATTGTGTTGTGTTGTACATGCCTGGGCTTGTCCGGCTGGCTCTGCCTGTGGCTCATCCCCTCGGGCTCATGTATAAAGGTGGCTAGTCTCTGCCTCCGCCAGGAGGCTAGCTGTTTAGTGTATTAAAGCCTCAGTTACATTCATCACTCGTCGCGTGCTTATTGAAGGCATATCAATTTAATACACTAAACTTTACGATGAACTCATCACTCAAGCCTGATCGCCTAGAGCTGGACCCACAGGCAGCTGACGCCACAGAAACTTTTGACCACTGGCTAAGCTGCTTGAGTTTCAGGTTGCTTCACAGCGCCAGGGTCTCTGGTTCGATTCCCGGCTTGGGTCACTGTCTGTGCGGAGTCTGCGCGTTCTCCCCGTGTCTACGTGAGTTTCCTCCGGGTGCTCCGGTTTCCTCCCACAAGTTTCGAAAGATGTGCTGTTAGGTGAATTGGACATTCTGAATTCTCCCTCCGTGTACCCGAACAGGTGCCGGAGTGTGGCGACTAGGGGCTTTTCACAGTAACTTCATTGCAGTGTTAATGTAAGCCTACTTGTGACAATAATAAAAATAATGATTATTATTAATGATTATTAAAGATTATGAATAGAAGCTGTAGCCGGGTCCGGGAAGTGTTTGGTGGGACAGACAGGCTGCAGCTGTGGTTGCCCCTGTTGTGGGTCTCCACAATATTTAAAGATGGCTTGAAGACCTCACAGACGCAATACCCCTCACTCCCAAGGCCCAGGAGCGACCCTGACCTGGAACACTTCAGCCCTCCTGATGAAATTCAACCCCTGTGAGAGGTGTCGGGCCCCCCCCCTCCCGAGCACCAGGGCAGCAGGTTGATCAGGGACGCTTATGTCGTGGGCATGAAATCAAATTATATCCGCCAGCGATTGCTAGAAGGGGGTACACTCGGCCTCCCAGAGACAGTGCAACTCTCCAACTCGCTGGAGGTGGACTCCCAGAACATGGAGTCCTATACCTCCGACCGCACGGCCCCCTCATGGGCCTCGTGGGCGCAGCCATCATCCGACCCGGGTGCGACGCAAGCCTGTGCCACACAGCGGCCCGCCAACGCCGGAGGCCCGAGGTGCTACTTTTGCGGCCAGGGCAGCCACCCCAGACAACGCTGCCCTGCATGGAATGCAACTTGCAACGGCTGTGGGAAGAAGGGCCATTTTGCAAAAGCCTGCCAGGCCCGATCTCCCCCTAAAACTTCTAGGCCCAGCAGCACTGCCTGCTGCCTGTCGGGGCCGCCCCTAGATGTCGCGCCACCCGCCATGTGTGACCCGTGGGTGCCGCCATCTTCAATTTCAGCAGCCACGTGCGATCCATGGGGGCCGCCATCTTCAACGCATCCTCCAACTGCCACACGCCACCAAGATGGGCCGCCATCTTGGACGCCATCGCCGCTGCCACCCGCCACGCGCGACCCATGGAGGCCGCCATCTTGGACACCGTCACCGATGCCTCCCGCCACGTGTGACTCATGGGGACCGCCATCTTGGGACCACTCCGCTGCCTCCCTGAGCTGCATGCCGGAAAATGGAAATGGATTGGATTTGTTTATTGTCACGTGTACCGAGGTACAGTGAAAAGTATTTTTCTGCGAGCAGCTCAAACAGATCATTAAATACATGGGAAGAAAAGAAAATACATAATAGGGCAACACAAGACATACAATGTAACTACATAAGCACTGGCATCGGATGAAGCATACAGGGCAGGATTCTCCACTCCCACGCCGAAGTGGCCGCGCCGTCGTGAACGCCGTCGAGGTTCACAACGGCGCGGAACGGCCCCGGTCCCGACCGATTCAGGCCCTGACAAGGGGCCAGGATCGGGGCCGCGTCATCTACACGCGCCAGGCCTTGTCCCCCGCGTAAAAGCGGCGCCGCATAGATGACGCGGCCGGCGCCGCACAACTGCTGTCACCCGCGCATGCGCGGATTGGCAGATGCCAACCCGCACATGCGTGGTTGCCGTCCTCTCTAAGTCCGCCCCGCAAGAAGATGGGGGACGGATCTTGCGGGGCTGCGGAAGGAAGGAGGTCCTCCTTCAGAGAGGACGGCCCGACGATCGGTGGGCACCGATCACAGGCCACCCCACATTCCAGGTGAAGCCCGGTGCAGGGTCCCCCTTCGCCCCCCCCACAGGCCGCCCCCCCAGCGTTCACGCACCGCCCACGACTGCAGCGACCAGGTGTGGACGGCATCGGGGGGGAACCCGCCGTTTTGGCCTGGCCGCTCGGCCCATCCGGGCCTCAGAATAGCGGGGGTGCTGGAGAATCGCCATTTTGGGTGTCTCCAGCGATTCTCCGGCCTGCAGCCCGCGGAACTCGACCAGGCCGTTCCCGCCGCTTGGGAGAATCGCGGGAGGGCGTCGGACCGGCGTCCCTGGAAATTTTGGCGGCCCAGGCGATTCTCCCAACCGGCACGGGAGTGGAGAATCACACCCAGGGTGTTGTGTTAATGAGGTCAGTCCATAAGAGGGTCATTTAGGAGTCTGGTAACAGTGGGGAAGAAGCTGTTTTTGAGTCTGTTCGTGCGTGTTCTCAGACTTCTGTATCTCCTGCCCGATGGAAGAAGTTGGAAGAGTGAGTAAGCCGGGTGGGAGGGGTCTTTAATTATTCTGCCCGCTTTCCCCAGGCAGCGGGAGGTGTAGATGGAGTCAATGGATGGGAGGCAGGTTCGTGTGATGGACTGGGCGGTGTTCACGACTCTCTGAAGTTTCTTGCGGTCCTGGGCCGAGCAGTTGCCATACCAGGCTGTGATGCAGCCCGATAGGATGCTTTCTATGGTGCATCTGTAAAAGTTGGTAAGGGTTAATGTGGACATGCCGAATTTCCTTAGTTTCCTGAGGAAGTATAGGCGCTGTTGTGCTTTCTTGGTGGTAGCGTCGACGTGGGTGGACCAGGGCAGATTTTTGGAGATGTGCACCCCTAGGAATTTGAAACTGCTAACCATCTCCACCTCGGCCCCGTTGATGCTGACAGGGGTGTACAGTACTTTGATTCCTGAAGTCAATGACAAGCTTTTTAGTTTTGCTGGCATTGAGGGAGAGATTGTTGTTGCTATATCACTCCACTAGGTTCTCTATCTCCCTCCTGTATTCGGACTCGTCGTTATTCGAGATCCGGCAGCACGGTAGCACAGTGGTTAGCACAATTGCTTCACAGCTCCAGGGTCCCAGGTTCGATTCCCGGCCTGGTTCACTGTCTGTGTGGAGTCTGCACGTTCTCCCCGTGTGTGCGTGGGTTTCCTCCGGGTGCTCCGGTTTCCTCCCACAGTCCAAAGATGTGCAGGTTAGGTGGATTGGTCATGCTAAAATTGCCCTTCGTGTCCAAAATTGCCCTTCGTGTTGGGTCGGGTTACTGGGTTATGGGGATAGGGTGGAGGTGTGAGATCGGGTAGGGTGTTCTTTCAAAAGAGCCGATGCAGACTCGATGGGCCGAATGGCCTCCTTCTGCACTGTAAATTCTATGATTCAATTTATATGTCACTATGGTCGTATCGTCAGCAAACCTGTAGATGGAGTTGGAACCAAATTTTGCCACGCAGTCGTGTGTGTACAGGGAGTAGAGTAGGGGGCTAAGTACGCAGCCTTGCGGGGCCCCGGTATTGAGGACTATTGTGGAGGAGGTGTTGTTGTTCATTCTTACTGATTGTGGTCTGTTGGTCAGAAAATCGAGGACCCAGTTGCAGTGGGAGGAGCCAAGTCCTAGGTTTTGGAGCTTTGATATGAGCTTGGCTGGGATTATGGTGTTGAAGGCTGAACTGTAGTCAATAAATAGGAGTCTGATGTAGGAGTCCTTGTTTTCGAGATGCTCTCGGGATGAGTTTAGGGCCAGGGAAATGGCGTCTGATGTGGACCGGTTGCAACGATATGCGAATTGCAGTGGATCAAGGCATTCTGGGAGTATGGAGGTGATGCGCTTAATGATCAACCTCTCGAAGCACTTCATTACGACTGAAGTCAGGGCCACCGGACGGTAGTTATTGAGGCATGTTGCCTGGTCCTTCTTTGGTACCGGTATGATGGTGGTCTTCTTGAAGCAGGTGGGGACCTCGGAGTGAAGTAAGGACAGGTTAAAGATGTCCGCGAATACCTCTGCCAGCTGGTCCGCGCAGGTTCTGAGTGCACGACCAGGGATCCCGTCCGGGCCATCGCCTTCCGAGGGTTCACTTTCAGGAAGGCCGATCTGACTTCGGAAGCTGTGATGGTGGGTATGGGTGAATTATGGGCTGCTGGGGCACTCGACAGCGGATTGTTGGTTACCTGCTCGAACCGAGCATAGAATGCATTGAGTTCATCGGGGAGGGGTGCGCTGCTGCCAGAGATACTGCTCGGCTTCGCTTTGTAGCCCGTTATGTTGTTTAGTCCTTGCCACAACTGCCGAGAGTCTGTCTGTGACTCTAGCTTGGTTTGATATTCTCTCTTGGCATTCCGGATGGCTTTGCGGAGGTCGTACCTGGATTTCTTGTATAGGTCAGGGTTGTCTGCCTTGAACGCCTCAGATCTGTCCTTCAGTAGGGAGTCAATCTCGCGATTGAGCCATGGTTTCCGGTTGGGGAACATACGTACTGCTTTCTTTGGCACGCAGTCGTCCACACATTTGCTGATGAAGTCTGTGACGGTGGTGGCATACTCATTTAAGTTGGTCGCTGAGTTCTTAAATATGGACCAGTCCACTGTCTCTAAGCAGTCACGTAAGACCTCTTCTGTCTCCTCGTGACTCCCTTTCTCACTTCCCCTTAGTAACCATTGCGCCAGGTTCCCGTTTGTGAAAAGGTGTGCTAAACGACGCCCACGTGACTTCCTGCTGGGGAGTCGGTAATGTCCAGGAAACCGCTGCATTCGACTTCAATCTTGTTAATAGAATTTACATAGAATTTACAGTCAGAAGGAGGCCATTCGGCCCATCGAGTCTGCACCGGCTCTTGGAAAGAGCACCCTACCTAAGGTCCCCACCTCCACCCTATCCCCATAACCCAGTAACCCAACCCAACACTAAGGGCAATTTTGGACACTATGGGCAATTTAGCATGGCCAATCCACCTAACCCGCACATCTTTGGACTGTGGGAGGAAACCGGAGCACCCGGAGGAAACCCACACACACACGGGGAGGATGTGCAGACTCCGCACAGACAGTGACCCAAGCCGGAATCGAACCTGGGACCCTGGAGCTGTGAAGCATTTGTGCTATCCACAATGCTACCGTGCTGCCCAATGAAATTGAAATGAATGGAAATGAGGGTTAATGATATTCTCGCCATATTTGGGCGTGATCCCAAACTCGCCATCGGGAGCGGGTTGAGTGAATCGTAAAATGGTTCGCGTCCCAGCTCGGCCCTTTCCCGCCAATTGTGTGGGGACACAGAAGGTGGCATCATGAGTCACACGCTTCATGCATCGTGAGCTATGGGGATGGGCATGGCATGAAACAGGCATGGGCACCACTGCCGGGCAAGGGTGGGGTGTGCTGGGGCACAGGCCTGGTGCTGGGAGGGGGTAATCAGGCGCTGAGTTGGCGGGGGGGGGGGGGGGGGGGGTCCCATGGATGGCAGGCGGGACTCACCCGTGCAGCCCGTGGAGGACGTTGATCTTCTTGCCGCGCTGTGTGCCGGTCCTCCCTGAGCTGACGGCTGCTGCCACTGCCTCCTAGGTGGCACTGCCCGATCGTCCGACCCCCTCGCAGCCTGGCCAGGTCAGCATCCCCGAGTTGCGGAGCTGGTCTCCGCGATGACATGGCTGCATGCTGTCAGGGCTTTGCTCTCCGGGATCGGTTTAAGTGCTGCTCCCCTCGTTAGCGGGGAGTTGCCGGGCACAGTACCAGCGAATCAGCTCGCAGGACAATCATTTGCGGCGTAAAACCCGCGGGGAGTCATTCAGTGCCCTGATTAACGTTAGACACCGGTGACGGTCTCGCCGGGTCGCCCACCGGGAAACACCCAGCGGATCCCGCTCGCTACCACCCCTCGAACAAATTTGGTTAGATCTCGCCCTACATTTCAAAAGTACTTAATTGGGTGTAAAGTGCCTTGGAGCACCTGAGATAATGAAATGCACTTATAATCAAGCTCCTTCATTCTACTTAGTTTACACCATCAAAAATAGATTTAAGCCCATGTCTCAAAGTCTATCTCACACATTTCAGAAGAAATGTATTTAAAGAACCAATGTAATAAGTCATTTAACCAGTGCCTGGAAATGTCTCAACATGAGATACTCCTAAACAATCATTTGGCAGATTCATACCAAGAGCTTTCTGTGATTCCGTACCTCCAGTACAACCTTGCATGTCATCAATGCAGATTGGAAAATTGTAGATACAAAAGCCCTGATCCTCAATCCAACGCAATTACCAAGATTAAAAAGACACACAAGCCGATTTACTCTGTGTACTAAATGCTCGGGAACAGAATTGCACAGTCAAAAACTCAGGTGCCGTGGCTTTTGTAATAACTATCAGATGCCTGAGTCGGTATATTCTTATATTCTCGGGTTAGGTGGATTGGTCATGATAAAATTGCCCTTAGTGTTGGGTGGGGTTACTGGGTTATGGGGATAGGATGGAGGTGCTGAACTTGGGTAGGGTGTTCTTTCCAAGAGCCGGTGCAGACTCGATGGGCCGAATGGCCTCCTTCTGCACTGTAAATTCTATGATTCTATGATTCTGCTGATGGGTGCCATAAATTTAAGGGTAATTGCATTAGTCAGAGTCGCGTTGGCCTGGAATTGATTTCAAAGTCCTGCATGTGTGTAGACCGACAGTACAATCTGTAATCTACAATGTAGGCTTAACTACCATAGGAAATCATTTCATTTTTATTCGTTCATCCCGGGTCACGGGCAAGACCAGAATTTATTGTCCATCCGTTATTGACTTTAAATGAGTGTCTTGGCAGGCAGATGGCAGTTAAGAATCAACCATTTGGCCTAAAGCCACAGACAGGAGAGAGTTTGTCCAACTGTCACTGAAGGTGTGGAATGCTAGTGCAGCATTACCACTGCAAAGAACAAAGAAAAATACAGCACAGAAACAGGCCCTCCAAGCCTGCGCCGAGCATGCTGCCCGTCTAACCTAAACCTTCCCCAATTCCGGGTTCCGTATCCCTCTATTGCCATCCTATTCATGTATTTGTCAAGACGCCCTTTAAACGTCACTATCATGTGGGCGGCATTGGAGCACCATGGTCAGCACTGTGGCTTCACAGCTCCAGGGTCCCGGGTTCGATTCCCCGTTGGGTCACTGTCTGTGCGGAGTCTGCACGTTCTCCCCGTGTCTGCGTGGGTTTCCTCCGGGTGCTCCGGTTTCCTCCCACAAGTCCCGAAAGACGTGCTGTTCGGTGAACTGGACATTCTGAATTCTCCCTCAGCGTACCCGAACAGGCACCAGAATGTGGCGACTAGGGGATTTTCACAGTAACTTCATTGCAGTGTTGATGTAAGATTACTTGTGACACGAATAAAGATTATTATTATCTGCTTCCACTACCTCCCCCGGCAGCGGGTTCCAGGCACCCACTGCCCTCTGTGTAAAAAAGTGCCTCTCACATCTCCTTTAAACAATGCCCCTCGCACCTTAAACCTATGTATGAGGTATTATTTGAGTGCTTGGGTCTGTTAGGAACACAGGAGAGCTCACAAGCAAGTAATCCAGGTAGCGTAAATCAGAAGCACTTCCTGGTGGGGAAACCGATCCGGAGAGAGTTCAGTTACAGTTCGAACATGAGAGGGAATGTTTTTAAATGGGGATGCGGGAAAACAATAAGGAATTTGAAATCAGGAAGTTGGAATTAGAGAAAGGTCCCAGCTAAAAGCGCTATAAACGAAAGGACAGCTGCCAAGAGATAGAAGATACTCATAGAATCATAGAATCCTATAGTGCAGAAGGAGGCCATTTGGCCCATCCAGTCTGCACCGACCCTCCGAAAGAGCCCTCTCCGCTGTCCTATTCCCATAACCCCACATAACCGATGGCGGCACGGTGGCACAGTGCTTAGCACTGCTACCTCACAACTCCAAGGACCCGGGTTCAATTCCAGCCTCGGGTGACTGTCTGTGTGGAGTTTGCACTTTCTCCCCGTGTCTGCGTGGGTTTCCTCCCACAGTCCAAAGATGGGCAGGTTAGGTGGATTGGCCATGATCAATTGCCCCTTAGTGCCAAAAATGTTGATGTTAGGCGGGTTACGGGGATAGGGCGGGGCGTGGGCCTTGGTAGATTGCTCTTTCACAGAGTGGGTGCAGACTCGATGGGCCGGATACCTCCTTCTGCACTGTAGGAATTCTATTCTCATCTATAAGGTCGGAAGTGGAGATTTTACTGTTAATTGCACTCTGTTCAGTTCCATTCGCAACTCCTCAGATACTGAATCAATCCACGTCTGATGCAGCAAAACCTGGACAACATTCCCGCCTTGGGTGTCCAGCGATGTGCAGGTTAGGTGGGGTTATGGGGATAGGGCGGAGGGGGGGCATGGTCTAAGTAGGGTGCTCTTTCAGAGGGGCAGTGCAGACTCGATGGGCCGAATGGCCTCCTTCTGCACTGCAGAGATACTATGACTCTATGCATTGTCACCACCTTCCAAAATTCTATAGATTCTGCCATTATTCCTGGAATTTGGAAGGTGGCAAGTGTCACTCCACTATTTAAGAAGGAAGGGAGAGAGAAAACAGGGAACTACAGACCTGTTAGCCTTATATCTGTAGCAGAGTAAATGCTGGAATCTTATAAAGGATGAGGTAACTGTTCACTTGGGATAATAATTATCTGATCAAGCCTCGTCAACATGGATTTATGATTGGTAAATCAGGTTTGACGAAACTGTTTTCTGAGGCCGTTACTCACAGAATTGATAAAGAGGAGTTGATTGGACTTCCGGCGGGGTAGGAGAGCGGTCGCGAGCAACGGAGCTCCGACAGTCGCGTCCCGTTTCCGGGGGAGAGACAAAAAATACGAAACGCGCAAACCGGCCGGACTGCTCCCCCCCCCGCCCGCCCCCCCAACGCACGGCAGGGGAAAACGCAGTGACCGAGCGAGGACCGAGCCAGCGGCAGGGACTGAGCCCCCCCGCACGGCAGGAGAACGCGAGGACCGAGCCAGCGGCAGGGACTGAGCCCCCCGCACGGCAGGAGAACGCGCGGGGACCGAGCGAGGACCGAGCCAGCGGCAGGGACTGAGCCCCCCCGCACGGCAGGAGAACGCGAGGACCGAGCCAGCGGCAGGGACTGAGCCCCCCGCACGGCAGGAGAACGCGAGGACCGAGCGAGTGGCAGGGACTGACCCCCCGCACGGCAGGAGAGCGCGGGGACCGAGCGAGGACCGAGCCAGCGGCAGGGACCGCACCCCCCCCCCGCCCGGGCAACCACGAGGCAGGCAGCGGAAGAAAGGAGGACACCCGACCCAGCCAGAAACCTCTCTCTCTCGAACCTCCTGACCCGGCGTGTGGGTGAGTGAGACGGAAAAAAAAGAACTTCTCCAAAAACGTTTTGAAGAGGAAACTTGAAAAAAAAGGTGTTAAAGGAGAGAAGGGAAGGGGAAAAGAAAAGGGGGAGAAAAGAAAAGGGAAAGGGGGGGGGGAGAAAAAAAAGGGGGGGAAAATACCAGAAGGTAGCCAAAGCAGAGGGAGAAAGGGCACCAGAAGCAGAAGGGGCCATGGGCGAGCCCACTCAGACGAGCTAACCGGCAAACGAAGCGGTGGAACGGAAGGTTCGCCACAACAAAAAGAATTGGTCAGAGAGGAGCTTTTTCCCCCTGGGCCAGGGGGGAACTGGAACTGGAAGGCAGCCTTTGCCGAGGCACTGAGGGAACATCAGCAGGGAAACAAGGCAGAGGCTAGGGCAGACATGGAGGCCGCGGTGCAGGCAGCAATGGCCAAGGCCTTGGCGGAGGTGCAGCTCACCCTGGGCAGAGCAGAGGAGAGACTGGAGGCCCAAGAGGAGAAACTGGAAGCCCAAGAGGTGACCGTTAAGGAGTTAATCCGCGACTGACAAGAGTGACCGGATCACGGCCCTGGAGAAGGAGGTGGCGAGACTGGTCACTGTGCAGGGGAGCTTGAAGGACAGAGTAAACGATCAGGAAAACCGCTCGAGAAGGCAAAATGTAAGGATAGTGGGCCTTCCAGAGGGGATCGAGGGTAGAAAATCCCACGGCATACGTGGCTGAGATACTGGGTAACTTAATGGGGAGGAAAACGTTCCCCAACCCACCAGAAATGGACAGAGCACACCGATCGCTGTGCCCGTAGCCCAAGGCAGGGGAGCATCCGAGGGCAGTTATAGCTAAACTGCACCGGTACCAAGACAGGGAAACAATGCTGCGCTGGGCCAGAGCCTGCAAATGGGAAGGACACCTCATTGGAGGACATTGGGGCAGACCTAGCCAGGAGACGGACCGAATTCAATCGAGCGAAAGCAGCTCTTCACAAGAAGGACGTACGTTTTGGTATGCTGTACCCAGCGAAACTCTGGGTCACATACCAAGGAAGAGAGTACTTCTTCACAGCCCCCGCTGAAGCAAACAAGTTTGTCGAGGAACACGGGCTGGAAAGCCGACAGCAAGGGTAAAAATAATGGGCCCCTGGCAAGGGGCAACAGCACGCCAACGGAGTGTCGGAGTGTGGGGGGGGGCCACGGCAAGCGCACCCTGAACAAAAAGCAAATCACTACCCGAGGGACCGCTTCAGGTGGGAGACCAGGCCCCAGCAGGAGGGAACGAGAGTAGCAGAGAAGGGAGAGCAAGCAAGAGGAGTGCAGGGTAGGACGTGGGAAGAGCGGGCAGAAAACCGTAGAGGTCGGGCGAGGGAGAAGCGAGACAGTAACTCCCGAGAGGGGTGCCACCACACTAGCAGGAAAGCTAATGCCGGGGGTATGCAACAAAGCAGGGCCGCAGCGCGCCCCCAACGGGGGGACGGCGCCAGGCAGGGGGTGAGGGGGAGGGGGGGTGGAGGGGGTGGGGGGGGGGGACTGTGGTAGTATGCATTAGGGGTCATGTGGGACTGTGAAGCCGTGATGCTATTGGCTGACAGATCCCGGGTCCTGGTTGGCTGTTGATCCCTAGCTCCGCCCTGAAGGCGGAGTATAAGAACCTGGGCTTCTCCCCGCAGCTCCAGTCTGTTGCTGAACTGCGGGGAACAAGTCACGCTTAATAAAGCCTCATCGACTTCATCTCTATTCGTCTCTCTCGTAAGTCATTGTGCGCTACAATTTATTAAGCATGCTTAAAGGACTATGGAGCTCAGGATCGCCCCGGAATGCCTGCAGATCAACCCCCACGCAGTGAACGCGGCAGCAGTTTTTAAACACTGGCAGGCTTGTTTCGAAGGCTACCTCCGAACGGCCCCCGGCCGGATCACAGAAGACCAGAAACTACAGGTCCTGCACTCAAGGATAAGCCCGGAAATTTACCCTCTCATAGAAGACGCAGAGGATTTCCCGACGGCGCTCGCAGCACTAAAGAGCGTCTACGTTCGCCCAGTGAACCAGGTCTACGCACGCTACCAACTCGCAACGAGACGGCAAAGTCCCGGAGAATCGCTAGAGGAGTTCTACGCCGCGCTGCTAATTTTGGGACGGGGCTGCGGCTGCCCGCCGGTAAACACGACTGAACACACGGACATGTTAATTCGCGATGAGTTTGTGGCAGGTATGAACTCTCCCCAAATCCGCCAAAGACTTTTAGAAAAAGAGTCGCTAGGACTCTGAGGCACGGGCCATCGCAGCTTCCCTAGATGTGGCCTCGCAAAACGCCCGCGCCTACGGCCCCGACCGCGCGGCAGCCCCTTGGGCTCCGTGGACCCCCGTCGCGACAAACCCCCCCCCCCCCTCACAGGCTTGCGCGGTTAAGACGCCAGATCATCCCGGGGGGGCCCGCTGCTATTTCTGTGGGCAGACGAAACACCCTGTGTAAGACGCCAGATCATCCCGGGGGGGCCCGGCCCGCGCAGCGACTTGCAAGAGCTGCGGGAAAAAGGGCCATTTCGCGGCTGTGTGCCGGTCCCGGGGGGTCGCCGCTGTCCCCGGAGAAGAAAGAGTCCAGCGCATCCCAAACGCTCCCCAACCCCCCCAGCGCCCCATGTGCGACCCGCGGGCACTGCCATTTTGGGTCCCGGCCACCACGAGGGGAGGATGGGCGCCGCCATCTAGTGACCCCCCAGCCATGTGCGATGCATGGGGGCGGCCATTCTGTCCTCCCCTGACCACGTGCGATCCGTGGGGGCGGCCATTTTGTCCACCCCCGGCCGCGTGCGATTCATGGATGCCGCCATCTTGGATTACAACAAAGGACCCCAGCATCGACGGCTCCACGGGGTCCGAAGAAGACGCTGAGACACTACGACCACATCTGGCCTCGGTGACGCTGGATCAAGCACGGCCCCGGACGCTCCAGACGACGACAACAACGGTGCTGATCAACGGACACGAGACACCATGCCTGATCGACTCCGGGAGCACCGAAAGCTTCATCCACCGCGACACGGTAAGACGCTGTTTTTTGACCATCCGTCCCAGTACGCAAAAGATTTCCCTAGCTGCAGGATCCCACTCCGTAGAGATCAAAGGGTTCTGCATAGTGACCCTAACGGTGCAAGGAAGGGAGTTTAAAAACTACAGGCTCTACGTCCTTCCCCAACTCTGCACACCCACATTACTGGGATTAGATTTCCAGTGCAACCTGCAGAGCCTAACGTTTCAATTCGGCGGCCCAATACCCCCACTCACTATCTGCGGCCTCGCAACCCTCAAAGTTGAACCGCCATCCTTGTTTGCAAACCTCACCCCGGATTGCAAACCCGTCGCCACTAGGAGCAGACGGTACAGCGCCCAGGACCGGACATTTATCCGGTCCGAAGTCCAGCGGTTGCTGAAGGAAGGCATAATCCAGGCCAGCAATAGTCCCTGGAGAGCACAGGTGGTAGTAGTAAAGACCGGGGAGAAGCAAAGGATGGTCATAGACTATAGCCAGACCATCAACAGGTACACACAGCTAGATGCGTATCCTCTCCCCCGCATATCCGACATGGTAAATCGGATTGCCCAATAAAAGGTCTTCTCCACCGTGGACCTCAAGTCCGCCTATCACCAGCTCCCCATCTGCCCAAGTGACCGCAAGTACACAGCCTTCGAGGCAGATGGGCGACTATACCACTTCCTAAGGGTCCCATTTGGCGTCACAAACGGGGTCTCGGTCTTCCAACGGGAGATGGACCGAATGGTTGATCAACACGGGTTACAGGCCACGTTCCCGTATCTCGACAACGTAACCATCTGCGGCCACGATCAGCAGGACCACGACGCCAACCTCCAAAAATTCCTCCAGGCCGCAAACGCCTTGAACCTCACATACAACGAGGACAAGTGCGTGTTTAGCACAAACCGGCTGGCCATCCTGGGATACGTAGTGCGCAATGGGATAATAGGCCCCGACCCCGAACGCATGCGCCCCCTTATGGAATTTCCCCTTCCCCACTGCTCCAAAGCCCTGAAACGATGCCTGGGGTTTTTTTCATATTACGCCCAGTGGGTCCCCCAGTATGCAGACAAGGCCCGCCCACTAATACAGACTACTACCTTCCCCCTGTCGACAGAGGCTCGCCAGGCCTTCAGCCGCATCAAAGCGGATATCGCAAAGGCCACGATGCGCGCCATCGACGAGTCCCTCCCCTGCCAGGTCGAGAGCGACGCCTCCGATGTAGCTCTAGCGGCCACCCTTAACCAAGCGGGCAGACCCGTGGCCTTCTTCTCCCGAACCCTCCACGCCTCAGAAATCCGCCACTCCTCAGTGGAAAAGGAAGCCCAAGCCATAGTGGAAGCTGTGCGACATTGGAGGCATTACCTGGCCGGCAGGAGATTCACTCTCCTCACTGACCAACGGTCGGTAGCTTTCATGTTCGATAATGCACAGCGGGGCAAAATTAAAAATGACAAGATCTTAAGGTGGAGGATCGAGCTCTCCACCTTCAACTACGAGATCTTGTACCGTCCCGGAAAGCTGAACGAGCCGTCCGATGCCCTATCCCGCGGTACATGTGCCAACGCACAAATAGACCGTCTCCAAACCCTCCACGAGGACCTCTGCCACCCGGGGGTCACTCGGTTCTACCATTTTATAAAGTCCCGCAACCTCCCCTACTCCGTGGAGGAGGTCCGTACTGTCACCAGGAACTGCCACATCTGCGCTGAGTGCAAACCGCATTTTTTCAGGCCAGATAGAGCGCACCTGATCAAGGCTTCCCGCCCCTTTGAACGCCTCAGTCTGGATTTCAAAGGGCCCCTCCCCTCCACCGATCGAAACACATACTTTCTGAACGTGGTGGACGAGTACTCCCGTTTCCCTTTCGCCATCCCCTGCCCTGACATGACAGCGGCCACAGTTATTAAAGCCCTTAGCACTATATTCACACTGTTCGGTTGCCCCACATATATCCATAGCGACAGGGGGTCCTCCTTCATGAGTGACGAGCTGCGCCAGTTCCTGCTCAGCAAGGGCATAGCCTCGAGCAGGACGACCAGCTACAACCCCCGGGGGAACGGGCAAGTAGAGAGGGAGAACGGCACGGTCTGGAAGACCGTCCTACTGGCCCTACGGTCCAGGGATCTCCCAGTTTCACGGTGGCAGGAGGTCCTCCCGGACGCTCTCCACTCCATCCGGTCGCTGCTGTGTACCACCACTAACCAAACGCCTCATGAGCGCCTCCTTGTCTTCCCCAGGAAGTCCTCCTCCGGAACGTCGCTGCCGACCTGGCTGGCGGCCCCAGGACCCATCTTGCTCCGGAAACATGTGCGGGCGCACAAATCGGACCCGTTGGTCGAGAGGGTTCATCTCCTCCACGCGAACCCGCAGTACGCCTACGTGGCGTACCCCGACGGCCGACAGGACACGGTCTCCCTGCGAGACCTGGCTCCCGCCGGCAACACGCACACCCCCCCGACACCGATCACCCCCTCCCTGCCACCGGCGCACCCCGCGACCGCCCCCTTCCCGGGAGGATCGGTCCTCCTCCCATGTCCGACCAGGAGTGAAACAGAAGCAGGCACCGAAAAGCTCCCGGAGACGACAACGCGGGAACAAGCACCTGCACCACCACCGGGGCTGAGGCGATCGACAAGGAAGACCAGACCGCCCGCTCGACTCGTGGCATCGGTGTAACACAAGAATGTTGTGGACTTTAACGAGAATGTTCTTTTCCTCTTACGAATATTGTAAATAGTTCACAAACCCTGTACATAGCCCAATGTAGGGCAAAGTGTAGAGCATTGAAAGGACATGCCAAAAATTTTCTCCTCCCAGGACCAGCCTTGTAAACCCCTACCACCATGCGAAGCACCACCCCGCCGGGTTCATTTTTAACAAGGGGTGAATGTGGTGGTATGCATTAGGGGTCATGTGGGACTGTGAAGCCGTGATGCTATTGGCTGACAGATCCCGGGTCCTGGTTGGCTGTTGATCCCTAGCTCCGCCCTGAAGGCGGAGTATAAGAACCTGGGCTTCTCCCCGCAGCTCCAGTCTGTTGCTGAACTGCGGGGAACAAGTCACGCTTAATAAAGCCTCATCGACTTCATCTCTATTCGTCTCTCTCATAAGTCATTGTGCGCTACAGGGACACCACTCAACAGAGATGGGAGAGCAAACGGGGGAAGGGACAGAGGAAAGAGGGACAAAAGAGAGGTATACAGGTAAGGGGAGAAAAAGGGGGGGAAAGAAAGGGACCGGGGCAGGGGGGGGACACAGGGAAGGAGGGACACACAAGGCTAGAAAGTGAATAACAATAGAGCTACAAAGTGCCACAACCAAAGGCTCGGAACAAGGAATCGCTGCAAGCATCCACCCAGTAGGGTCTCTGGGCGAAGGGAGACTCCAGATTGCAGGGGACTACCCGCATGGCGGACGCACAGTGGGCAGCCATGTCGGGTGCCCCCGGGACAAAGGGAAACCCTGGAGCGCAGGGACCCGACCGCTTGGAGAGAGCAGTGACAGCGGTCATTCTGGACGGTCCCCTAACAAAGGGAAACCCCGGAGGGCAGGGGCGTGTCCACCAGGTAAGTATGGTGATGCAACCATCAATTCACTTGAAGACACGTGGAGAAGTAAACCGTGGTTTTAATCAGTTTAGAACTGAGCCTGCCTGTGACCGGTACAACCCGCAGGTCGGCAGCTCTTATACTTCCTGTAAAGGGGGTGGAGCCATGGGCAGAGCCCGTACATGCCCCAACATATCCCCTGTGGGTGAAGCCACACAATGGCCCATAGGTAGAGCCCACAGGGTTAAAGGCATAACACAGTGCACTGGTGAATTATCAGTAATTATACATTCACCACATATGGCTAATCCCACAGGGGCAGGGGGACAGAAGCCCCCCACCAGGATAGTCACCTGGAATGTAAGGGGACTCAACGGCCCGTGAAAAGATCCAGAGTCCTCACCCACCTAAGAAAGCCGACATAGTCTTCCTCCAAGAGCCACAACTGAGCGAGCAGGACCGACAGTGGGTAAGAAAGGGCTGTGTGGGACAAACCTACTATTCCTGCTATGAGACGAGGGCCAGCGGGGTGGAATACTGATCGGTAAGAAGACGATGTTTAAGGCGACAAAAACGGTTACGGACCCAGGGGGGCAGTACGTCATGGTCAGCGGGGCCCTGGATGGGGCACCGGTAGTACTAGTTAATGTGTATGCGCCCAACTGGGACGACACGACCTTCATCAAAAAGACCATGGCAGAAATCCCCGACACAGCGACGCACCGACTAATCATGGGCGGGGGGAGACTTCAACTGTGTACAGGACCCAATGACTGACAGATCAAGTTCCAAAACGGGGAAAAGCATGGCAAGGGAACTCGGTCACTTTATGGAACAGATGGGAGCGGTGGACCCCTGGAGGTTCACCCACCCAGGGAAGAAGGAGTTCTCCTTCTTCTTCTCCCCAGTGCACAAAGTATTCACCAGAATTGACTTCTTTGTGGTGGGGAAAACGGTGCTTCCGGGGATAGACAAAGTGGAATACTCCGCAATTGTGATATCAGACCACGCTCCACACTACATGGACATGAGGCTGGAGACGGGCAGGGCCCAACACCCCACATGGCGGTTGAACATTGCCCTACTAGCAGACAAGGCCTTCAACGAAAAGATATCACAGGCCATAGCAGAGTACACGGCGAACAACCAAAACGGGACGGTCTCACCCACCATGTTCTGGGAAGCGCTAAAGGCCGTAGTAAGAGGGGAAATTATCGCTTTCAAAGCTCGAACGGATAGGGCGGAAAGGGCGGCTAGGCAGCAGCTGGTCGACTCCATACCAGAGGTAGACCGTAAATATTCTGAGGCCCTGACCGTAGAGCCCTTGGCGGAGAGGAAAGAGCTACAAAGGAACTTTGATCTGCTCTCCAGCAGGAAATCAGTGCACCAACTCCGCCAGGCACGTGGGACCCTATACGACCACGGAGACAAAGACAGCCGCCTGTTGGCACACCAGCTGAGAAAGCAGGCAGCCACCAGAGAAATTGCACAAATCAGGGAGACCAGAGTAATGCACCGTCAATTACCACAAGACGAGAATGGTGGAACAATCGAGGCCGTATTGAACAAGATGTTGTGCCTCCTGTAGCTGGAACCAGAATGGCTGCAGCACCGGAAAGCACACACTTTAATACTCCGCCTACTGGGGTGGAGCCAGCAGGCAGGGATTTACCATTGTACCTCTAATATACGGGCAGTGCCGTAATACATATAATATACCACTAGTGGTGACTACCACATTCGCCCCCTGTTAAAAAAAGAGTCCGGCAGGGGTGGTGGAAACATTACAAGTTAAGTCTGTCGGGGGCCTTGATCCCTCCTCTGCGATCGCCTCAGTCCTGGTGGTGATGTGGGCGCCGACTTGGTCACCTGCGACTCCGGGAGCATGTTGTCCTCGTCTTTGTCACCCCTGAGTGGAACCAGTGGGAGGACGGATTCTGCTGGGGTGGGGGCTGCAGTGAGGTACGCTGGAGGGAGGGTGAGTGGCGCAGGGGTGAATGAGGCAACTGGGGTGGGGGGTCAGGTCGGGGGTCGTGGGTGGGGATCCAGCGGGTGCCAGGTCCCGGAGGGAGACTGTGTCCTGGCGCCTGTCAGGGTGTGCCACGTAGGCGTACTGCGGGTTTGCATGTAAGAGATGGACTTCTTTGACCAAGAGGTCCGATTTATGGGTCCGCACCTGCTTCCGGAGGAGGACGGGTCCAGGAACTGTCAGCCATGTTGGGAGCGAGACCCCGGAGGTGGACTTCCTGGGGAAGACAAGCACACGTTCGTGAGTGGTCTCATTAGTCACGGTGCAGAGGAGCGAACGGATGGAGTGGAGCGCGTCGGGGAGGACTTCCTGCCAGTGGGAGACCGGGAGATTTTTCGACCGCAGGGCCAGCAGGACGGCCTTCCAGACCGTCCCGTTCTCCCTCTCCACCTGCCCATTTCCCCGGGGTTTGTAGCTGGTCGTCCTGCTCGAGGCGATGCCCTTGCTGAGCAGGAACTGACGCAGCGCATCGCTCATGAAAGAGGATCCCCGATCACTGTGGATATAGGTGGGGAAACCGAACAGAGTGAAGATGCTGTGCAGGGCTTTGATTACTGTGGCAGAAGTCATATCGGGGCATGGGATGGTGAAAGGGAACCGGGAGTACTCATCAATCACATTCAGGAAATATGTGTTGCGGTCGGTGGAGGGGAGGGGCCCTTTGAAGTCCATGCTGAGACGTTCAAAGGGGCGGGAGGCCTTCACCAGGTGCGCTCTATTTGGCCGGTAGAGGTGTGGCTTACACTCTGCGCAGACTTGGCAGTCTCTGGTGACGGTCCTGACCGCCTCAATGGAGTAGGGCAGGCTGCGGGCTTGATAAAGTGGAAGAACTGGGTGACCCCCGAGTGGCAGAGGTCATAGTGGAGAGCCGGAGTCGGTCCACTTGTGCGCTGGCTCATGTAGCGCAGGATAGGGCATCAGGGGGCTCGTTGAGCTTCCCCGGGTGAGACAAGGTCTCATAATTATAGGGGGAGAGCTCGATCCTCCACCTCAAGATCTTGTCATTTTTGATCTTGTCCCGCTGTGTATTATTAAACATAAAGGCAGCCGACCGTTGGTCAGTGAGGAGAGTGAATCTCCTGCCAGCCTGGTAATGCCTCCAATGTCGCACAGCTTCCACAATGGCTTGGGCCTCCTTTTCGACAGAGGAGTGCCGAATTTCGGAGGCTTGGAGGGTGCGGGGAAAGAAAACCACGGGTCTGCCCGCCTGGTTGAGGGTGGCGGCCAGAGCCACGTCTGATGCATCGCTCTCCACCTGAAAGGGGAGGGACTCGTCAACTGCGTGAATCGTGGCCTTGGCGATGTCCGCCTTGATGCGTTTGATGGCCTGGCGAATCTCAGCCATCAGGGGAAAAACTGTGGACTGAATGAGTGGGCGGGCCTTGTCCACATAATTAGGGACCCACTGGGTGTAATAGGAGAAAAACCCCAGGCATCGGTTCAGGGGCTTGGGGCAGTGGGGGAGAGGGAGTTCCAGGAGGGGGCACATGCGGTCGGGGCCGGGCCCTAGGACTCCATTTTCCACGACATAGCCAAGGATGGCGAAGCGGTTGGTGCAGAACACGCATTTCACCTTATTGTATGTGAGATTAAGGAGTTTGGCGGTATGGAGGAATTTTTGGAGGTTTGTGTCGTGGTCCTGCTGATCGCTGCCGCAGCTGGTGACGTTATCCAGATACGGGAAGGTGGCCCGCAGTCCGTACTGGTCAACCATTCGGTCCATCTCTCTCTGGAAGACCGAGACCCCCATCAGTGACGCCGAAAGGAACCTTAAGGAAGTGATAGAGGTGGCCATCTGCTTTGAACGCAGTGTATTGCCGGTCCTCCAGGCGGATGGGGAACTGGTGATAGGTGGACTTCAAGTCCACTGTGGAAAAGACTCGATACTGCGCAATCTGATTGACCATGTCAGATATGCGTGGGAGGGGGTACGCATCGAGCTGTGTGTACCGGTTGATGGTCTGATTGTAGTCAATGACCATCCTGTGCTTCTCCCAGTCTTCACTACCACCACTTGAGCTCTCCAGGGGCTGTTGCTGGCCTCAATAATCCCCTCCCGCAGAAGCTGTTGGGCCTCCGACCTGATGAAGGTCCTGTCCTGGGCACTGTACCGTCTGGCTCCTAGTGGTGACAGGTTTGCAGTCCGGGGTGAGGTTCGCAAACAGGGAGGGTGGATCGACCTTAAGGGTCATGAGGCCGCAGACGGTGAGGGGGGTAGGGGTCCGCTCAATTTTAAAATAAGGCTTTGGAGGTGGCATTGAAAATCCAGGCCGAGTAACAGGGCAGCGCAGAGGTGGGGGAGGACGTAGAACCGGAAGTTGCTGAACTCTACGCCTTGGACGGTGAGGGTCGTGATACAGTACCCCTGGATTTCAATGGAATGGGATATGGAGGCCAGGGAGATTTTCTGGGTGACGGGGTGTACCGGGAGGGAGCAGCGCCTTACCGTAGTGGGATGGATGAAGCTCTCTGTGCTCCCGGAGTCAAAGAGGCAGGTCGTCTCGTGTCCATTGATCTTCACCATCGTCGTCGCCGTCGCGGGGTTGCGGGGCCGGGACTGATCCAAGGTGATAGAGGCGAGCTGCGGAAGATGTTGGGAGGTCCCGGGCTGGTCAGCGGTGGTGGAGGTAGCAGTAGGCGATGAACGGCCAGACGAGCAGGGGTCCTGAGGCGCAGTCCAAAATGGCGGCGAAGATGGCGGCGCCCACGGGGCGCACATGGCGGGCGGCATCAAAGATGGCGGCGCCCATGGGCCGCACATGGCTTGCGGTGAGGAAATTGGCGGCACCCACGGGCTGCACGTGGCTTGCGAAGGGGAAAATGGCGGCGCCCCTGGATCGCACGTGGGGAGTGTAGACACGCCGGGCCTGGAAACAGTGGCGACCGACCGGGCCTGGCAAACAGAAACAAAGTGTCCTTTCTTCCCACACCCGTTGCAGGTCTTGCAGGGTCGGGGGCGTAGGACTGAACGTATCGGGAGGCCACTTCTAACGAATTAGCGAGCTGCCTAGTCCCCGCAAGATCGAGCGTACCCCCTTCCAGTAGCCGCTGACGGACGTACGCAGAATTCATGCCCGTGACGTAAGCGTCTCTAATTAAAAGTTCGGTGTGCTGGACTGCCGAAACTGCCTGGCAGTCACAGTTCCTACCTAAGATCTGCAGGGCACGCAAAAAATCGTCCAGAGTCTCCCCGGGGGAGTTGCTGTCTCGTGGCCAGGAGATGCTAGTGGTGACTACCACACAGAGGCACATTAGAAACAGGAACGGAAAAGATTAACAAAACCTTCAAGGCCTTCTACCAAGGTCTGTACACACCAGAGCCCCCAATGGGAAAATCTGGGATGAAACGGTTCCTTGATGGACTGGACATTCCAGTTGTGGGGGAGGGCAGAAAATGGGGCCTGGAAGCACCACTAGCACTGGGAGAGATCATGGACAGCATTAGCTCCATGAGGCGGGGAAGGCGCCGGGACCAGACGGATTCCCGGCGCACTTCTACAAATAATTTGTGATAGCACTGGCTCCGCACCTGCAGGAGATGTTCACAGACTCACTGGCTAAGGACACACTGCCACCCACGCTAGCACAGGCCTCAATCCCGCTGATACCTAAGAAAGACAAAGACCCAACGGAATGTGGGTCATGCAGACCCATCTCACTGCTGAACGCAGATGCCAAAATACTGGCCAAAATCCTCGCCAAAAGGTTAGAAGACTGCGTACCAGAAGTGGTCGCAGAGGACCAGACGGGTTTTGTCAAAGGTAGGCAGCTAACCTCAAACATCAGGCATCTGCTAAACGTGATAATGCCCCATCAGGAGAGAGAACACCAGAGGTGATCGTCTCCCTGGATGCAGAAAAGGCCTTCGTCATGGTCGAATGGAAATACCTCACAGAGGTACTGGAGCGGTTCGGGCTTGGAACAGGGTTCATCTCCTGGGTAAAACTCTGATACAAAGCTCCCATGGCGAGCGTATGGACCAACAACACCAACTCCCGATACTTCCAGCTGCACAGGGGCACCAGACAAGGATGCCCACTGTCCCCGCTGCTGTTCGCGCTAGCGATCGAACCATTAGCAATTGCTCTCAGAGCAGCAAAAAGCTGGAGGGGGATCCAAAGGGGCGGCAGAGAGCACAGAGTCTCACTCTATGCAGATGACCTGCTCCTCTACATTTCGGACCCACAAAGCAGCATGGATGGAATCATCACGCTCCTGAAAGAGCTTGGCGCCTTCTCTGGCTACAAACTCAACATGAGCAAAAGCGAGATCTTCCCGGTACACCCACAAGGAGGGGGGCAGCACTAACGGGACTGCCGTTTAAACAAGCCCAACACAAATTCCGCTACCTGGGGATCCAGATAGCCCATGACTGGAAAGGGATCCACAAATGGAACCTCACCAGTCTGACAGAGGAAGTAAAAAAGGACCTGCAAAGATGGAACACACTCCCACTCTCCCTCGCGGGGAGAGTCCGGACGATCAAAATGAACGTGCTGCCCAGGTACCTCTTCCTACTTAGATCCATCCCGATCTACATCCCCAAGGCCTTTTTCAAAGCACTAGACAAACTAATCATGGCGTCCAGCCCTGGAACCAACTGGGGGGGGGGGGGAGGGGGGGTCCAGTCCTGGAACCAACTACGGCAGCAATTTGGCCTGACCAAAATGTCGGACAAAGCTCCCATCTGCAACAACCATAGGTTCGCACCAGCACTGACTGACGCCACCTTTAAAAAGTGGGGACAGGGTAAAGGGACACTAACAGTCAGGGACCTATACACGGACGGCAGGGTCGCAACAATGGGCGAACTGGCAGAGTAATTCCAGCTAGCCAGGGGGAACGAGTTAAGGTACCTGCAACTCATAAACTTCCTACAAAAGGAGACAAGGACGTACCCACAACCGCCACGACAGACATTGCTGGAAGAGTTACTGGACAGAAGCATCCTAGATAAAGGGAACTGTAACGACATGTGTGACCGACTGGTAGAAAGGGCCGACACCGTACTGGATGCAACAAGAAAGAAATGGGAGGAGGACCTTGGATTGAAATAGGGTGGGGACTTGGGAGCGAAGCACTGCATAGGGTCAACTCCACCTCCACGTGCACAAGGCTCAGCCTGGTGCAACTAAAAGTGGTACATAGAGCCCACTGAACAAAAACTCGTATGAGTAGGTTCTTCCCGGAGGTGGAGGACAGATGTGAGCGGTGCCAAGGAGGCCCAGCCAACCACGCCCACATGTTCTGGTCCTGCCCCAGACTTGCGGGGTACTGGACAGCCTTCTTCGAGGCAATGTCCAAAGTGATGGGGATGAGGATGGAGCAATGCCCGAAAGTGGCGGTGTTCGGGGCATCAGACCAGCCAGATCTATTCCTGGGGAGGAGGGCAGACGCCCTTGCCTTTGCCTCCCTGATCGCCCGCTGTAGAATCCTGTTCGGCTGGCGGTCAGCAGCATCACCTAAAGCTGCAGATTGGCTGTCCGACCTCTCAGAATCTCTCCAAATGGAAAAAATCAAATTCGCCATCCGAGGGTCAGACGACGGCTTCTACAGAACGTGGGAGCCATTCACCCAATTGTTCTGGGACCTATTTGTGTGTGTGTGTGTGTGTGGGGGGGGGGGGGAGACAGGGAACATTACAGGGGAACCAGTGAGGTGGGGAGGGCGGGAATGACAGCCGGAAGGAGGACACGGGAAACAATAACAAACTTGTCATCTACAGGAGCAGAGAACAAGGAAAGTCCGGGACGAACGGCTGAAGCGGAGGTGGTCGCGAGACGACAACGGCAGCAAAAACCGCCCGGGAGAAGCAAGCGACAACACTAACACCAGATCCATTCGCGTATTGCCCTCTGTAATTGATCTGTAATTGTTTCCCCGGCGCCCAAATGTATATGTCCCCACCCCCCAGTTCACCCCCCCCCCCCCACAAACAGATGCCTACTTATGTGCTAACAACAATACTGCTGCTGTTGTTGAGCTAGCACATAATACCCTACCAGTTATTTTATTCTAACTTTTTTGTTGTTGTTGTTTGTTTTGTTTTTTGTGCATGTTCCCTTCTCTTCTATGTATATATATATACATATATATGTGTATTCTATTTTGTGTACATAACAGTAAATATACTTTATTCAAAAACCCAATAAATATCATTTATAAAAAAAAGATAAAGAGGAGTTGGTGGATGTAGCATACTTGGATTTTCAGAAGGCTTACATGAAGTCCCACCTGAAGGTTGGTTTAGGTTAAATTAAAGCACATGGGATAGGAGGAATTAGACTGGCATGGGTTAAGGATTGGTTAACAGGCAGAAAACAGGGAGTAGAAATAAAGAAGCACTCTCACGTTGGCAGGTTATGACTAGTGGGGTACTGCAGGGGTCAGTACTCAGGTCCCAGTTATTCACAATATATATCAATGATTTGGATGTGGGCCCAAACATAATGGGCTGGACTCTCCGGCCTCCCTCGCGTGTTTCTCGGTAGCGGGAGGTGGCGCGCCGTTTGCTGGCGGCCGGATTCTTTGCTCCCACTGCTGTCCATGGAAATTGGCTTCTTCCCCACTGTTACCAGACTCCTAAACGACCCTCTTATGGGCTACTGAGTAGTACTACACTCCGTATGCTTCACCCGATTCCTGTGTCTATGTGTTTAGATTGCGTATTTATGTATGCCCTATGTTTTGTTTTCATGTATGGAATGATCTGTCTGGACTGTATGCAGAACAATACTTTTCACTGTACCTCGGTACATGTGACAATAAATCCAAATCCAATCTAATCCAATCCATTGAAGCCACCCCACGCCACCTAAAACCTGCAGGTGGGGGTGCGTTGCCGGCGGGATCAGAGAATCTCGCCGCCAGTGAACGGTCGGAGAATTCCGGCCAATATTTCAAGTTCTCAGATGACACAAAGCTGAGTGGGAATGTTTGGTGTGAGGAAGGTGCAAAGCGGCTTCAAGAGGGTTTGGACAGACTTAGTGAGTGGGCAAGAACATGGCAAATGGAATATAATGTGAAAAAATGTGAGGTTATTCACTTTGGCTGAAAGAATAGATGCGCAGAGATATTTTTTAAATGGTAAGAGATTAGAAAGTGCAGATGGACAAAAGGACCTGGGAGTCATAGACATATAATAATAACCACATGCTCTAGTAGGGTAGAGCATAAAGGAAGAAATAATTGGAGGTGACAAAAAGGTATGGTGATGATCATCGGAGATATCAATCTACATATAAACTGGAAAAGTCAGAAGGGCAAAAGTCGACCAGAGAGACCCGGGTGTGCTAGTTCATGAGGCGTAAAAAGTTGGTTTACAGGTGCAACAGGTGATTAAGAAGGTGAATGGAATTTTGTCCTTCATTGCTAGAGGGATGGAGTTTAAGACTAGGGAGGTTATACTGCAATTGTATAAGGTGTTGGTGAGGCCACACCTGGAGTATTGTGTTCAGTTTTGGTCTCCTTACCTGAGAAAGGACGTACTGGTGCTGGAGGGTGTGCAGAGATTCACTAGGTTAATCCCAGAGCTGAAGGGGTTGGATTATGAGGAGAGGTTGAGTAGACCGGGACTGTACTCATTGGAATTTAGAAGGATGAGGGGGGATCTTATAGAAACATATAAAATTATGATTTTATCATAAAGATGCGGGCAGGTTGTTTCCACTGGCGGGTGAAAGCAGAACTAGGGGGCAAAGCCTCAAAATAAGGGGAAGTAGATTTAGGACTGAGTTTAGGAGGAACTTCTTCACCCAAAGGGTTGTGAATCTATGGAATTCCTTGTCCAGTGAAGCAGTTGAGGCTCCTTCATTAAATGTTTTTAAGATAAAGATAGATAGTTTTTTGAAGAATAAAGGGATTAAGGGTTATGGTGCTCGGGCCGGAAAGTGGAGCTGAGTCCACAAAAGATCAGCCATGATTTCATTGAATGGCGGAGCAGGCTCGAGGGGACAGATGGCCGACTCCTGCTCCTAGTTCTTATGTTCTTATGTTAAATGAGGAGTTTGCAGAATGTTTCCAAGGCAGTTCCTTAGAACAGCATTTTCAACAGCCAACCAGAGAGCTGGCTATACTAGACCTGGTATTGTGCAACACAGTAGGATTAATTAATGACCTCATAGTGAAAGCACTCCTAGTGACCATAATATGATTGAATTTTACATTCAGCTTCAGGGAGAGGAGTGCGTTCAAGGCTATGGGGACGATTTTGCGCCCGGGTGTGCCATGGGTGCAAACGACAAAGTGGATGCAAAACCTTGTGAGAATTAGGAAAAGAGATTCTTGCCGGTGAGATCTCATTTTCCAATTTTTACCCCCCTTCGCTGGTGACGTAACAGAGTTAAATAAATTTAAATATATTTAACGAGCTTCCATGTGGGACCAAAAGATCCAGCCGGCATGAAGATCCGGACGATTTCAGAAGAATATCACTCCTGGGAACAGAAGGAATGTAGAAATGTGATGGGTTTTATTTTTTGAAAGGGGGAGGTACAATAAAAGAGAAGGTCTGGGATAGGTTAGAGGTCAGGAGAGATTAAATAACAAAGATTTGATGGAACAAAAGGCACCGGGAGTGGTAATGGCTGGATCCATGCTTTGTTTCTTTACAACAACCATTACGACTGCCAAGGGTCGTCGAGCGTACATCACCAGGACCACTCATTGCTTTGAAGATCATTTTGCTACTATCTACGAGCCTAAATTTAATTCACTGACACTTAGCAAGTTGGACAGCATTGGTCATGTGGTACATTGTAAGAAATTAGTTTGTCGTTGTTGGATACATGGTAAAACCCCAACATTATATGAGACATGTCGAGGAGGTTGATTTAGGGCAATTGGCGAAAGAGCCGGAGATTAAATTAGACATTTGTTTTTACACAGCAAATTATAACCTGGAATGCGCTGCTTGAAAGGCGGTGCAAGCAAATTGAATAGTAACTCTGAAAAGGAAATACGGCAAATATTTGGAAAGGGAGAATTTGCAAGGTTACAGGGAAAGAGCAAGGGAGTGGGGCTACTTGCAAAGCTCAAAACCTCATTCCAAGAGTCGATGGGCTGAATCGGAATTTCTGTGCTATCCACCCATGTTGGCCGCATAATAAAATCTAACCTTGTCAAGAACTAGCCAGGGCAGTGTTGATTGTGAGGATAGTACAGATGCATCTGCTGAAAACATACAAAAGCCTGTGTTGAGAAGGAGGAAGAGTGTGCTACCCAGGCTAGGAACAAAGGACAGTCAGAAAATATTCAGAATTAACATGAATTAACGTGACATTTTCCCGGAAATCTCAGAAGATTTCCGACCCCAGTGTCTGGTTGCGACATAGCAGAGGCTAAAGTATAGAGACTCAATTCCATTTTATTTACAATTACTGGCTACATCTATTTCTGATTAAGTTGGAGTGTGAATTTGGGCTTCAGCTTTATTCTGTATCGTGTTGAACTCCTCAGTGTCTGTTCCAACAAATCGTTTGTTACTCTCAGTAAACAGATATGAAATGACTGATTATGAAGGGTATGTTATTTCCCTGAAGCGTTTTGTTAAAATACAATTCAACATCACTCTAGGATGAGTCACCAAATTACAGATTTCTATTGCCTGAACTCTGTCAAATGCTTCAAGAATATTAAAGCAATAAGCAAATAAGTTTGTTTAATCTATGCTTGCTGAAACAGCAGTGTGGGTGTTATTGTGTTTGTCAAGGTGGAGAAAGTCAGTTTTGGGGAAATGGAAAACAATTCTACTTTTTCAAGTAAAATAATAATCTTTATTGGTGTCACAACTTTAATGGCTTACATTAACACTGTAATGAAGTTACTGTGAAAAGCCCCTGGTCGCCACACTCCGGCGCCTGTTCGGGTACACAGAGGGAGAATTCAGAATGTCCAATTCACCTAACAAACAAGTACTATCAGCCTACTAGGCTTGCTCTAGAAGACCTAGAGTTTCCAGTAATTAAAGATTAATCACCAGTGCACTGCTGCAAGTAACATAGAATATAGACCATACAGTGCAGAAGGAGGCCATTTGGCCCATTGAGTCTGCACCGACACACTTAAGCCCTCACTTCCACCCTATCCCCGTAAGCCAATAACCCCTCCTAAACTTTTTTTGATCACTAAGGGCAATTTATCATGGCCAATCCACCTATCCTGCACGTCTTTGGACTGTGGGAGGAAACCGGAGCACCCGGAGGAAACCCACGCAGACACGGGGAGAACATGCAGACTCCGCACAGACAGTGACCCAGCGGGGAATTGAACCTGGGACCCTGGCACTGTGAAGCCACAGTGCTATCCACTTGTGCTACCATGCTGTCCAAACCTAGGAAACAAATCACAGAAACATTTGAAAGGATATGATAGCATTAAGGCCATCATTTAAATCATATAGTGCAGAAGCCTGGGCAACATTAAGAATAGAGGAACAGCAATTGGATACTAATACAGGAAATAAAAGCGGGAGTAGATTATATGGCCTTCTGAGCATGCCATTCAATATGATCAGGACTGATCTTGGGCTTAGGAGAGTAAGAGTAACCTGGTCATTCTCGCATTGGCAGGCTGACTAGTGGGGTATCGCAAGGATCACTGCTTAGGCCCCAGCTGGTCACAATATACATCAATGATTTGGATGTGGGGACCAAATGTAATATTTCCATGTTGGTGGACGATACTGTCATGATATGCAGACACACACATAATGATATACAGACAAGCAGCTAATGGACACAGAGAACAGGACATGACCAATAAGCAGGCAGGACACTTAGGGGTGGGATCTGACTATAAAAGACACGAGGCACTCACACTCCGCCTCTTACCACTGATGAACATCTAGAGAGTCAGTCAAGGGTGTTGTTACAATCTCACCCACCCACCACGTGGCTAAGAGCTAGTCTGGTTCAGTCAGACAGAGTAACCCCACTTACGTTAGCAGAGAGTCAAACTCACAGAGAACTGTGCTAACTGTGCTATTCGTTCAATAACCCTGATTGAACTCACTTCAAGGTCTGGAGTATCTTTCTGATCTAAGCTGCATCCAGTTGCAGCCAGTGTTAGACCAGTGTACCTAACACGACAGATACAAAGCTAGGTGGGAAATGTGTGTTGTGAGGATGTTGTAAAGCGGCTACAGGAGCATTTGGATAAACTTAGTGAGTGGGCAAGAACATGGCGGATGGAATAGAATGTGGAAAAATGTGAGGTAATCCACTTTGGTAGAAGGAACAGATTTACAGAGTATTTCCTAAATGTTAAGACATTGGAAAGTGTAGATGTACAAAGAGATCTGGGTTTCCCTTGTCCATAAGTCACTGGAAGCTAACATGCAGGTGCAGCAAGCTATTAGGAAGGTAAATGGTCTGTTAGCCTTTATCGCGAGGGTATTTGAGTACAGGAGTACAGAATTTACAGTGCAGAAGGAGGCCATTCGGCCCATCGAGTCTGCACCGGCCCTTGGTAAGATCATCCCACCTAAGCCCACACCTCCACCCTATCCCCATAACCTAGTAACCCCACCTGACCTTTGTGGACACTAAGGGCAATTTAGCATGGCCAATCCACCCAACCTGCACATCTAGTAGTGAGGTCTTGAGGACTTTTGGTGATGGGGATGTGCTGAGTGGACGCACAAAAGGTGGCTCTCCTCCTAAGAACTCAAAATTAGGCTCTTTTACCCAAAATAGCCCATTAGAACAGGAAAAAAGGCAGCCCTTCGCCCTATCCAACAGCACCACAAGGGACGATGTCGAGGCTGTAAAAAGGCAAAGAGCAGCAGAAGTCAAGAGAAGAGGGCGAACAAGACGGCAGATGCACAAGGCGAAGAAATGCCGACCATACCAGAACGAGAGGGACCAACAAGCTACACACAGGGCTCCCGCTCGCCGGGGGGTGGATGGAGGACGTTCCACACCAGGGATCTAAGGGAGCTCATGGAACGGATAAAGACTGACATTAAAGCTGTGGTCAGGGTGGTGAACACGGAGGCCCTGGCCACCATGCAGGTGGCCCTGGACAAGGCAGGGAAACAACTGGAGGCCCAGGAGAACACCATCAAGGAATTGGAAAGAGCTCCAACAGACCTGAGTGACCGGATTGTCATCCTAGAGATGGAGTTAGGGAGGTTGGTGGCAAGGCAGGGAAGTCTAAAGGGGAAAATAGAGGACCAGGAAAACCGGTCACGACACCAAAACCAAAGGATAGTGGGCCTTCGGGAACCGAAGGCAGGGCCCCCACGGACTATGTGGCCCTAATACTGCGAAACCTGGTGGGAAGGGGCAGCTTCCCCAGCCTGTCAGAGATAGATTCGATACGGCAGAAACCCAAGGCCGGAGAGCAGCCGAGAACGATAATTGCAAAACTGCACTAGTACCAGGACTGGGATAGAATCCTGTGCTGGGCCAAGGCTCTGTAACTGGGAAGGACACCAGATCAGGATATACCAACATTTTGGGGCAGACTTGGTCAAGTGCCAGGCGGAGTTCAGCAGAGCTAAGGCGGCCCTGTACAAAAGCAAGGAGAAATTTGGGATGCTGTACCCGGCCAAACTATGGGTCACATTCCAGGGCAGTGAGCATTACTTCACGGACCCTGCGGATCCGGACAACTTTGGCCAGGGAACAGGCTGGGAAGACTGCAACAAAGACAGCAGTTAAAAGATCACCCGGAGGGACTAAAATGGTCTAAGAGACACTTTGCGTGGGACTGTATCGCCTCACTCTGAACCTGGGAGCCAGAATGTAGCAAGGCAGGGCCGAGGGTAGCGGAGCTCAGGAGAGGGTGAGAAGGAAGAAGAGGGGGAAGCTATGTAGCGGGCAAAGGGTAGGCTTAAAACCACCACATTAGCGGGAGAGCTAACGGCAGGAGGTACGAGTGGGGGGGGCCGTGGTGCATTTCCCACCGAGGAGAGAGCGTCTGGCGACAGAGGGTGTGCACACCACCGGGGGGGGGGGGACACAACAATAGGAAAGGGGGAGGAGACAGGAGTAGAAGTAAAACCATAAACGGACCAGAGGGACAAGGGCGGAAGGGCTCGAGGCTGGCTACAACAGGCCACACATGGCAACAAGGAGCAAAATGGCACCGCAGACAGGCACTTTGGAGAGTCCCCAAACAAAGGGAAACCCCGGAGGTCAGGGGCTCACCCCCGTGCCAAATGCATAGTTGGCAGCCATGTTGAGTGGCCCTGGACAAAGGGAAGCCGTGGAGCGCAGGGGCCTGGCCTCATGGTGAGTACGGTGACCGTGGCCATTTTGGATTATCATAGAATTTACAGTGCAGAAGGAGGCCATTCGGCCCATCAAGTCTGCACCGGCTCTTGGAAAGAGCACCCTACCCAAGGTCAACACCTCCACCCTATCCCCATAACCCAGTAACCCCACCCAACACTAAGGGCAATTTTGGACACTAAGGGCAATTTAGCACAGCCAATCCACCTAACCTGCACATCTTTGGACTGTGGGAGGAAACCGGAGCACCCGGAGGAAACCCATGCACACACGGGGAGGATGTGCAGACTCCGCACAGACTGTGACCCAAGCTGGAATCGAACCTGGGACCCTGGAGCTGTGAAGCAATTGTGCTATCCACAATGCTACCGTGCTGCCCACCTAACAAATGGAAACCCTGGTGTGCAGTGGCGCATCCACAGGGTAAGTGGGTGGTTGATCCCGCAGGAGGGGGAGGGATCAAAACCCCTCATCAGAATAATCACCTGGAATGTCAGAGGACTTAATGGCCCAGCGAAAAGATCCAGAGTCTTCGCCCACCTGAGAAGTATGAAAGCTGATACAGTCTTCCTCCAAGAGACATAGAAGGACCAACTGTGGATAAGAAAGGGCTGAGTGGGACAGACGTACCATTCATGCTACGGGACAAGAGCTGGGAGTAGCCATACTACTTAATAAGAGGACGATGTTCACAGCGACGAGGATGGTTATGGACCCGGGGGAACGGTACGTCATGGTCAGCGGTGTCCTAGACGGGCACCAGTGGCCCTGGTCAACGTGTACGTTCCCAACTAGGACGATACGGAGCTTATAAAGAAAACCATGGCGGAAATCCCCGACTGGTAGATAGCCACCAACTGGGGCGGCACCGTGGCTCAGTGGTTAGCACTGCTGCTTCACGGCGTCGAGGATCTAAGTTCAATCCCGGACCCGGGTCACTGTCCGTGTGGAATTTGCACATTCTCACCGTGTCTGCGTGGGTCTCACCCCCACAATCCAAAGATGGGCAGGGTAGGTGGATTGGCCACACTAAATTGCCCCTTAATTGTAAAAAAAAGAATTGGACACCCTGAATTTATTTTAAAAAAGATACCCACCGACTAATCATGGGGGGGCGGGGGGACTTTAACTGTGTACAGGACCCACGGCCAGACAGATCACAGCCCAAATCAGGGAAGACTTCAAAGATGGCAAAATAATTAAATGCATTTATGGAGCAGATTGGGGTAGTGGATCCATGAACATTCACACGCCCAGGGGAGAAAGAGTTCTCCTTCTTCTCCCAGGTACACAAGGTAAACTCGCACATCAACTTCTTTGTGGTGGGGAAAGTGGTGCTTCCAGGGACAGTAAGAGCGGAGTACTCCGCGATCGTAATCACCGACCACGCTCCACACTACATGGATGTGAGGTTGGAGATGGACCATGCCCAACGCCCCTCCCTTAGAAGTTGGTCATGGCCCTCCTTGCCCATAAGGCATTTTGCAAGAAAATATCACAGGCCATAGACGGGTGTATTACCATTAACCAGAATGGGGAAGTCTCACCCTCCATGTTCTGTGAGGCACTGAAGGCTGTGATCAGGGGTGAAATTATCACCTACAAAGCACGTAGAGACAGGCAGGAGAAGGCGGCTAGGCAACAACTGGTCGACTCCAAACTGGAGATGGACCAGCGATTCTCCGAGGCCCTGACTGTAGAGCTGTGGAGAGGAAAAAGCTACAAATGGACTCCACTAGGAAGGCAGTACACTAGACACAGTGATAAACCCAGCCACCTTGCTGGCTCACCAGCTGAGAAAGCAGGCCAGCCATGAGGGAAATAGCACAGATTAGGAACAACAAAGGCAGACGTGTAGCCGAGCCGGAAAAGGTCAACAAAGCATTCAAAGCCTTCCACCACGGGATGAAACCATCTGAGCCCCCCGAAACGGAAACTCGACGGACTGGACATGCCAGTTGTGGGGGAGGATAGAAAACGGGGGCTGGAAGCACCATTAGGACTGGGAGAAGTCATGGAAGGCAGGTAGGCCCCGGGGCAAGACGGATTACCGGCGGACCTCTATAAAAAACTGGCACCAGCACTTGCGGGAGATGTTCACAGACTCGCCAGAAAGGGGCACGCTGCCACCAACGCTAGCACAAGCCTCAATCTCACTGATACCCAAGAAAGGCAAAGACCCGACTGTATGCAGGTCCTACTGCTCAATATGGACGCAAAACTACTGGCCAAATTCCTGGCCAGGCTACTGGAGAGCTGTTTGTCAGAGGTGGTCGCAGAGTACCAGACAGGTTTTGTTAAGAATAGGCAGCTAACATGGAAAATCAAGCGTACATAGAATGCGATAATGAACCCATTGCAAGATGACACCGCATGGCGACTCTCTGTAAGCTCTCACACACAGATCCTCTTCTTACAGCGTGTGTGCGTGGGTTTCCTCCGGGTGTTCCGGTTTCCTCCCACAGTCCAAAGATGTGCAGGTAGATTTTTTTTTAAAAATTTAAAGTACACAATTATTTTTTCCAATTAAGGGGCAATTTAGCGTGGCCAATGCACCTAACCTGCACATCTTTGGGTTGTGGGGGCGTAACCCACACAGACACAGGGAGAACGTGCAAACACCACACGGACAGTGACCCAGGGCCGGGATTCGAACCCGGGTCCTCAGTGCCGTGAGGCAGCAATGCTAACCACTGTGCCACCGTGCTGCCCTGATTGTCCATAATTTATTATGAAACAACTGCGTGGTAAAGATAACTGGAATAAATAAATAACAAATTACTAACACTAACTAATGTAGAGCTACTGCAAAATATGTCTATCCTCCAACACCACTTACTCCCGACTGCCTCGAGGCACAGAGCCGCATGGTAGACCTACACTGCCATCTGTTGGTCGGAGGTCATGTATAATATTACATACAGAATTGCTTTATGCATAACATCACAGAGCCTTGTTACAAAAGGTCTGTGATTTGCATCAATCAGTTTCTGTTTTCACTCACATCAGCAAGCAACACTGCAGTCACTTTGGTTTCAGTAACATAGGATTAAGATAATTTTCGCGATAAAGATGCATTACCAGACACTTGGAGGCAATGGGTTAATTTCCCTTTTACTGCATTGAAGGGCACTTCTGTGTCACAGGACAAAAAAGTCCTCATTTTAATTCGGCAGCCTTACCATAAATAAACTATTGTGAATCTGCCCATTCCACATCTGGGCAAAAATGCTGAACACCATAAGGTGAGAGAGAGGTAGAGTGACAGAGAGTTAAAATAGGGCAGACAGATTTTGAAGCACTCAGGTTTGAGTTTATAACTGTGTCATGCGAGAGTGCCTTTAAGAACTGGATGTTTAAGCAATGTACCTTTAAGAAAACAGTGATGTCATCGAGTGGGTGGAGCTCAGCTCAGTTCAGCCATTTTGCAGATTTTTAGTTTCAGTTTGAAAAGTGTCTGGCTGTTTTGCTGGAGCTGGGGAGGGGGTGAGAGAGAGAGACAGAGGGACTTGTCTTTCTTCCATGTGCTCCAGTTACTCTACGCCTGCATAGTCGAGGGCGCACTTCCTTCCTCCTGTCTCACCCAGCCTGAGGGAGGAGGGTTGGGAGAGACAGGATGCAAAGCAAATGCATTGAGATCGTAAGGACCAAGCTGGCTCACCTGTCATATTAAAGGTAGGCGAACGTGGCGTGGGTCCCGAAGGTCGGCCGAGGTGGGTCCTAAAGGTCTACCAAGGCGGGGCCCGAAGGTCGGCCGACTTGGGTCCCAAAGGTCGGCCAAGGTGGGGCCCAAAGGTCGGCCGATATGGGTCCTGAAGATCTGCCAACCTGGGTCCCGAAGGTCGGCCGACTTGGGTCCCAAAGGTCGGCCAAGGTGGGGCCCAAAGGTCGGCCGATATGGGTCCTGAAGATCTGCCAACCTGGGTCCCGAAGGTCGGCCGAGGTGGGTCCTAAAGGTCGGCCAAGGCGTGTCTTGAAGGTCAGCCGACTTGGGTCCCAAAGGTCGGCCAAGGTGGGGCCCAAAGGTCGGCCGATATGGGTCCTGAAGGTCGGCCAACCTGGGTCCCGAAGGTCGACCGACATGCAACAAGAACAAAGAAATGTACAGCACAGGAACAGGCCCTTCGGCCCGCCAAGCCCATGCCGACCATGCTGCCCGTCTAAACTACAATCTTCTACACTTCCTGGGTCCGTATCCCTCTATTGCCATCCTATTCATGTATTTGTCAAGATGCCCCTTAAACGTCACTATCGTCTCTGCTTCCACCACCTCCTCCGGCAGCGAGTTCCAGGCACCCACTACCCTCTGTGTAAAAAACTTGCCTCGTACATCTCCTCTAAACCTTGCCCCTCGCATCTTAAACCTATGCCCCCTAGTAATTGACCCCTCTACCCTGGGGAAAAGCCTCTGACTATCCACTCTGTCTATGCCCCTCATAATTTTGTAGACCTCTATCAGGTCGCCCCTCAACCTCCGTCATTCCAGTGAGAACTGTAGCCATCTGGGATGACCACGTCCCGGTTACAAAATGTTACAGTGTTGCAAAGACTGCAGGGAAAATTGGACAATGCTAAGAAACAAGCAGGTGCAAGCTCCGTCTGTTGATTAGAACCTTAAACTCTCAGACAGGACAGAAACTACCAAACAATCTACATACTAATGAGCCATCTCCGGGGACAAAAGGGAAACATTTAGATACACAATGTTAAGGCAGACTCCCCGGCGCCAGAAGAGGCTAAGAGAAAGCAGACCAACAGTCACCTAGGACACGCCCAGCAATCAGGGTACCATCCCTCTATTGGAGGAAAGTCGATACGACTGATTGGGAAAGATCCAATTAGTTGAGGCCAAGTTCAAGGCCCGCCCAAAAGAGCGCGAAGCCCTTTTCAGTATAAAAGGTATCACCCAAGGGAGAATCTTCCTCCTTTGGCTTTCAGCGAAGAGAGACCAGCCTAGCAGCTACAGCAGACCAAGTAAGTTCCAAGTCAACGCACGCTACGAGATAGACGCTCCTAGTTGCTACCCTGTAAACAGCTCCATCCAGCAGCCTCAGAACCGAGCAACGGCCATTGTTCCTCTGACTGAGTGGGCACCCGAAGCTAAGTATAGGCTTTAGTAATAGTGGTAGTTTGTAGAGTTTATGCATGAGTAGATTTGATGGTGTGTAAATAAATGAGCATTGCTTTTGAACTTACTAACTGGTGTATCGTGTCATTGATCAGTATTCGGTTCTGAACCTTGTGGCGGTGTCGAAAGATACCTGGCAACTCTTGAGAAAACATAATTAAACAGAGCCAAATTAAGAGCCAACAAAAGAGAGCAACAGAACAAACCAAGTTTATTCAACTGCTCCTCATAGCTAATGCCCTCCATACCAGGCAACAACCTGGTAAATCCTGGGTCCTGAAGGTCGGCCGAGGTGGGTCCCAAAGATCGGCCAGTTGGCAAAAGTGGGTCCCGGGAAAACATTTTTGAAAAACACTACTCTAGTGAATGCTCAATGCCTTTAGGCCTCATGGAGATGGAAGACTGACCTCAGGGCAGAAGGGGAGGAAAACCCAGGGAATCCCAGCGATTTCCCACAGACGCACCGCACAGGCTGAAGGGGGAAATGGGTGGTAAGTTCACACATAGCTGCCTTGACTGGATTGTAAACATCTAGCTGAAAAGAATCGTTATTGAACCCAGAACCATGTGACTCCGAGGCAAGAGTGTTGCCAACTGAGCCACGGCTGACAGCACCACGGACTGCAGTGGGTCAAGAAGGCGGCTCACCACCACCTTCTCGGGGGCAATAAGGGATGGGCAAAAGATGCTGGCGAAGCCAGCGATGCCCACACCCTGTGGAGCAATGTTAGAAAAATCCTTCAGTCGCTGAGCCTATCCTGACATTTTACAAACGGATTACTCTCCGGAGATCACTTATCAGTAACAACTCCATTGAATACTTTTAAAAGCCACAATTAAAAGATCCAACCAGTGCCGAGTAGCCAGGCTCTTTTATGACCTGAAAGCATCAGTTTGCATTGATCAATGAGGTGCATTACAGGCGGGAGATTGCTTTACCGAGTCTCATTGCAAATTAATCACAATAAATTGACATGAATGGTAAATGAATTGGGACAGTACTAATGGAGTTTTATTGTAGCTCAGTTTACAATAACCTAATACCATAACATTAACATGTAAACGGAGTGATATAAATATAGATATATGTATCCCAATTTTTTTGTTTAAACTTCAAACAAAGCTACGCTTTAATGGTAAAAATGTAGAAATCAATAATCATTGTTAACGTGACCTGAAATACATGCTCTGAATGTATAACATATTTCTGAGCTTCATCTAGAGCAGTGCAGCCTCCCTCATTGGAACCAAAACCTCCCATTGCCCCATGGCCCTTTGGTACAACATTTACAATCTTCTTTTGCCACCAACGCTTGCCTCATTTAGGATCTCTCTCTCAATCTCTCTGAAAATTGGTGAAGGAATGGGTGGAGTAGAAATTCAGTGCTGTGGTAACCTCGACCGCCATAGGCATTGCATGCCTACCCAGTCCATTCGGAATGAGATCTTATTCCAGGGGGATGCATGATCTCAACGACCCCCTGACGGGCAAGTTTGGGCCTCCAGAGGCATTGGTTCTCAGACATGTCCAGGAAGCCTATCCTTTCCCTATGTATCATGTTAGGGGTATCACCTCTTGTGAGTTGGAGCTCTGTGTTCATCACCTCTGTCCTGTGGAGCAGCAGACGGCTGAGGGAAGGCTTTGCTTTGCGATTGGGAGTTGCTGCTGCTGATCTTCCTTCTCATCTGAGATCGAAGGAAGAGCTCGAAGATAGAGCTGCATAAGTGGTTCCCTGCTGCTGTGCCTGCAGATCAAAGGCCAAACAACTCCCAGCTAACAGGAATGACCCACAAAATATTGGATATCACCTCCAAAGCACAATCTCACAAGCACAAACAAATCCTGTCGGGAAACGACCCTCACTTAGGCAAGCAAGCAGCTATGTGATTTCGGTATTTTAAGCCTTTCTTGTCAATTTCTCAATTCCATCAATTTCTGCTGCCCTTTCACCTTATTTTGTCTGGCGAGTTCCGCGGAATCTGAGAATCCCATGTGCATAGCGTACAAAAAAAACCTGTGTTAAAACAGGCAGCGCGGTAGCAGAGTGGTTAGCACAGTTGCTTCACAGCTCCAGGGTCCCAGGTTCGGTTCCCGGCTTGGGTCACTGTCTGTGCGGAGTCTGCACGTTCTCCCCGTGTGTGCGTGGGTTTCGTCCGGGTGCTCCAGTTTCCTCCCACGGTCCAAAGATGTGCAGGTTCAGTGGATTGGCCATGCTAAATTGCCTTAGTGTCCAAAAAAGGTTAGGTGGGGTTACGGGGATAGGGTGAAGGTGTAGGGATAGGGTGGAGGTATGGGCTTGGGTGGGGTGGGGTGCTCTTTCCAAGGGCCGGTGCAGACTCGATGGGCCGATTGGCCTCCTTCTGCACTGTAAATTCTATGATAATTTTATGATTAAAATAAACAGCAGCTAATGATCACTTTAGATATTTAAATAGCAGATCGATCTGTCCTGTTAACTCCCCCCTCCCCTCCCACCTATCAATAACTCCCAACACATTTGGCTGGATGTTTCGGCCGTGCCTGCCGCAAGATCGCCAAGGTCCGTTGACCTCGGGCGGGAATTTCCGGTCGCCGGGCAGACCCAGCTGAAGAATCCCGCCCATTTTCTCCACTCTATCAAAATGACTTTATAATTTTTACAACCCACATCAAGTCTTCTCCCACTCTCAGTCTTCTTGTTTTAAGAGGAAAGAGCCGTGGCCTGTTCAGTCTTTCCTGGGAGCTGCACCCTCTCAGTTCCAGCATCATCCTTATAAATCTTCTCTGCATTTTCTCCAGTGATTTTACACCTCTGTGTGCACAGTAACTTCCTGTCCGGTTCCTGCCAAGAAACTATCAGCGATGTGCTGATTCCATCTCCCACCTCACCTGCTTATTCAACCTCAACCCTCTCTGAGCTCAACTCCCTGATACTGAAACGGGACAAAGACATGTGGGTCCTATAGGCCGATCTCTCTGCTCAGTGTAGATGCAAAATTATGGCCAAGCTCTTGGCGGCTAGGATTGAGGACTGTGTGCCGGACTTTATCATGGAAGACCAAACCGGGTTCGTCAAGGGCAGGCAGCTGGTGGCCAACCTAAGATGGCTGCTAAATGTGATCATGCAATAGAGCCGCTGGCAATTGCCCTGAGAGCTTTTAGGGGTTGGAAGGGGCCGGTACGGGGGGGAGGGTGGAACACAGAGTCTCGTTATACGCCGACGACCTGCTCTTACACATCACGGATCCAGTGGCTGGGATGGATGAAATCATGGGAATCTTGAGGGAATTCAGCCGGTTCTCGGGGTATAAACTGAACATGGCAAAGAGTGAGTTGTTTGTAGCCCAGGCGAGGGGCCAGGAGGATTGGCTGAGGGGGTTGCCGTTTAGGTTAGTAGGGGACAGTTTCAGATACTTAGGGATACAGGTGGCGCGAGACTGGGGTCGGCTGCACAAGTTGAACTTATCCCGGTTGGTGGAGCAAATGAGGGTCGAGTTCCGGAGGTGGGATGTGCTCCCGCTGACACTAGCGGGGAGAGTGCAGACGGTTAAAATGACGATCCTCCCGAGATTCCTGTTCGTATTCCAGTGTCTCCCCATTTTCATTCTGCAGTCCTTTTTCAAGAAGGTCAATAAAATGATTATGGGATTTGTGTGGGCGGGACAGTCCCCGCGGGTGAGGAAGGTGATGCTCGAGAGGAACCGAGGGGAAGGGGGGCTGGCGCTACCAAACTTTAGTAATTACTACTGGGCGGCCAACATAGCGATGATAAGGAAGTGGATGGTGGGAGCGGGGTCGGTTTGGGGGCGGATGGAGGCTGCTTCATGCAGGGGCACCAGTTTGGCAGCCCTGGTTACGGCGCCCCTGCCGTTCCCAACAGCACAGTACTCCACCAGCCCTATAGTGGAGACTTTGTGGATTTGGGGCCAATGGAGAAGGCACGTGGGGGACGTGAGAGCATCGGTTTGGTCCCCAATTTGCGACAATCACCGGTTTGCCCCGGGGAATATGGACGGTGGGTTCCGAATATGGGGGAGGGCTGGGATGGAGAGAATGGGGGAATCTGTTCTCAGAAGGGAGCTTCCCGAGCATGAGGGTGCTAGAGGAGAAATTTGGGCTGGAGAGAGTGTATGATTTCAGGTACTTGCAGGTGCGGGACTTTCTACGTAGACAGATTCCATCCTCCCCATGGCTGCCTCTTAGGGGGATCCAGGACAGGGAAGTGTCCAGTGGATGGGTGTCCCTATCAATGCAGCATCACTCTCATAGACACACCTCTTCCTGCTTTTTCCATGCGGTCTCAAATCCCTTTCTCCCTAACTGCCAGAATCAAAGTGGCTTATTTCTACATTACATTAACTAGTATCTCTAAAGTAACTATTTTATATCACATTCGTCAGGGAGGGGAAAGTCTCGGATATATATAAAGAACTTATGGGGGCAGAGGAGACGCTGACCGAGGAGCTGAAGCTTAAGTGGGAAGAGGAGCTCGGAGGTGAGATAGGCTTATGGGCGGAGGCGTTGAGCAGGGTTAACGCGACCGCAACATGCGCTCGGCACAGCCTGATCCAATTCAAGGTCGTCCACCGGGCCCACATGACAGTGGCCCGGATGAGTTAATTCTTTGGACTGGAGGACTAGATGTGCGGGAGGACCAGCGAACCATGACCACATGTTCCGGGCATGTCCAACATTCAGGGGGTACTGGCAGGGATTTGTGGACGTTATGTCCCGGGTACTGAAAACAAGGGTGGCGATGGGATAGGAGGTGGCAATTTCTGGGGTTTCGGATGGTCCAGGAGTCCAGGAGGAGAGAGAGGCCGACATTCTGGCCTTTGCTTCTCTGGTAGCCCAGCGAAGAATTCTGCTGGCATGGAGGGACTCAAAGCCCCCAAAGTCAGAGGCCTGGCTATCCGACATGGCGAGCTTCATCGGTCTGGAGAAAATTAAGTTCGCTCTGAGAGGGTCACTGTCAGGGTTCGCCCGGAGGTGGCAACCATTTATCGACTTCTTCGCGGAAAATTAATCGTCATCGGGGGGGGAGTGGGAGGGGGGGTTAGGGCAATGTAGATTAGTAGATTAGGGGGTTAATTAGGCGAGTCCTTGTGGGATGGGAGCTGGTTTTTGCACTATGTTGATTGTTTTTTGCACACTGTTCTGTACTGTTGCTGTTTACTATGCCAAAATGCCTCACTAAAATTGTTTATTAAAAAAAAACCCTCTCTGAGTTCCCAAACATATTCCAATTTTGATTGGCATAGGGTAATATTCTGTTCTCAAGATACATCAAAAAACTACTTATCATATAGCCACGGAGTTGTTGTGGCACAGTGGGTAGCGTCCCTGCCTCTGAACCAGAAGCTCTGTGTTCGAGTCCCACCCCAGCACTTGATTTCCAAAGAAGGTATGCTCATAATGTGGTGCAACCGATCAAGTATCAACCTGAAAATCTTTCCAATACATGTGTTGTACCGTCAATTTACGGTGAGACCGTGAGAACGAGTGAATACTAGGCTTTATTATCCAGGAACCGCCTGCCTGTATCTGTTGTACAAAAGAATGCCACCCACAGGTGGCCGGTCTATATATCACCCGGTGAGGGCGGAGCCAGAGGCGGAGCCCACCGGGGTTCCAGTACAGTACCTGGAAGTAGACCGTATTATCATTTCCAGGTCATAGGTCACAGCACTATACAGACAGTTCATACTTAGGTGATTACATTCACCACAACATGCCAATGGCAGGGAGCAAGAGTGGGAGAGGTCCCTGTTCAGCCATGCAGTGGAAAGAGTGTTGGAGCTTCTCCCGACCCTGTCCATAGCTCCAGACTATAACATGAATGTAAAAAGTGCACGTTGTCACAGCACCCAGACTTTGAGTGAAGTGTAACACCATATTATGCTCATAGTCAGCGTCTGGTCCTCTGTTTCAGAGACACTCATTGTGGGTTATGTGTAGCCTTCAGGCCTAACAGTGCAACCAAGAAACACAGATTTATTAGCTCTTTTATTTTAGTATTTGTTGGGGCTGGAGGCTGGGAGAAGGCTATCTTTAGCAGTGTTGCCTTAGTGATAAATAAATCCGAAATTGGACCACTTAAATTTACTAGCAATTTGCAATTGAAGGTACATGTAAAAAAACTAAAGTATGGATTAAATGTGTCCCCTCCCCCTCCCACAACGAGCAACCCCCCACCCCCCGATACACACTATACAATGAAAACATTTCATCATTCCTGTCTTGGTTACTAGTCAAACCTTTAATAGCAAGAGACTGATTTATCTTAAAAGGACATTTGCCAATGATAAATTATTTAGCCCTGGTATAATTCTCTCTGCAATGAAGAGACCGATTGCTGGAGGATGACCCGCACAAACCTCGAAGCGAGAAAGGAAGGAAGCCACATGATGAATGCACTTACTGGATGCTTGGCCGACAGTCTCCCGCTGACAGTACCGGTCTGATTCCACGTAGGGGCGACAAAACCCTGCATAATGAAGGAAAGGATTTAGTCTTCAGGAAAAGAAGTTAACAGCGAGCAAGACACCAATCATCAAACAAAGGAGGACAAAAGTGTAGGTGCTGGAAACCTGAAGTAAAATCGAGAAAAGGTGACAGCACAGCAGATCATTCGGCATTTGGAAAGAGAAGAGATGGGGAAAGCTGAAATAAAAACAGAAAATGTGAGGAATACCCAGCAAATCTGGTACCTCCAGTGGGAATAGAAGCAGAGTTAACATTTCAGACTGATGATCTTTCATCACTGCTCACAAAGGGATAATTTATGGATACTTAATGTACACCCAAAACCCTCATCTGTCCTTTTAACTCACACGTTAGTGCACCCGTTGTCAGTTTTCAGCCTTTAATCGTTAAATCAAAAGCGGCAATTGGAATATGCCATTGAACTGAAGTTGAACTTTTGTAATGGTTTTAGTAAAGAAAGAAGTTGTGTTTATAAATCCTTGGGACATCCCAAAGTGCTTTACACCCAATTAATTACTTTTAAAGGGCAGCTATAGTATCAGCTGGAGCTCAATAGTTAGCGTACGAATAATAATAACCTTTTTAAATAATCTTTATTGTCACGAGTAGGCTAACATTAACACTGCAATGAAGTTACTGTGAAAAGCCCCTAGTCGCCACATTCCAGCACTTGTTCGGGTACACAGAGGGAGGATTCAGAATGTCCAAATTACCTAACAGCATGTCTTTCGGGACTTGTGGGAGGAAACCGGAGCACCCGGAGGAAACCCACGCAGACACGGGGAGAACAAACAAAAAGCAAAGAAAAGTACAGCACAGGAACAGGCCCTTAGGCCCTCCAAGCCCGTGCCGACCATGCTGCCCGACTAAACTACAATTTTTTACACTTCCTGGGTCCGTATCCCTCTATTCCCATCCTATTCATATATTTGTCAAGATGCCCCTTAAATGTCACTATCGTCCCTGCTTCCACCACCTCCTCCGGCAGGGAGTTCCAGGCACCCACTACCCTCTGCGTAAAAAACTTGCCTCGTACATCTACTCTAAACCTTGCCCCTCGCACCTTAAACCTATGCCCCCTAGTAATTGACCCCTCTACCCCGGGGAAAAGCCTCTGACTATCCACTCTGTCTATGCCCCTCATAATTTTGTAGACCTCTATCAGGTCGCCCCTCAACCTCCTTCGTTCCAGTGAGAACAAACCGAGTTTATTCAACCGCTCCTCATAGCTAATGCCCTCCATACCAGGCACAATCCTGGTTAATCTCTTCTGCACCCTCTCTAAAGCCTCCACATCCTTCTGGTAGTGTGGCGACCAGAATTGAACACTATACTCCAAGTGTGGCCTAACTAAGGTTCTATACAGCTGCAACATGACTTGCCAATTCTCATACTCAATGCCCCGGCCAATGAAGGCAAGCATACCGTATGCCTTCTTGACTACCTTCTCCACCTGTGTTGCCCCTTTCAGTGACCTGTGGACCTGTACACCAAGATCTTTCTGATTTTCAATACTCTTGAGGGTTCTACCATTCACTGTATATTCCCTACCTGCGTTAGACCTTCCAAAATGCATTACCTCACATTTGTCTGGATTAAACTGCATCTGCCATTTCTCCGCCCAAGTCTCCAAACAATCTAAATCCTGCTGTATCCTCTGACAGTCCTCATCGCTATCCGCAATTTCACCAGCCTTTGTGTCGTCTGCAAACTTACTAATCAGACCGGTTACATTTCACAGCCCTCCAATTAGAAAAGCACCCTTCCATTGCTACTCTCTGCCTTCTATGACCTAGCCAGTTCTGTATCCACCTTGCCAGCTCACCCCTGATCCCGTGTGACTTCACCTTTTGTACCAGTCTGCCAGGAGGGACCTTGTCAAAGACTCCACACAGACAGTGACCCAAGCCGGGAATCGAACTTGGGACCCTGGTTCTGTGAAGCAACAATGCTACCCACTATGCTACCATAACAGCTTCTAAGGTGGAAGGTATGGGTCCGTATCTCATTCCAGAGCCTTGGCTGACATTCTAGCGCGGTACTGAGGGAGTGCTGCACTGTCAGAGGTATTTACCCAAATCTTCTGCTCTGGAGTCGAAGGTCGGAGGCGGAAGTCAGAATGATTTCCGCTGCGGTAGGTTGAATGGCTGACCATAAACCATCTTGCGCAGTTCAGCTCATTACCTATGCATCCATGAGGAGCATGCCGAATCTCGTGGTGGGTACGAGCAGGAAGTCCGCATCCCTGCCAGTGCATCATGGGGCCGAAGGCCTGTGCGCCATATTGACAGGGCACCAGACAGCCATTCACCCACTGCAAGACAGTGAGAACGTCCCAGGCGAAACAACCCCATGGTTCAGCAAAGCCTCCCTGGAGATTCTCCACCAAATATCCAGGAAAAGCGAAGACCCTGTTTCCCTGGGATGGTAGCAGAAAGTCCTCCCATCTAACCATGGCAGCCTGGAGGAGTTCACAGGGGTGTTTAGCACCCGTGAGGCCTGCCAAAGAAATGCCCAGCAGAACAATGGTCTGCTGCGCTCCACCAGGGTGAGTGGCGCCATTTACTCACTGAAGACTGGCACCAATAAAGGGGTCAGGCAGTCAAAGTGTGCAAGTACACAAGGATGTTTGACAAGAGTTTGAGTTGCAGCGCTCAGCAGCAGACGAGATATTGGCACTGAATGTGCACCAGCCACTTGATGCTCTCACTCTTCCAACAGTTGCGAGGCATCCTGCTTGTTAATCACTTACTGGGGAGGGTTCAGCAGCCGGTCCACATCAGACGCCATTTCCCTGGCCCTACACTCATCCCTAGAGCATCTCAAAAACAAGGACTCCCACATCAGACTCCTATTTATTGACTACAGCTCCGCCTTCAACACCATAATCCCAGCCAAGCTCATATCAAAGCTCCAAAACCTAGGACTTGGCTCCCCACTCTGCAACTGGATCCTCGATTTTCTGGCCAACAGACCACAATCAGTAAGAATGAACAACAACACCTCCTCCACAATAGTCCTCAACACCGGCGCCCCGCAAGGCTGCGTACTTAGCCGACTCTACTCCCTGTACACACACGTGTAAATACACTTGCGTGGCAAAACTTGGTTCCAACTCCATCTACAAGTTTGCTGATGATACGACCATAGTGGGCCAGATCTCGAATAACGACGAGTCCGAATACAGGAGGGCGATAGAGAATCTAGTGGAGTGGTGTAGCGACAACAATCTCTCCCTCAATGCCAGCAAAACTAAAGAGCTGGTCATTGACTTCAGGAAGCAAAGTACTGTACGCACCCCTGTCAGCATCAACGGGGCCGAGGTGGCGATGGTTAGCTGTTTCAAATTCCTAGGGGTGCACATCTCCAAAAATCTGTCCTGGTCCACCCATGTCGACGCTACCACCAAGAAAGCACAACAGCGCCTATACTTCCTCAGGAAACGAAGGAAATTCGGCATGTCCACATTAACCCTTACCAACTTTTACAGTTGCACCATGGAAAGCATCCTATCGGGCTGCATCACAGCCTGGTATGGCAACTGCTCGGCCCAGGACCGCAAGAAACTTCAGAGAGTCGTGAACACCGCCCAGTCCATCACACGAACCTATCTCCCATCCATTGACTCCATCTACACCTCCCGCTGCCTGGGGAAAGCAGGCAGCATAATCAAAGAACCCTCCCACCCGGTGAGGTACCCTCAATAATGACACTTAGGGATTAAACTGTAAAGAAGGCTTTATTAGACTAATAACTATACTACAGCTAGAGACGAGAGCTGACTGTTACACAGACCATGAGGCAGGCCTTTATGTATGGCTCCCAGATGGGCGGAGCCAGAGGCGGAGTCCCCCGGGTTCCAAGCCCGGTCTTAAAGGGGACATCACCTTACATGATGATAAGGCAGTAACCGTTCATCACATTCACCCCCTGTTTAAAAAGGAGTCCGGCGGGGGTGAAGTGCCATCATAGGTCCATCCGTCTCGGTGGCCGGATCGTCCTCCTCGACCTCCTCAATTCGGGCGGTGGTGCGGCGGGCACGGACGTCCAGGTTGAGGGCACATCCGGGAGCACAGCGGTTGGAGCTTCGGTCCGGGTCGGGGCAGAGGAACTAGGCAGGGCCGGGGGTAGTGGAGCAGGCGCCGGCGGGGTGTGTAAAGGGGGGGGGCGCAAGGCGCACGGTAGGAGCTCACCAATTGGTGGTAGGGCCGGAAGGGGGTGTGTTGTAGGGGGCGACAGGTCCCGCAGGGGCGCGGCGCGGGAAGGGGCGTCTGTGGTGGAGGATCCAGCGGGTGCCAGATCCCGGAGGGAAACCGTATCTTGCCTGCCGTCGGAGCACTCCACGTAGGCGTAACTGGGGTTGGCGTGGAGCAGTCGGAACTTTTCAACTCGGGGATCCGTTTTATGGCTCCTCGCGTGCCTCCGGAGAAGAACAGGTCCCGGAGCCATCAGCCAAGGTGGAAGCGAGACCCCAGAGGTAGACTTCCTGGGGAAGAGAAACAATCGGTCGTGAGGGGTCTCATTCGTGGCCGTGCAGAGGAGCGACCTAATGGAGTGTAGGGCATCGGGTAGGACCTCCTGCCAGCGGGTGGTTGGGAGATTTCTCGACCGCAGGGCCAGAAGGACAGCCTTCAACACGGTCGCATTCTCCCTCTCCACCTGCCCGTTTCCCCGTGGGTTATAACTGGTCGTTCTGCTCGAGGCGATGCCTTTGCTGAGCAGATACTGACGCAGTTCATCGCTCATGAATGATGTACCCCGGTCGCTGTGGATATAAGCAGGGAAACCGAACAGGGTGAAGATGCTGTGCAGTGCCTTAAACACCGTGGCTGAGGTCATGTCGGTGCAGGGAATGGCGAATGGGAAATGGGAGAACTCATCGATCACGGTGAGGAAATAGGCATAACGGTTGGTGGATGGGAGGGGCCCCTTGAAGTCCACGCTCAGTCACTCAAAGGGGCCCGAGGCCTTCACGAGCCGAACCTTGTCTGGCCGATAGAAGTGCGGTTTGCACTCCGCATAGACTTGGCAGGTCCTGACCATGGCCTTGACCTCCTTGGTTGAGTAAGGTAGGTTGCGGGACTTGATGAAATGGACGAGCCGGGTAACCCCCGGGTGGCAGAGGTCATTGTGGATGGCTTGCAGGCGATCCTCCTGCACGTTGGCGATTGTGCCGTGGGACAGAGCATCTGGGGGCTCGTTGAGCTCCCCTGGACGATACTTGATATCGTACGAGTAGGTGGAGAGTTCGATCCTCCACCTCAAAATTTTATCGTTTTTTATTTTGCCCCGTTGCGTGTTATCGAACATATAGGCGACCGACCGTTGGTCGGTGACGAGGGTAAACCTCCTACCGGCGAGGTAGTGTCTCCAGCACCGCACAGCCTCCACAATGGCTTGTGCCTCCTTTTCGACTGCAGAGTGTCGAACCTCGGAGGCGGTGAGGGTTCGGGAGAAGAACGCTACTGGTCTGCCTCCTTGATTGAGGGTAGCAGCCAGGGCGATGTCTGATGCATCGCTCTCTACCTGGAAAGGGATGGTTTCGTCCACCGCGTGCATGGCGGCCTTGATGATGTCAGCCTTGATGCGGTTGAAGGCCAATTGAGCCTCAGCCGAGAGGGGAAAAGTGGTAGTCTTTAGGAGTGGGCGGGCTTTGTCCGCATACTTGGGGACCCACTGGGCGTAATAGGAGAAAAGCCCCAAGCACCGTTTGAGGGCCTTGAGGCTGCGAGGGAGAGGGAGTTCCTTAAGGGGGCGCATGCGGTCGGGGTCGGGACCTAGGACCCCGTCTTCCACGACATAGCCGAGGATGGCCAGCCGGGTGGTGTGGAAAACGCATTTGCCCTCGGTATAGGTCAGGTTAAGGGCTCGGGCGGTCTGGAGGAACTTTTTGAGGTTAGCGTCATCGTCCTGCTGATCATGGCCGCAGATGGTGACATTGTCCAAGTACGGGTATGTAGCCCGCAAACCGTACTGGTCCACCATTTGGTCCATCGCCCTTTGAAAGACGGAGACCCCATTTGTGACACCAAAGGGGACCCTGAGGAAGTGGAAGAGCCGGCTGGCTGCTTCGAAGGCAGTATAGGGGCGGTCTTTTGGTCGGATGGGGAGCTGGTGGTAGGCAGATTTGAGGTCGACCGTGGAAAAGACTCGGTATTGGGCGATCCGATTTACCATTTCCGCGATGCGAGGAAGGGTGTACGCATCAAGCTGCGTGAATCGGTTTATGGTCTGGCTATAATCCACGACCATCCGTTTCTTCTCCCCGGACCGGACTACCACCACTTGCGCTCCCCAAGGGCTGTTGCTAGCCTCGATGACCCCCTCTCCCAGTAAACGCTGGACCTCTGACTTGATAAAAGCCATATCTTGGGCACTGTAGCGCCGGCTCCTGGTGGCGACGGGCTTACAGTCAGGAGTGAGGTTAGCGAATAGCGAGGGGGGTGCGACTTTCAGTGTCGCAAGGCAGCACACCGTGAGGGGGGGGCAAGGGTCCGCCGAACTTCAGTGTCAGGCTTCGGTTGCTGCACTGGAAATCCAGTCCGAGCAGCAGGGGGGCACAGACGTGAGGGAGGATATAAAATTTGAAACGGGTGTATTTGGCACCCTGGATCGAGAGATCCGCAATACAGTACCCCGTGATTTGTACCGAGTGGGACCCAGATGCGAGGGCTATGGTTTGGGATGCGGGATGGGTGCGTAGGGAGCAGCGCCTTACCGTTTCAGGGTGGATAAAGCTCTCCGTGCTCCCGGAGTCGAAGAGGCATGCAGTGTCGTGCCCGTTGCCCTGGACCTGCATCATGGAGTTCTGCAGGTGTTTTGGTCGAGTTTGATCGAGGGTGATCGCACCCAGTCGCGGGTAGTCGGAGTCGTCAGCCGAGTCGGACTCGTAAAATGGCCGCTGCCGTCGGTCACACGTGTCGGGTCGAGAAGATGGCCGCCGACCAGATGGCCGCTCCCATGATTCGCACGAGGCTGATGATGCGTCAGAAGAGGGCGTGTCGGGTCGGTGCGCAGCAGCATTGCGAGGCCTGCGGGCCTGAGAGCCTGATTTTCGGGCCGGCTGTTCTTTGTTTTTCTGGCCCCTGGGTCTGGCCAGGCAGACCCTCGCAAAGTGCCCTTTCTTCCCGCAGTCGCTGCAGATCGCAGAGCGGGCTGGGCAGCGTGGGTGTGGGTGCTGGCCCTGCCCGCAGAAGTAGCATGGTGTGCCCCCATGGTGAGCGGGTCGCCGCGTGGCGCAGGCCTGTAATACGGTTGAGTCTGAGGAAGTCCGGGGGGGGCTGGCAGTGTCCGCGGGGTACGTACCCAAGTTATGTCGGGCCACCTCCAGCGAGGAGGCGAGCGTTAGCGTGTCCTGGAGGTCTTTTGCCCCGTTTTCGAGCAGCCGCTGCCGGATGTAGGTCGAGCGGATGCCGGACATGAAAGCATCCCTGATGTGCAGGTTCATATGGACTTCCCCTTTCACATCCTGATGGTCACAGTCTCTGGCAAGCGCAGTGAGTTTCTCAACAAACTCGTCGAGCGATTCCCCCGAGCGCTGCCGGCAGGTAGAGAGCAGATGCCGGGCGTGCACCTCATTGACGGGTTTGACAAACCGCTTGCGGAGCAACTCAATCGCTTCCTCATAAGTCGTCGCCTTTTCGAGCGTGGCGGAGATTCTGTGACTCACCCGGGCGTGGAGTAGACGCAGCTTGCGTGGCCCCAGGATGGGAGTCTCTGCGGAGTCCAGGTAGGCCTCGAAGCACCGCAGCAAGTATTTTAAAATTTCCTTTGCCTCCGGCGTTCGTGCTTCCAGATTGATCTTCTCTGGTTTTAGGCCTGCGTCCATCCTGAATCTAGTTTAGTCTAATAAATTGAGGTACCCTCAATAATGACGCTTAGAGATTAAACTGTAAAGAAGGCTTTATTAGACTAATAACTATACTACAGCTAGAGACGAGAGCTGACTGTTACACAGACCATGAGGCAGCCCTTTATGTATGGCTCCCAGCTGGGCGGAGCCAGAGGCGGAGTCCCCAGGGTTCCAAGCCCGGTCTTAAAGGGGACATCACCTTACATGATGATAAGGCAGTAACCGTTCATCACACCCGGCTTACTCACTCTTCCAACTTCTTCCATCGGGCAGGAGATACAGAAGTCTGAGAACACGCACGAACAGACTCAAAAACAGCTTCTACCCCAGTCACCAGACTCCTAAATGACCCTCTTATGGACTGACCTCATTAACACTACACCCTGTATGCTTCATCCGATGCCAGTGCTTATGTAGTTACATTGTATATGTTGTGTTGCCCTATTATGTATTTTCTTTTATTCCCTTTTCTTCTCCTGTACTTAATAATCTGTTGAGCTGCTCGCAGAAAAATACTTTTCACTGTACCTCGGTACACGTGACAACAAACAAATCCAAGCCAGAGGCAAGCATGCTCCTGAACTACTCATGCAACCATAGGGGATCACAATCAATCCTCCTGTCTTTCTGCAGATCAAGAACACCAACAATAAGCGGGAGCTCTCCCACACCGGATGTGGAATTCCAGACCTTAGCTCGTATGAGGAGCAGGCTGCAGAGATAGCCAGGGAGGAGGAGGACACTGTGTGTGCTGAAGGTGAAATATGATCCCCAGGAAGCTAGTGAGAATGCCTCCAGTCTGGAGTTGTCAGCTGTGCCCACAGAGTAATACATCTGCAGCCTGTTTAACTATGGAGCCTGTTTAGGCATTCGCTAAATCTTTCTTTTCTCCAATCCAGGTTGTCACTGCACCCTGGAATAGTGCACAATCAGTTCCAGCCAATTGACTCGGAGTCGCAACACAGGTGAAATAAGATTTTATTTAAAATAAGCAAGGTTTTAGTTTGAGCCCAATAAACTGCAGTTATTATGTACAGCATTATAATTAAGCAGACAGAAAATATAACTGACTATCTACTACCCTTGCCCAACACCCCCCTTCCTAACCACCCCCATTCTCTACACACACAGACAAACAACACAGAGGGGAAAGGATGGTGGAAAGGGAAAGAAAGAATAAATAAAGTAAAAGGACAAAGATCTTTGATGTGCTGGGTTGACTTCTGATGCACTATCAATTACGACGAGACGAGATTAGAGAGTAATCGAGGCTTTATTACGCAGAGGTGTGTGGCCTCCTACAGCTGCTGCCTAAATGGCTGCAGCTCGGTGAGCACACACATTTATACTCCGCCTACTGGGCGGAGCCAGCAGGCCGGGATCTACCCCCGTACCTGTAGTACAGGAGCCTTACCGTATTACATCTCATATGTGTACTATATACTAACAGTGGTGACCACCACATTCACCCCCTGTTCAGAAAAGAGTCCAGCGGGGGCAGGGGAAAACTATTTACATGTAAGTGAGCATTTTTAAAGTATACAGTTCTGGAAAAGTTCACAAATTCAGCCGGTCGGGTGCCTTGATCCTCTGCTGTGAGCGCCGCAGTCCCGGTGGCGATGCAGGCGCCAGCTTGATCGCCGGTGACTCCGGGAGCGTGTAGTCCTCATCTTCATCCCCGGGTGGAACCAATGGGAGGACGGATCGTCCTGGAGCGGGTACTGTGGGGAGGTGCGCTGGGGGGAGGATGGGTGGCGCCGGGGCAGTTGGGGGGGAGGGGGGGGACCCAGCTGGTGCCAAGTCCCTGAGGGAGACTGTCTCTTGGCGGCCGTCGGGGTACGCCCCCGTAGGCGTACTGCGGATTTGCATGGAGCAGCTGTACCCTCTCGACCAACGGATCCGCCTTGTGGAGCCGCACGTGTTTGCGGAGGAGAACGGGTCCTGGAGCTTCCAGCCACGTTTGGAGCGAAACCCCAGAGATGGACTTCCTGGGGAAGGCAAGGAGAGGTTCAGGGGGGGTTACATTAGTCGCAGTGCAAAGTAGCGATCGGATGGAGTGGAGGGCGTCGGGGAGGACCTACTGCCAGCGGGAGACCGGGAGAATTTTAGACCATAGGGCCAGCAGGACGGCCTTCCAGACCATCCTGTTCTCCCTCTCCACCTGCCCGTTTCCCCGGGGGTTGTAGCTGGTCGTCCTGCTCAAGGCAATGCCCTTGCTGAGCAGGAATTGACGCAGCTCATCACTCATAAAGGAGGATTCCCGGTCGCTGTGGACGTAAGCAGGGAAAACGAACAGAGTGAAGATGCTATTGAGAGTCTTGATGACTGTGGCAGATGTCATATCGGGGCACGGAATGGCGAAGAAGAATCTGGAGTATTCGTCGACCACGTTAAGTAAGTACCTGCTTCGGTCGGAGGAGGGGAGGGACCCTTTGACGTCCATTCTGAGGTGCTCAAAGGGGCGAGAGGCCTTCACCAGGTGCGCCCGGTCTGGCCGGTAGAAGTGCGGTTTGCACTCCGCGCAGACCTGGCAGTCTCTGGTGACCGCCCTGACTTCTGCAATGGAGTAGGGTAGGTTGCGGGCCTTTATGAAGTGAAAGAACCGGGTGACCCCTGGGTGACAGAGACCATCGTGTAGGGCCCGGAGTCGGTGCACGTGTGCGCTGGCACATGTACCTCGGGATAGGGCACCGGGGGCTCGTTGAGCTTACCGGGGCGAGACAAAATTTCGTAATTGTAGGTGGAGAGCTCGATCTTCCACCTCAAGATTTTATCGTTTTTGATCTTGCCCCGCTGTGTGTTATTAAACATGAAAGCAATTGACCGTTGGTCAGCGAGGAGAGTGAATCTCCTGCCGGCCAGGTAATGCCTCCAATGCCGCACAGCTTCAACGATGGCTTGGGCCTCCTTTTCGACGGAGGAATGCCGAATTTCGGAGGCGTGGAGGGTGCGGGAAAAGAATGCCACGGGTCGGCCTGCCTCGTTGAGGGTCGCCGCCAGAGCGACGTCTGATGCATCGCTCTCGACTTGGAAGGGGAGGGTCTCGTCGACCGCGTGCATCGCGGCCTTGGCGATGTCGGCCTTGATACGGATGAAGGCCTGGTGGGCCTCGGCCGTCAGGGAGAAAACTGTGGAGTGAATGAGTGGGCGAGGCCTTGTCCGCATAGTTAGGGACCCACTGGGCATAGTATGAGAAGAATCCCAGGCATCGTTTGAGGGCCTTGGGGCAGTGGGGAGGGGGAGTTCCACGAGGGGGCGCATGCGATCAGGGTTGGGCCCTAGAACTCCATTTTGCACCACATAGCCAAGGATGGCTAAGCGGTTGGTGCTGAACACGCACTTCTCCTTGTTATACATGAGGTTCAGGTGTGGAGAAATTTGGAAAGGTTAGCGTTGTGGTCCTGCTGTTCGTGGCCGCTGATGGTGACGTTATCCAGGTATGGGAAGGTGGCCCGCGGTCTGTACCGGTCAACCATTCGGTCCATCTCCCGTTGGAAGACCGAGACCCCATTAGTGACGCCGAAGGGAACCCTAAGGAAGTGGTAAAGGCGGCCATCTGCTTCAAACGCAGTTTATTGGCGGTCCGCCTTGCGGATGGGGAGCTGGTGGTAGGCAGATTTCAGATCCACTGTTGAGAAGACCCGGTACTGTGCAATCTGATTGACCATATCAGATATGCATGGGAGGGGGTACGCGTCGAGCTGCGTGTACCGATTGATGGTCTGACTGTAGTCAATGACCATCCTGTGTTTCTCCCCAACGCTCACAACTACACTTGGGTTCTCCAGGGGCTGTTGCTGGCCTTGATGATCCCTTCCCATACCAGCCGCTGGACCTCAGACCTGATGAAGGTCCTGTCCTGGACACTGTACCATCTGCTCCTGGTGGCAACGGGAGTGCAATCCGGGGTGAGGTTCGCAAACAGGGAAGGTGGGTCGCATACATTAAGGGGTGGTAGGGGCCTGCCGAATTTCAGAGTTAGACTTTGGAGGTTGCACTGGAAGTCCAGGCCAAGTAGCAAGGCAGCGCAGAGGTTGGGGAGGACGTAGAGTCGGAAGTTGCTGAACTCTACGCCCTGGACGGTGAGGATGTCGGTGCAGTACCCCCGAATCTCCACGGAGTGGGATCTGGAGGACAGGGAGATTTGTTGGGTAATGGGGTGTACCGCGAGGGAGCAGCGCCTTACCGTATCGGGGTGGATGAAGCTCTCCGTGCTCCCGGAGTCAACAAAGAACAAAGAACAAAGAAATGTACAGCACAGGAACAGGCCCTTCGGCCCTCCAAGCCCGTGCCGACCATACTGCCCGACTAAACTACAATCTTCTACACTTCCTGGGTCCGTATCCTTCTATTCCCATCCTATTCATATATTTGTCAAGATGCCCCTTAAATGTCCCTATCGTCCCTGCTTCCACTACCTCCTCCGGTAGTGAGTTCCAGGCACCCACTACCCTCTGCGTAAAAAACTTGCCTCGTACATCTACTCTAAACCTTGTCCCTCTCACCTTAAACCTATGCCCCCTAGTAATTGACCCCTCTACCCTGGGGAAAAGCCTCTGACTATCCACTCTGTCTATGCCCCTCATAATTTTGTATACCTCTATCAGGTCGCCCCTCAACCTCCTTCGTTCCAGTGAGAACAAACCGAGTTTATTCAATCGCTCCTCATAGCTTATGCCCTCCATACCAGGCAACATTCTGGTAAATCTCTTCTGCACCCTCTCTAAAGCCTCCACATCCTTCTGGTAGTGTGGCGACCAGAATTGAACACTATACTCCAAGTGTGGCCTAACTAAGGTTCTATACAGCTGCAACATGACTTGCCAATTCTTATACTCAATGCCCCGGCCAATGAAGGCAAGCATGCCGTATGCCTTCTTGACTACCTTCTCCACCTGTGTTGCCCCTTTCAATGACCTGTGGACCTGTACTCCTAGATCTCTTTGACTTTCAATACTCTTGAGGGTTCTACCATTCACTGTATATTCCCTACCTGCATTAGCCCTTCCAAAATGCATTACCTCACATTTGTCCGGATTAAACTCCATCTGCCATCTCTCCGCCCAAGTCTCCAGACAATCTAAATCCTGCTGTATCCTCAGACAGTCCTCATCGCTATCCGCAATTCCACCAACCTTTGTGTCGTCTGCAAACTTACTAATCAGACCAGTTACATTTTCCTCCAAATCATTTATATATACTACAAAGAGCAAAGGTCCCAGCACTGATCCCTGTGGAACACCACTGGTCACAGCCCTCCAATTAGAAAAGCATCCCTCCATTGCTACCCTCTGCCTTCTATGGCCTAGCCAGTTCTGTATCCACCTTGCCAGTTCACCCCTGATCCCGTGTGACTTCACCTTTTGTACTAGTCTACCATGAGGGACCTTGTCAAAGGCCTTACTGAAGTCCATATAGACAACATCTACTGCCCTACCTGCATCAATCATCATAGTGACCTCCTCGAAAAACTCTATCAAGTTAGTGAGACACGACCTCCCCTTCACAAAACCGTGCTGCCTCTCACTAATACGTCCATTTGCATCCAAATGGGAGTAGATCCTGTCTCGAAGAATTCTCTCCAGTAATTTCCCTACCACTGAAGTAAGGCTCACCGGCCTGTAGTTCCCGGGATTATCCTTGCTACCCTTCTTAAACAGAGGAACAACATTGGCTATTCTCCAGTCCTCCGGGACATCCCCTGAAGACAGCGAGGATCCAAAGATTTCTGTCAAGGCCTCAGCAATTTCCTCTCCAGCCTCCTTCAATATTCTGGGGTAGATCCCATCAGGCCCTGGGGACTTATCTACCTTAATATTTTTTAAGACACCCAACACCTCGTCTTTTTGGATCACAATGTGACCCAGGCTATCTACACCCCCTTCTCCAGACTCAACATCTACCAATTCCTTCTCTTTGGTGAATACTGATGCAAAGTATTCATTTAGTACCTCGCATATTTCCTCTGGCTCCACACATAGATTCCCTTGCCTATCCTTCAGTGGGCCAACCCTTTCCCTGGCTACCCTCTTGCTTTTTATGTACGTGTAAAAAGCCTTGGGATTTTCCTGAACCCTATTTGCCAATTACTTTTCATGACCCCTTCTAGCCCTCCTGACTCCTTGCTTAAGTTCCTTCCTACTTTCCTTATATGCCACACAGGCTTTGTCTGTTCCCAGCCTTTTAGCCCTGACAAATGCCTCCTTTTTCTTTTTGACGAGGCCTACAATATCACTCGTCATCCAAGGTTCCCGCAAATTGCCGTATTTATCTTTCTTCCTCACAGGAACATGCCTGTCCTGTATTCCTTTCAACTGACACTTGAAAGCCTCAAACATGTCAGATGTTGATTTGCCCTCAAACATCCGCCCCCAATCTATGTTCTTCAGTTCCCGGCTAATATTGTTATAATTAGCCTTCCCCCAATTTAGCACATTCATCCTCGGACCACTCTTATCCTTGTCCACCAGTACTTTAAAACTTACTGAATTGTGGTCACTGTTACCGAAATGCTCCCCTACTGAAACATCTACCACCTGGCCGGGCTCATTCCCCAATACCAGGTCCAGTACCGCCCCTTCCCTAGTTGGACTGTTTACATATTGTTTTAAGAAGCCCTCCTGGATGCTCCTTACAAACTCCGCCCCGTCTAAGCCCCTGGCACTAAGTGAGTCCCAGTCAATATTGGGGAAGTTGAAGTCTCCCATCACCACAACCCTGTTGTTTTTACTCTTTTCCAAAATCTGTCTACCTATCTGCTCCTCTATCTCCCGCTGGCTGTTGGGAGGCCTGTAGTATACCCCCAACATTGTGACTGCACCCTTCTTATTCCTGATCTCTACCCATATAGCCTCACTGCCCTCTGAGGTGTCCTCTCGCAGTATAGCTGTGATATTCTCCCGAACAAGTAGCGCAACTCCGCCTCCCCTTTTACATCCCCCTCTATCCCGCCTGAAACATCTAAATCCTGGAACGTTTAGCTGCCAATCCTGCCCTTCCCTCAACCAGGTCTCTGTAATGGCAACAACATCATAGTTCCAAGTAGTAATCCAAGCTCTAAGTTCATCTGCCTTACCCGTAATGCTCCTTGCATTAAAACATATGCACTTCAGGCCACCAGACCCGCTGTGTTCAGCAACTTCTCCCCGTCTGCTCTGCCTCAGAGCCACACTGTCCCTATTCCCTAGTTCTCCCTCAATGCTCTCACCTTCTGACCTATTACTCCCGTGCCCACCCCCCTGCCATACTAGTCGAGAAGGCAAGGTGTCTTGTGGCCATCGACTTTCACCGTCATTGTCGCGGTTGCGAGGTTGTGTGGCCGGGACTGGTCGAGCATGATGGTGGCGAGCTGTGGTTGGTGTTGGTGGGCCCCGGGCTGGTCGGCGGCGGTTGCGGGCGGTGAGTGGCCCGATGAGGTGCCCGACGAGTAGGGGTCCTGAGGAGCCGTCCAAAATGGCGCCGAAAATGGCGTGGCGGCGTTAAAGATGGCAGCGCCCACGGGCCGCACAAGCTCTGATGGGGAGAAGATGGCAGTGCCCACGGGCCGCACGAGGTCTGATGTGGGGAAGATGGCGGCACCCACGAGCCGCACGTGGGTTACGGGGGGGGGGAAACGGGTCGCACATGCGGGGTGCAGGAACAATGGGGCTGGTTACAGTGGCGATCGACCGGGCCTGGCACACCACAGCGAAATGTCCTTTCTTCCCGCAGGCCTTGCAGAGCCGCTCCGCGCCGGGCAGCGCTGGCGGGGGTGCTTTGTATGCCCGCAGAAATAGCACTTGGGCCCCCTGGGGTTGGCTGGCTGCCGCGTGCCGCAGGCTTGGGGTTGGCTGGGGGCGGTCGCTGGTGGGGTCCACGATGTCCAGGATGGGGTCGCCATGCGGTCGGGGGCGTACGCTTGTACATTACGGGAGGCTACCGTTAGCGAGGTTGCGAGTTCCTTGGTCGCCGCGAGGTCGAGCGTAGCCCTTTCTAAGAGGCGTTGGCGGATGTACGCCGACCCTCTGCCCGTAACGAAAGCGTCCCTGATTAGGAGTTTGGAATGTTCAACGGCCAAAACTGCCTGGCAATCGCAGTTGAAATGAAAATGAAAATGAAATGAAAATCGCTTATTGTCACAAGTAGGCTTCAAATGAAGTTACTATGAAAAGCCCCTAGTCGCCACATTCCGGCGCCTGTTCGGGGAGGCTGGTACGGGAACAAGGCTGGTGCGGGTGCGGCCGGTAGGAGGCAGTTCCTCGCCAGGGCGTGCAGGGCACGCCAGAAATCTTCCAATGACTCACCGGGAAGTTGTTGCCGCGTGGACAGGAGGTGCCTGGCGTAGAGTTTGTTGATCGGCCGGGTGTAGTTCTCTTTCAGAAGCGCCATGGCCTCAGTGTCATTGGGTGCATCCTGGACAAGAGGAAAAATATCGGAGCTCAACCATGTGTACAGGATCTGGAGTTTCTGTGCCTCTGCGGGTGGTTCTGTCGCTGATCCGATGTAGGCTTCAAAGCAAACTAGCCAGTGGTTGAAGGCCGACGTGGCGTTGTCTGCTTGAGGGTGCAGCTGCAGGCGATCCGGCTTGATGCGAAGGTCCATTGCTGTAAAATCTCTGCGTAATAAATTGATGCACTATCAATTACAACGAGACGGGCATGGGCAGCACGGTAGCATTGTGGATAGCACAATTGCTTCACAGCTCCAGGGTCCCAGGTTCGATTCCGGCATTGGGTCACTGTCTGTGCGGAGTCTGCACATCCTCCCCGTGTGTGCGTGGGTTTCCTCCGGGTGCTCCGGTTTCCTCCCACAGTCCAAAGATGTGCAGGTTCGGTGGATTGGCCATGTTAAAATTGCCCTTAGTGACCAAAATTGCCCTTAAGTGTTGGGTGGGGTTACTGAGTTATGGGGATAGGGTGGAGGTGTGGACCTTGGGTAGGGTGCTCTTTCCAAGAGCCGGTGCAGCCTCGATGGGCCGAATGGCCTCCTTCTGCACTGTAAATTCTATGATAAATCCTATGACGAGAGTAGAGAGTAATCGAGGCTTTATTACGCAGAGATGTGTGGCCTCCTACAGCTGCTGCCGAAATGGCTGCAGTACGGAGAGCACACACATTTATACTCCGCCTACTGGGCGGAGCCAGCAGGCCGGGATCTACCCCCGTACCTGTAGTACAGGGGCCTTACCGTATTACATCTCATATGTGTATTATATACAAACAATAGTGACTACCACAACTTCTAAGCAGCCTCTTTCTGAAGTCCAGCTTTTGTTTTGATACTTCTTCCTTCTAGGCTTGAGATGGTTTTCTCTGGCAAAGTTGTCTATCTTCCCTGCAGACTTCTCATCATTTCAAGTTCACAGCAAAGATGTGCTGGGCACTGACTGGTTTTAGAACAATTAACAGTTCTTTCACTTCAGCAGCAGGAGAGAGAGAGTAAGTTCCTTTCACTTCCAAAGTCGAAACACTTCTGCCCAGTTCTCTCAGAAAGCACCAGGCAGGAATCAATTACAGATCGTTGTCAGGCAGAACACTGTCCCTGGCCAATCCACCAGTTGCTAGTTAATCCATCGAACCAATTTCCTCCAAAACCGGTTCCTAGGATTCAGCCTGTGCCAAGGGGATTGGCCTCTTCTTTCCAGAAACAAAACCTGGGAACAAGGTGTCCTAACAAGCATGCTGCTTCAACTGACTCTTCTGCTTAAAGGCATATCCTGATTATGGGTCCATGGACCAAAAATAGTAAAATAAATGAAATGGGAAGAAGGGAAATAAACAGGAAGGACTCTTACAAGGTACCAACAAGAAAAGGAAGGAGGTCATAATGAAGACCAGCCACAACCCACCTCCAACCTCATCTCTGAGGAGGATGCATCAGAGGCCTCAGAGAATGCACTGTCAAGGTGTTCGCCTCCGCCCTCTACCAGCGTAGATACATTCACCTCAGTGGATCCACATTCTAGAGTAGGCTCGAGGTCACAATCCGATGAGCACATCACTGACACGGCTCTGCAGCTGGTGGAGGAAGTGAGAGCCAATGTCTCTGACACTCAGAGGACTGCTGGAGAACCAGTACTTGCTCAGTCCCATGCAGATGATGGGCCTCGACTCAGTTCTAAGAGGTATGGCGGGGATGCAGGGACAGGCAGGGAAACATCAGGCAGAGCAACTAGAGGTATTGCACAGACTGAACTGAGGGCTGGAGGAGTCCGTCCAACTCATCCAGGCCTCCCCTTTTACAGATGAGAATTTTGAGATATATCTGAAGCACACGGACAGTGGCCCCCCACCCCCCTCCCTCCCAAGTCCTATCCCCGTAACCCACCTAACCTGCACATCTTTGGACTGTGGGAGGAAACCGGAGCACCCGGAGGAAACTCACACAGACACAGGGAGAAAGTACAAACTCCACACAGACAGTAACCCAAGGGCAGAATTGAACCCGGGTCCCTGGCACTGTGAGACCGTAGTGCTAACCACTGTGCCATCGTGCCGCCCTTAATGCCACTAGAACATCAGTGCCGATGAGCTGCCCTCACTAAATGGTGTTCCTTGAGGAAAAAGAGTTAGAAACATTTACATCACAGACTCCATAGAATCCCAAGAGGATTCGACCCATCGTGCCTGCACCAACGTTTGAATAACCATACTACCTAGGTCCAATCCCCGTCCTATTCCTGCAACCCCACCCTAAGGGTCAAATTAGCATGGCAAATCCACCTAATCTGCACATCTTTGGACTGTGGGAGGAAACTGGAGCACCCGGAGGAAACCCACGCAGACACGGGGAGAACGTGCAGACTCCGCACAGACAGTGACCCAATATCGGAATTGAACCCGGGTCCCTAGTGCTGTGAGGCAGCAGTGCTAGCCACTGTGCCACTGTACCACCTTCTAATAAAGGTTAGAACACATTTCCCTGACATCACACAAGGGTGCGGATACGGAAGTGGACATGACATGAATATTAATCTCACAGTGTGACACTATCATGGAGTGGGAGAACAGCTAAACTTCAACATCAGAGCATTCCAACGTACAAACTCACGATGCCTTCCGTTGACCAAAACATTCACCTAACTATCAAATGTCTTCTCAGAAGTGCAATTTATTTGCAGGGGTGACATCAAAATGTTTAATCTTTTTTGACCCTAATGCTACACCTTGGTGCAGCCCCGACACCCATGTCAGAGGTGGAGGCAGCCTGGTGACTGCTCCGTCCTGATGCCTGTGATCACCTTGGTGGACATGCTCCGGTTCAGAGGCATGGAGGGCTCTGGCCCCATAAGGGTCTCCTGCTCAGGGGCAGAAGCGCCCTCGGCAGCCTGATGGATGGAGGGGGTGCAGTCACAGGCAGAGGGGAGTCTGAGCAGCTGCACACCCTTGAGGTGTTCTGAGAGGAGGCCCCCGGGATGCCCGACTGACACTCATCCTCCAGAAAGTGAGCCCGAACCGACTTTAGAGCTTGGGGGCCCATTGAGATGTTGTGCGCTGGCGGAGGGGAGGCTGCAGGTGAGCAATGTGACAGATCTTCATGATCTGTCTGTCACAGCGCTTGAACGTGGTCTGGGGGCTGGGACTGCTGCTCAGCGGCATGGTGGGCCTCAATCTGCTGGTGCTTAGAAAATAGAAAACAGAGTTTCAGTTGATGAGCATGAGCTATATAAGACTGCATGTGACTCCCTGCGATTGTCAGGATTTGATAAAGTGATGGAGGAGCGATCGATACTGGGTTGCTGGGAGATAATAATAATCTTTATTATTGTCACAAGTAGGCTGACATTAACACTGCAATGAAGTTACTGTGAAAAGCCCCTAGTCGCCACACTCTGGCACCTGTTCGGGTACACAGAGGGAGAATTCAGAATGTCCAATTCACCTAACAGCATGTCTTTTGGGACTTGTGGGAGGAAACCGGAGCACCCGGAGGAAACCCACGCTGACACGGGGAGAACGCGCAGACTCCGCACAGACAGTGACCCAGCCGGGAATCGAACCTGGGACACTGGTGCTGTGAAGCCACAGTGCTAACCACTGTGCTAGATGCAGATCTCAGAGTGATCCCTGTCCTCCCCAGCAAGATTGGCTGCAATCTCCCTGAATTCACTGAGGGCAATGATGTCAGCCTTACCTCCCCACTATGTGCGCTCTTTCCAGTTTGGCCCGTCTGAAAGCAAGAGAGATCACAGGGAATGGAGCAGAGGTTGGGTGAAATGCGTCCCCTGTGTGTGGTGAGCCTTCCCTTGAAGGGCCAGAGGATGAGTGTGAGCAACATGAGAGGTGGGACGTCGGAGATGTAAAAGTCTCCGTGAGAGAATGAGTGTTGATAAGTTGATAGGAGTCCTTGTTCACGATTCTCTTAAGGTTAACGTGCAGGTTCAGTCGGCAGTTAAGAAGGCAAATGCAATGTTAGCATTCATGAGGGCTAGAATACAAGACCAGGGAGGTACTTCTGAGGCTGTGTAAGGCTCTGGTCAGACCCCATTTGGAGTATCTAAGGAAGGATGTGCTGGCCTTGGAAAGGGTCGAGAGGAGGTTCACAAGAATGATCCCTGGAATAAAGAACTCGTCATATGAGGAACGGCTGAGGACTTGGGTCTGTACTCGTTGCAGTTTAGAAGGATGAGGGGGGATCTTATTGAAACATACAGGATACTGTGAGGCCCGGATAGAGTGGACGTGGAGAGAATATTTCCACTTGTAGGAAAAACTAGAACCAGAGGACACCATCTCAGACTAAAGGGACGATCCTTTAAAACAGAGATGAGGAGGTATTTCTTCAGCCAGAGGGTGATGAATCTGTGGAACTCTTTGCCGCAGAAGGCTGTGGAGGCCAAATCACTGAGTATCGTTAAGACCGAGATAGATTAATAAGAGGATCAGGGGTTACGGGGAGAAGGCAGGAGGATGGGGTTGGGAAAATATCAGACTTGATTGAATTCTGCTTCTATGTCTTATGGTGTTATGGTGTCTCCTACTAATGGACATGTGAGAGGAGCAGATGAGATCATTCATCGTCTTCCTGCATTGGATGGCGCTTTGGGCACGGTTGCTAGCCACGCTGACCTCCTGCGCAACGGCCTCCCAGGCCAGAAACAGGAGGTTAGTGTGCTTTCTCACACCATTCCTTGGGTACAGGAAATGCCTGTATGCCCGCACTCCTCTGATCAAGCTGCTGGTGCTCGAAAGATATTCGGACACAGCGTTCACGAGTGATCAATCCTTTATTGCCTTCTTATCAATAATGACAGGAGAACTGGAGAAACCCTAAGGCTTCTTCAGTCTGCTTTGCCCAATTGTGTACAGTTTCCCATACCGGCCTCCCCGAACAGGCGCCGGAATGTGGCGACTAGGGGCTTTTCACAGTAACTTCATTTGAAGCCTCCTTGTGACAATAAGCGATTTTCATTTCATTTCATTCCAGTTTGGCTTTTTATCGGGTATTTGCTGCCTCCAGGCTCCGACCACGTTACCTGACCCAACCACATGTCCAGAATCCTGAAGTACCTGGGGGAAAAAAAGGTAAAAGGCGGGACCTTTACGGGCCCCCACCAAGGCCAATCTCAGCGTGACTAGTGATGCGCAATCAATTACTCTCAACGACGAAGTGATTCATAACTGAAGGCTTTAATCTGCTAGAACTCTTCCCCAGCAGCTTCGATACAGAAAGTGAAGGCTGCTGGGATGGCACCGGTTCTTATACTCCACCTCTCAGGGCGGAGCTATGTACAACAGCCAATGGTAGACTCCTGGGTCTAACCAATGGTCATCCACCTCTTAGGTACCACAATACCTGGTACTACCACATTCGCCCCCTGTTAAAAAAAGAGCCCGGCGGGGGTGGTGGCCAGCGTTAATAGTCGCCCTTCGCATGGTATGACCAGGTATGGAAGGACCGTGATGTCGAGGGAATTTACAAAGTGTTCATAGTGCAGCAATCAGTCGATCGGGTGGTCTGGTCATCCTTCTGGAGCGTCTGGGCCTCGGCGGTGATTCTGATAGGGGTCCCGGCGGTTGCGACTCCGGGAGCGTGATGTCGTCCTCCCTGGCAGCTTCGTCACCCCTAGTTGGAGTACTCCAACCGCTGTTGGAGCAGAAGGTGGACAGGGGGGGAAAGCGCCTATAGGGGGCGTCGGTGTGTGGTCGGGCCTAGGCAGGAGCGGCGGGAGTACTGACCCTCCAGTCAAGTGCTGTGGGGAGGGTGGGGGTGGGGGCAATGGTTCGGGTGCGCGTGGGGCTCCAGCGGGCACCAGGTCCCGAAGGGAGACTGTGTCTTGGCGGCCGTCAGGGAACGCTACGTAGGCGTACTGGGGGTTGGCGTGCAGCAGGTGGACCCTTCCGACCAACGGGTCGGACTTGTGCGCCCGCACGTGTTTCCGAAGCAGGATGGGTCCGGGTGTCGCTAGCCAGGTTGGGAGCGAGGTCCCGGAGGACTTCCTAGGGAAAACAAGGAGACGTTCATGAGATGTCTGATTTGTGGTTGTACAGAGCAGTGACCGGATGGAGTGGAGGGCCACCGGGAGGACTTCCTGCCAGCGGGAGACTGGGAGATTCCTGGACCGTAGGGCCAGCAGGACCGTCTTCCAGACCGTTCCGTTCTCCCTCTCTACCTGCCCGTTTCCCCGGGTGTTGTAACTTGTCGTCCTGCTTGAGGCGATGCCCTTGCTGAGCAGGAATTGACGCAGTTCGTCACTCATAAAGGAGGACCCCCTATCACTGTGTATGTACGCGGGGAAACCGAACAGTGTAAAGATACCCTGGAGGGCCTTGATGACGGTGGTTGTGGTCATGTCTGGGCAGGGGATGGCGAAAGGGAACCGGAAGTACTCGTCAATCATGTTATGGAAGTATGTGTTGCGGTCGGTGGAGGGGAGGGGGCCTTTGAAATCCATACTGAGGCGTTCAAAGGGACGGGAAGCCTTTATCAGGTGCGCCCTCTCTGGCCGGTAGAAGTGCGGTTTGCACTCCGCGCAGATTTGGCAGTCCCTGGTGGCGGTCCTGACCTCCTCGATGGAGTAGGGCAGGTTGTGGGTCTTGATAAAATGAAAAAAACGAGTGACCCCCCGGGTGGCAGAGGTCCTCGTGGAGGGCTCGGAGGCGGTCCACTTGTGCGGTGGCACAAGTGCCGCGGGACAGGGCATCAGGAGGCTCGTTCAGCTTCCCCGGACGTTACAAGATCTCGTAATTGTAGGTGGAGAGTTCTATCCTCCACCACAAGATCTTGTCGTTCTTAATCTTGCCCCGCTGTGCATTATCGAACATGAAGGCAACCGACTGTTGGTCCGTGAGGAGAGTGAATCTCCTGCCGGCCAGGTAATGCCTCCAGTGTCGCACAGCTTCTACTATGGCCTGGGCCTCCTTTTCGACCGAGAGTTGGCGAATTTCGGAAGCATGGAGAGTACGGGAGAAGAAAGCCACAGGCCTGCCCGCTTGGTTGAGGGTGGCCGCCAGAGCTACGTCGGACGCATCGCTCTCGACCTGGAAGGGGAGGGACTCGTCGATGGCGCGCATCGTGGCTTTTACAATTTCTGCTTTGATGCGGCTGAAGGCCTGGCGGGCCTCCGTCGACAGGGGGATGGTTGTGGTCTGGATCAGGGGTCGGGCTTTGTCTGCGTAGTTGGGGACCCACTGTGCATAATAGCTGAAGAACCCGAGGCAGCGCTTTAGGGCCTTAGGGCAGTGAGGGAGGGGGAACTCTATGAGGGAACGCATGCGCTCAGGGTCGGGGCCTATGACTCCACTTCGCACTACGTAGCGTAGAATGGATAGACGGTCGGTGCTAAACACGCACTTCTCCTTATTGTAGGTCAAATCAAGGATTTCCGCGGTCTGGAGAAATTTGCGGAGGTTGGTGTCGTGGTCCTGCTGGTCATGGCCGGAGATAGTGACGTTATCCAGATACGGGAATGTTGCGCGTAAGCCGTACCGGTCAACCATTCGGTCCATCTCTCGCTGGAAGACCGAGACCCCGTTCGTGACACCGAAGGGAACACTTAAAAAGTGATAGAGCCGCCTATCTGCTTCGAAGGCAGTGTACTTGCGGTCACCATTACGGAGGGGTAGCTGGTGGTAGGCAGACTTGAGATCCACCGTGGAGAAAACCTTGTATTGCGTGATGCTGTTCACCAGGTCGGCTATACGGGGGCGAGGGTACGCATCCAGCTGCGTAAACCTGTTGATGGCCTGACTGTCGTCAATGACCATCCTATGTTTCTCCCCGGTCTTTACCACCACTACTTGAGCTCTCCAGGGACTGTTGCTGGCTTCAATGACCCCTTCCCTCAGCAGCCTTTGGACCTCCGACCTGATAAAGGTCCGGTCCTGGGCACTGTACCGTCTGCTCCTGGTGGCGACGGGTTTGCAATCCAGGGTGAGGTTCGCAAACAGGGAAGGCGCGTCGACCTTAAGGGTCGCGAGGCCGCAGACAGTAAGGGGAGGTATAGGGCCGCCGAATTTAAAGGTCAGGCTTTGCAGATGGCACTGGAAATCCAGCCCAAGGAGGGTGGCTGCGCAGAGGTGCGGCAGGACGGACAGGCGGAAATTGTTGAATTCCCTGCCTTGGACAGTGAGGTCCGCTAGGCAGAACTCCTTCATCTCCACCGAGTGTGACCCGGAGGCCACGGAGATCCTTTGAGTTGCGGGATGGGTGACAAGAGAACAGCGCCTTACTGTGTCGGGGTGAACAAAGCTTTCCGTGCTCCCAGAGTCAATCAAGCAAGATGTCTCGTGGCCGTTGATGGAGATCGTCGTTGTAGCTGTTGCACGCGTCCGGGGCCGACTCTGGTCCAGAGTCACCGAGGCCAGCTGAAGTAATTGAGGGTTCTGGTCGGGCAGCGTGTAGTCGGCTGTGCTGGGGGCCTGGGGCCCCATCCAAGATGTCGTCACCCAAGGGTCGCACATGGTGTCTGGGGATGAAGAAGATGGCGGCGGCGAGGGACAAAATGGCAGCGCCCACCCGTCCAGCGTGGTGTCCGGGGGGCAAAATGGCCGCGGCCGCGGGTCGCACGTGGCCTTAGGATAGGGGGGTGGCGGTGAGTGCTAGGCGGTCGGTGCCTGAAGGGGGGCTTGCCGATAGTCGCTGGAGACCGTGGCCACTGAACAGGCCTGGCAGACCCCCACATAGTGGCCCTTCTTGCCGCACCCTTTGCAGGTGGCGGTGCGGGCCGGGCAGCGCAGGCGGGGATGATTTGCCTACCCGCAGAAGAAACAGCAGGGTCCGGAGGCGTTAGCGGGCCGCGGGCCGTCTCGCCGTGCAGGCTTGCGGGGTCAGGGGGAAGGTCTGAGGGGCTGCCGCTGCGGGGTGCCACACAGCCCAGGGGGCCTCCACGCGATCGGGTGCAAAGGACGGAGCGTTTTTATAGGCAACGTGCATGGACCTTGCCAGGGCCCGTGCCTCTGTAAGACCCAGAGTGTCTCTTTCTAGGAGCCTCCGGCGGATATCGGGGGAGGTCATACCTGCCACGAAAGCATCCCTGATCAAAAGTTCCGTGTGCTCGCTCCCCGAAACTGGCGGGCAGCCACAGTTTCGGCCCAGCACCAGCAGCGCCCGGTAGAAGTCTTCCAACGTTTCCTTGGGGCTTTGCCGCCTAGTCGCCAGCAGGTGACGAGCGTAGAACTGGTTCACCGGGCGGATATAATGTCCTTCTAGCAGCTCGATCGTGGCAGCATAATTCTCCGCCTCCTCGATAAGAAGGTAGATCCCAGGGCTGACCCGTAAGTGTAGGAGATGCATCTTTTGTCCTTCCGTGGGGGTGTCGGCGGCCGTGTCGAGGTAGCCCTTAAGGCACGCCAGCCAATGTTTAAAAATAGCAGCAGAGTTGTCCGCGTGGGGGCTGAGCTGAAGGCACTCCGGTTTGATACGGAGATGCATCCTTCCAGCTGAAGTTGTAGCAGATTAAATTGATGCGCAATCAATTACTCTCAAAGACGAAGTGATTCATAACTGAAGGCTTTAATCTGCTAGAACTCTTCCCCAGCAGCTTCGATACAGAAAGTGAAGGCTGCTGGGACGGCACCGGTTCTTATACTCCGCCTCTCAGGGCGGAGCTATGTACAACAGCCAATGGTAGACTCCTGGGTCTAACCAATGCTCATCCACCTCTTAGGTACCGCAATATCTGGTACTACCACAACTCGGCCGCGGGGACACGAGGCCTCGCCAGCGAAACGGGAATGCCCGAGCCAACCCCGGAGCGACAGGTACCCGCCTGACCACACCAGAAGGTGAACCCGACCTCACCACCCCATGAGACCAGACCGGCACACGCACAACCCCCTCCAGTGACACTGTCACCGCCACCATCATCCACGACTCCTCCGAATGCAACCACCTACCTTTCGGAAATCCAGCCCTCCCATCAAAGAGCAGCCGCCGACCCAGGAAGCGAGGAAGACGCGCCGGCCTGAAGGTGAGACTTAGATTACGCGGCTTCAAGACTCCTCTCCCCAGCGTACTCCTGGCGAACGTCCAAGAGATCGAGAACAAGCTGGATGACCTCAACGCTAAACTTACCTCCCAGAGTGAAGTGAGAAACTACTGTGTGCTCTGCTTCACCGAGACATGGCTCACTCCAGCCACACCAGACTGTGCCATCAACCCGAAGGCTTCTCAATCCACCGAATGGACCGCATGATGGCCTCAGGCAAGTCGAAGGGCGGGGATTGTCTGCCTCCTCATCAACACCTCCTGGTGCTCGGATGTGGTGTCCCTAGCGTGCCACTGCTCCTAGACCTAGAATACCTGACCGTGAAGTGTTGCCCTTTCTACCTCCCATGTGAATTCATCCCAGCAGTTTACAGCCCACCCCAAGTGGAAGTGAAGAAAGCACTTGATGATCTAGACTCCACCATCAACAACCAAGAAACAAATCACCCTGAAGGACTGACAATCGTGGCTGGAGACTTCAACCAGGCCAAGCTCAAGAAGGTTCTACCCAAACTCCATCAACATATTTCCTGCCCCACCAGAGGTGCAAACACCCTGGACCACAGCTACACGAGCATCAAATGTGCCTGCCGCTCCATTCCCCAACCACACTTTGGCAAATCCGATCACAAGTCGGTACTCCTACCTCCGGCTTACAAACAGCAACCCAAGCGTGCTGAGCCAGTCAAGAAAACCGTGCAGAATCTGAGGACATCCTCCGCTTGGAGACTGTGGACTGGTCCATATTCAAGCCTGCGGCAGCTACCCTGGGCGAGTACGCAACCACCGTCACAGACTTCATCAGTAAGTGTGTTGAGGACTGTGTACCAAAGAAGACAATATGGGTGTTCCCCAATCGGAAACCCTGGCTCAACCAAAGGGTTCACTCCCTCCTGAAGTCCCAGACCTCTAAATGAAATCCAGGTACGACATACGGAAAGCCATCAGGGCGCCAAAAGACAATACCAGATCAAACTGGAGTCCCAGGCCAACGACTCTAACCCACAACGTCTATGGCAGGGCTTACATGAGATCACAGGCTACAAAGCAAGGCCAGACAGAATCTCTGGAGCTGGAGCATCCCTCCCCGATGAACTGAACAAGTTCTATGCCCGCTTTGAACAGTCAGCCAATACATCCGCCCCAACAGCCCTGGACACACCATACCCACTATTACAGCCTGAGGTAAGAGCTGCCTTCTTGAAAGTGAACCTGCAGAAAGTGACAGGCCTCAACGGAGTTCCTGGGCGAGCACTCAGAGCCTGCGCTGACCAGCTGGCGAGTGTATTCGTAGACATCTTCAACAACTCACTTCTCCACTCCAAGGTCCCCACCTGCTTCAAGAAAACCACCATAATTCCAGTACCAAAGAAGAACAAGGTAGCGTGCCTCAACGACTACCGACCGGTGGCCCTGACGTCTGTTATCATGAAATGCTTCGAGCAGCTAGTCATCACACGGATCAACACCAGCCTCCCAGACGGTCTTGATCCATTGCATTTCGCCTATCGCCACAACCAATCCACAGCAGATACTACCTCTCTGGCCCTACAATCAACACTTGAACATCTCGACAACAAGGACACCTGATAGGAATCGACTATTTCCTGATAGATCTGATAGGTAAAAGAAGGCTATTTAGTGTAAATATTAAGCCCCAGTTTTAATACCCATTTTAAATTGAGGATTTCAGCACTCATAACCTCAGGTCATGATGAAACACATAGCTTCAACAGGGACACAATAAGCCTGACACATGCATAAACTCATTGGAGATTAAAACAATATTTTTACGAAGCAAAGATGAAAAAGCTATTGTTCTAACAAACATATTTTCAAAGACAGTTTGACATTAAGAAATGTGCTGTACCAGTATTCTTATCAAGGACGAAGCAGGCAACATAGCAACATGTTCATAGTACCATTGCTCATATAGTGGATAAAGCAAAGTCAGCAGAAAACCAGTAGAAACTAGTCTTGTTGATAGCACAGAATCGCATTCCATAACATACACAACTATTCAAACATGAAACATTCAGAACGTATGTTGCACATTAAGGATTGACAGCTAACCGTTGAATCAAATACATTTGATTCTAACCCAAACCAATTAGGACGACATAGAGGTGTAGAAAGATGCCTAAAGTCTGATAAGATTCTCCTTAAACATGATGGTCCTTACGGCCATCTTTATCCAGGATCATCCTGTACTTTGATCTAACTATTTATTATCTTTATTTTCATATTTTCACTTTTCCACTCTAACTCTTAAAGTAAATGCAAGCTGTTTTGCTGTAAGCAAGAAACCATTTCTGTATTATTTTGAAAGTTAAATTGTTTATAAGTTACTTCTCTTTAAGTCCTTTTGCTAGCCGGACTTTATTGAGAATAGATTTCAGTTTCTCTCAGTTGTAATCAAATAGAGGCAATAAAGATTCTTGTTTGCATCCGAGAAGTTTACCTCCAATTTCTACTGGGTTTTAGTGTCGCAAGACTTCATTAATTCCGCATGGTAGATCTCAACAACACCTATGTAAGCCTGCTGTTCATAGATTACAGCTCCATCTTCAACACCATTATCCCGACAAGGCTAATAATCAAACTCTTCAATCTTAGATTTGACCCCTCCCTGTGCAGCTGGATCCTCGCCAACAGACTGCAATCTGTCAGGATAGGAAACAGCACCTCCTCCACAATAGTCCTCAACAAGGGACCCCGCAAGGATGTGTGCGCAGTCCTCCACTGTACTCCCTGTACACACATGACTGTGTGGCAAGATTGAACTCCAACTCAATCTATAAGTTTGCGGATGATATGACTGTGGTGGGTCGTATCTCAAACAACGACGAATCAGACTACAGGAGGGAGATAAATCACTTGGTTGCATGGTGTTTCGAAACAACCTCTCTCTAAATGTCGGAAAGAACCAGGAACTGATCATCGCCTTCAGGAAGCGCAGCACGACACACAGCCCGTCTACATTAATGGCTCCGAAGGCGAGATGGTCGATAGCTTTAAGTTCCTGGGGGTCACCATCACCAACAGTCTGTCCTGGTCCACGCACGTTGATGCAACAGTCAAGAAAGCCCAACAACGTCTCTACTTCCTAGGGAAGCTAAAGAAATTCAGCATGTCTGTATCGACTCTCACAAACTTCGACAGATGTGCCATAGAGAGAATCCTATCCGGCTGCATCACAACTTGGAATGGCAACTGCTCGGTCCAAGATCGCAAGAAACTGCAGAGTGTGGTGAACTCAGCCCAATGCATCACACAAGCTTGTACCCCCACATTGATTCTGTCTACACCTCCCGCTGCCTCAGGAAGGCAGACAGCATTGTCATAGACCCCTCCCACCCAGGCTTTGCCTTCTTCCAGCCTTCAACACGTCATTGATGACGATGAACATCTTGCCAAGGTCATCCCCACACCCCCACTACTTGCCTTCAAACAACCGCGCAACCTCAAACGAACCATTGTGTGCAGCAAACTACCCAGTCTTCAGAACAGTGACCTCGACACCACACAACCCTGTCATGGCAATCTCTGCAAGACGTGCCTTCTTCTTGAGGCTACACATCTCTTCCTGTTGGCTGGCTGGCTGGCTGGCGTGTTTGACAGTCTCATGAAGACAGGTGGGCTGGAGAGTGTGAGATGTGTGTGCTGGGCTGGTATTTAAATATGGGGCCCAGACCTTTGAACCCGACAGCTGACGGCAGGGGACGAATCAGCTCCTGACCTGCCAGGTTATTCAACCTAATACTCACTTGTGCCTTTCCGGCAGGAAATGCCACTGCACTTAGTCTCATAAATGGAAATCCTGCCCCGCCTGTGGATATGTGGCGAGGACTGAATTGGTCTTCAGAACTGGGAGGGAGGCGTTGTTCAGAATTCTTTTGTCTAACTTGTAAGACGCCTCCTTTGGGCCTATCTGTGTTTTCATAATGAAGCTGCCACTCAGGGTCCATCTGTAACCAGCCATTTGCCAACACTGGTGTTCCAGTGCTCACACCATCCCAGTTTCTGTCAAACGTTTATCTGCATGATGCACGATCAATAACCCCAGAAACCAGATTGGAGACAATTGAAGGCTTTAATACGCTAGATGTTTCCCCCAGCAGCGCAGGTACAGAAGAAAGCTGCTGGGGCAGCACGGGCTCTTATACCCCGCCTTGCAGGGCGGAGCTAACATACAAGCTTAACCAATGGGAACAAGTACATTCTCCACCAATGGTATTCCGGCATTACCAGGTACCGTAATCCTCTTAACACAGACTACCACATTCACCCCCTGTTAAAAAAGAGTCCGGAGCGGGTGGTGGCTTCGTATTACAACGTGGTAAAAGTGGTAGAAGTTACAGTTATGAAGGTACCGTAATGCCTCCGTACAGCGTTTTGCCTCATTACATCTTAACTATTTACAACAGTAATGTACATTTCAAAATGAAGCAATTAGTCGATTGGGAGCCCTGGTCGTCCTCTGATCGTCGTAGCTTTGGTGGTGATGCCGGTGGAGGTTCGGGCGCCTGTGACTCCGGGAGTGTGGTTTCGGCTTCTGTGGCAGCTTTATCCCCCCTACACGGGGCCGGTGGAAGGGCCGACTGACCTGGGAAGGGGGCGGCTGTGGGGTGCGCCGGTGGGAGGGAGGGTGGGACTGGTGGCGGGGGTGTGTGTGAGGATCCAGTGGGCGGCAGGTCCTGTAGGGAGACCATATCCTGTTGGCCGTCGGGGTACGCCACGTAGGCGTATTGAGGGTTAGCGTGGAGGAGATGGACCCTCTCGGCCAACGGGTCCGACTTGTGCGCCCGCACGTGTTTTTGGAGCAGGATGGGTCCAGGAGCTGCCAGCCAGATCGGGAGCGAGGTCCCAGAGGAGGACTTCCTGGGGAAGACAAGGAGACGTTTGTGAGGTGCTTGGTTGGTTGTGGTGCAAAGCAGTGACAGGATGGAGTCGAGGGCATCCGGGAGGACTTCCTGCCAGCGGGAGACTGGGAGATTCCTGGACCGCAGGGCCAGTAGGACGGTCTTCCAGACCGTTCCGTTCTCCCTCTCTACCTGTCCGTTACCCCGGGGGTTGTAACTGGTCGTCCTGCTCGAGGCAATGCCCTTGCTGAGCAGGAATTGACGCAGTTCGTCGCTCATAAAGGAGGACCCCCTATCACTGTGTATTTAGGCGGGGAAACCGAACAGCGTAAAGATACTATGGAGGGCTTTATGACGGTGGTTGCGGTCATGTCGGGGCAGGGGATGGTGAACGGAAATCGGGAGTGCTCGTCAATCACGTTCAGGAAGTACGTGTTGCGATCGGTGGAGGGGAGGGGGCCTTTGAAATCCATACTGAGGCGTTCAAAGGGACGGGAAGCCTTTATCAGGTGCGCTTTCTCTGGCCTGTAGAAGTGCGGCTTGCATTCCGCGCAGATTTGACAATTCCTGGTGGCTATCCTGATCTTCTCGATGGAGTAGGGCAGGTTGCGGGTCTTGATCAAGTGGAAAAATCGAGTGACCCCTGGGTGGCAGAGGTCCCCGTGGAGGGCTCGGAGGCGGTCCACTTGTGCGTTGGCACATGTGCCGCGGGATAGGGCATCAGGAGGCTCGTTTAGCTTCCCAGGACGATACAAGATTTCATATTTGTAGGTGGAGAGTTCGATCCTCCACCGTAAGATCTTGTCGTTTTTTATCTTGCCCCACTGCGCATTATCGAACATGAAAGCAACCGACCGTTGGTCAGTGTGGAGAGTGAATCTCCTGCCAGCCAGGTAATGCCTCCAATGTCGCACAGCTTCTACTACGGCCTGGGCCTCCATGTCGACTGAGGAATGGCGGATTTCGGAGGTGTGGAGGGTGCATGAGAAGAAGGCCACGGGTCTGCCCCCTTGGTTGAAGGTGGCCACCAGAGCTACGTCGGACGCGTCACTCTCGACCTGGAAGGGGAGGGACTCGTCGATGGCATGTATCGTGGCCTTTGCAATGTCTGCTTGATGCGGTTGAAGGCCTGCCGGGCCTCTATCGACAGGGGAAAAACTGTGGATTGGATCAGTGGACAGGCCTTGCCTGAATAGTTGGGGACCCACTGGGCATAGTAGGAAAAAAAACCTAGGCAGCGCTTCAGGGCCTTGGAGCAGTGAGGCAGGGGGAACTCCATAAGGGGGCGCATGCGTTCAGTGTCGGGGCCTATAACTCCATTACACACTACGTAGCCGAGGAGGGCTCGGCGGTTGGTGCTGAGCACGCATTTATCCTTGTTATACGTGAGGTTAAGGATTTTTGCGGTCTGGAGGAATTTTAGGAGGTTGGTGCCGTGGTCCTGCTGGTCGTGGCCGCAGATGGTGACATTATCGAGGTACGGGAATGTGGCCCGTAAACCATACCGGTCAACCATTCGGTTCATCTCTCGCTGGAAGACCGAGACCCCATTAGTGACACCGAAGGGAACCCTTAAGAAGTGGTGGAGCCGCCCATCTGCTTCGAAGGCAGTGTTTCTGCGGTCACTCGTGCGGATGGGGAGCTGGTGGTAGACAGACTTAAGATCCACCGTGGGGAAGACCTTGTATTGCGCGATCCTGTTGACCAGGTCGGATATGCGCGTGAAGCTGCGTAAACCTGTTGATGGTCTGACTGTAGTCGACCATCCTATGCTTCTCCCCGGTCTTTACAACCACTACTTGAGCTCTCCAGGGACTGTTGCTAGCTTCAATGACTCCTTCCCTCAGTAACCGTTGGACCTCTGACCTAATAAAGATCCGGTCCTGGGCACTGTACTGTCTGCTCCTGGTGGCAATGGGTTTGCAATCCGTGGTGAGGTTCGCAAGCAGGGAAGGCGGGTCGACCTTGAGGGTCGCGAGGCTGCAGACAGTGAGGGGGGGTATAGGGCCGCCGAATTTGAAAGTTAGACTTTGGAGGTTGCACTGAAAATCCAACCCTAGGCGTGTGGCCACGCAAAGGTGGGGAAGGACGTAGAGTCGGTAGTTTTTGAACTCCCTTCCCTGGACCGTGAGGTTAGCTATACAAAACCCCTTGATCTCTACTGAGTGAGATCCGGAGGCCAGGGAGATTTTTTGATTAACGGGGTGGACGGGGAGAGAACAGCGTCTTACTATGTCGGGGTGTATGAAGCTCTCCGTGCTCCCAGAGTCGATTACAGGACGTTTCATGCCCATTGATAAGCACCGTCGTCGTAGCAGTCGAGAGTGTTCGGGGCCAACACTGGTCCAGGGTCACCGAGGCTACTCGTGGCAGTAGTTGAATGTTTTCTTCGGGCGGTGTGTAGTCAGCCGAACTAGGGTCCTGGGAGTCCACCCAAGATGGCGGCGCCCATTGGTTGCACATGGCCCGGGGTGCACAAAATGGCGGCGCCCATCCATCGCACGTGGCGTCCGTGGGACAAGATGGCGGCGCCCGGAGGCCACACGTGGCCCTGGTGGAGGAAGATGGCGGTGCCCGCTGGCCGCACAGGGACCGTGGAGAGGGTTGTGGTGGCGGTCCGTATTCGCCTCCGGAGACCGCAGCAACCGCCCGGGCCTGGCATACCGTCACAAATGGCCCTTTTTACCGCATCCCTTTCAGGTGGATGAACAGGCCGGACAGCGCTGTCGGGGGTGCTTGGCTTGCCCGCAAAAATAGCAACGGGGCCCCCCGGGGTTGCCAGGCCATCTCGCAGCACAGGTTTGTGGGGGGATGGGAGATGCCTCGGGGTCGGGCACGGGGGGGGGTTCCACGCTGCCCACTGGGCTGCTGCGCAGTCGGGGACGTAAGCGCGAGCGTTTCGGGAGGCCACATCCAGGGAGCCGGCAAGGGCCCGTGCCTCCTTGAGGCCTAGTGTCTCTTTCTGCAGCAATCGTTGGCGGATTTGGGAGGACAGCATACCTGCAACGAAAGCGTCCCAGATCAAAAGTTCTGTGTGGTTGCTCGCCGAAACTTGCGGCCAGCTGCAGTTTCTCAACAAAACACCAGGAGTGCACGGTAGAATTCTTCCAGTGATTCCCCAGGGATTTGTCGCCTCGTCGCTAGTAGATGTCGGGCATAGACCTGGTTTACAGGGCGAATATAATATCCTTTCTGCAGCTCCATTGCTGCATCAAAATCGTCTGCGTCCTCGATGAGGGTGTAGCTTTCTGGGTTCGCCCTCAAGTGCAGAACTTGTAGTTTCTGTTCCCCCGTGGGTGTGTTTTCGGCCATTCCGAGATATCCGTTGAAGCATGCCAGCCAGTGCTTGAAGGTTGCCGCTGAGTTTGCCGCATGGGGGCTGAGTTGCAGACACTCTGGCTTGATTCGGAACTCCATTCTTTAAATCTAGCATATTAAATTGATGCACAATCAATAACCTCAGAAACGGGATTGGCGACAACTGAAGGCTTTAATACGCTAGATGTTTCCCCCAGCAGCGCAGGTACAGAAGAAAGCTGCTGGGGCGGCACAGGCTCTTGTACCCTGCCTTACAGGGCGGAGCTAACATTAAGCTTAACCAATGGGAACAAGTACATTCTCCACCAATGGTATTCCGGCATTACCAGGTACCGTAATCCTCCTAACACAGACTACCACACTGCAATACACAATTTACCTTCTTCATGCAGGCTAAGAGTCCATCTACATATGTTGACTTGAGCTTGTGAATCTAAAAAAGGAAACAAATCTTTAGTTGGTACAAGACGCACAAGAGAAAGACCCAACTTCGTTTCTCCTTTAAGGGCCGCTGTTTGGACTCCTTCTGCATTGTAGGGATTCTGTCATCGTATGACACTGAAAACAGAGGGTTGCCATTTACCCGGGATTGCCTTGGAATCTCTCGGGATTCACGGTTAATCTTCAGGACACAGCTGTGAGCAAACCCAAGTGTAGATCATCGGGTTATTAGTTTACAACATACATACGAATTTAGAGCAGTTTGTGAGACTGCTCTGCCATTCAACAAGACCATGGCTGACCTACTTTTATTATTATTATGAAATGAAATGAAAATCGCTTATTGTCACAAGTAGGCTTCAATGAAGTTACTGTGAAAAGTCCCTAGTCGCCACATTCCGGCGCCTGTTAGGGGAGGCTGGTACGGGAATTGAATCGTGCTGCTGGCCTGCCTTGGTCTGCTTTCAAAGCCAGCGATTTAGCCCTGTGCTAAATAGCCCCTATGTATGTAACCTCAACTCCACATTCCACCCTTATCCCTATATAACCTTTCACCCACTCATAATAAACAATAATGTTTTAATTGCTCGCTGTGCCTGTATACTAACCTTTTGCAATTCATGCAGTTAATTACCCAGACCCCTCTGCAATTCAGAGCTCTGCAGTCTTTCACCATTTAGATAATGGGCGGGATTCACCGACCCCCCCGGCCGGGTCGAAGAATCCCTGGGGGCGACACGAATCCCGCCCCGCCGCCGGCTGCCGTATTCTCCAGCGCCGTTTTTCGGGCGAGGGCGTGGATTACGCCGCGCCAATCGGGGGCCGTTGGCAGCGGCGCCCCTGGCGATTCTCCGGGCTCCGATGGGCCAAGTGGCCGTCCGTTTATGGCCAGTCCCGCCGGCGTGAATCACTCAACTCACGTACCGGCGGGACCTAGCAGGTAAGTCGGCGGGGACGGTCCTCGGGGGGCGCGGGGAGATCCGACCCCGGGGGGGGGGGGCCCCCACGGTGGCCTGGCCCGCGATCGGGGCCTACCGATCTGCGGGCGGGCCTGTTCCGTGGGTGCACTTCTTCCTTCCGCGCCGGCCCCTGTAGGGCTCCCCCATGGCCGGCGTGGAGAAGAGAACCTCCTGCGCATGTGGCAAAATACGCCAGCCAGTCTGCGCATGTGCGGGACCACGCTGGCGGTTCCGCGCATGCGCGAGATCGCGCTGGCCCTTTGCCGCCGGCTGGAGCGGCGCCAACCCCTCCGGCGTCCACCTAGCCCCCGAAAGTCCAGAGAATTCGGCACTTTCCGGGCTGTTGGCGCCGGAGGCATTGCCGCCGATTCTCCCGCCGGCGTGGGGACTTAGTCCTCAGAAGGGAGAATCCCAGCCAATATGTTTCTTTTTTATTCTTACTGCCACAATTGACCATTTCACATTTCCACGCATTCTACTCCATTTTCCAGATCTTTGCCCTCTCACTTAACCTATCTATATGCTTTTGTAGCCTCCTTTTGTCCTCTTTACAGCTTACTTTCCAACCCATCTTTCTGTCATCAGCAAATTTAACCACTGCACCTTTGGTGCCTTCATCCAAGCCATTCATAGAAATTGTAAAATGTTGGTGCCCCAGCACTGTGGCACACCACATTCATCTTGCTTACATCCCTCTTACATCATTGCTTTTTTTTTTTAAACAAAAAATGAACACTTTATCAGTTATAAACTATCAGATATATTTGACTAACAGTCAAGTATCACCCAATTAGATGTGAGACTCAAGAGTCTATTCAAATTCTGATTGGCTGTGGGAAAGCAGGCAATGTAAGGATGGATGTGTTTGGCAACGACTGGCAGGAGTGTGGGGACAGGATGGTTGGAGGCAGAAGATCATGTGATCACACCTCCAGAAATAGATCCAATCAAAGTTGGCAGCCAGACCCAACCAGTTGACCAACTTTAAAATTGAGGACCAAAAACCAGCATTAGGGCCGTGATTTGCATATTCAGGATGTCCAAGGCCTGCTTTAGGAGAACGCCCAGCTCACTGGGAATTCTCTTTTCTGTTTGGCATCCAGCACAACCTGAAATTCGTCCTCTCAAAGGTCATTTCTCACCCTAGACAGATAATGATGTCCAATTTCTCCCCTGCTCATTTCTATAATAACCAACTATATGGTAATTAAGAGACGTAAATCCTCTATTCAGCTAGATTTTAGTCAAGGAGAGAGATAAACTGAAGGGAATGTTTTGGTGGAGCTTTTGATACAGCTAGGTTGGCACGGTGGCACAGTGGTTAGCACTGCTGCCTCACCGCTAGGTACCCGGGTTCAATTCCGACCTTGGGTGACTGTGTGGAGTCTGCACGTTCCCCCCGTGTCTGCGTGGGCTTCCTCCGGGTGCTCCGGTTTCCTCCCACAATCCAAAGATGTGCAGGTTAGATGGATTGGCCGTGCTAAATTTCCCCTTACTGTCCAAAAGGTTAGGTTGGGTTTTGGGGATAGGGTGGGGGCATGGGCCTAGGTAGGGTGCTCTTTCCAAGGGTTGACGCAGCCTCAAGGGGTCGAATGGCCTCCTTCTGCCCTGTAAATTCTATGATTCTATTCTATGATTCTATGATACCCTGGGTCTCTCGATTACTCGTTAAGCGACAATCCCACTACGCCACTGTCTCCCCCAGAGGGTGAGGTAGCCAGACTTTGTTAAACAGTAGGATTCCCAAAGCTCTGCTTCAAGGACGCTTGCAAGTGTGACATAAAGCCACCAGACCAATCACCGCACTTGGGAGTCACGAGCCGGTGACAGGTAATAATAAAATCTCCTGTGGGCCGGCATTCATCACCTCGATGACCAGTAGCCACAGGGGCTGGGCAACAGATGCCAATGCTGAAAGCAACAACCCACAACAATACTTGCTGGCTTCATGTATTGCACTTGTCCTGGAACCTGCCTCTCAAAGATTGGCCTCTTCAGCCATCAGCAAAGGTGCACCATATGAAGACACGCTATCTAAAATGGATTTGTTTGCTGCAAGCTGATGCGACCATCAATTCACGCGAGACAGAGAGTTGAAGTGAACAGAGGCTTTAATCGACTAGAACAGTGCCTGCCTGCGACTGCTCTGCTAGTGAGAGCCGCCTACAGGGCTGCTGCTCTTTATACCTCCCCTCAAGGGGTAGAGCCAGGGGCGGAGCCCACAAGGGCACCAACATGATACATTCTATGTAATATCGTACAATGGTCTATAGGTGGAGCCCACATGGGCAACAGCGTGATCCAGTGAGATACATGGTGAATGGCTAATACAATACATTCACCACACAAGCCCATTAACTTTTGTAGATGGAAGGATGCTGGAACTTTGGTAGTATAAATAAGGAGAAACTGGCAGGAAAGTCAGTAACCAGAGGGCCCAGGTTTAAGATAAATAACAAAAGAACCAAAGGGGAGATGAGAAGAATGTTTTTTACACTGCGAGTTGTTAGCAGCTGCGCTTCCTGAAACGGTTGTGGAAGCAGGTTCAATATTAACTTTCAAAAGGGAATTTGGTTAAAAGAGTCCAGAATTTCAGAGGTCTTTTGGGGAGTGAGGCGAGGGAGTGGAAATCTGGTGGAGTGTGGGTGGAGGAGTAAGAACTTGGGCCAGAACTGATACCACTAGATTTCTGGCTCCAATCACTATGCCTCACAGGGGTGGGGTGGGGTAGTGGGAATTATATATAGTCGACTCTTCTTCCATACACTCCCCACTTCTTTATGCATCTCTCTACAGGTGGGAATATTGCAATGCCGGTGTCCCCAAAAACAAAAAGACAAAGTATTTGGGACGGGGTCGGGATGAGGAGAATGGGCAACTGAATTCTGTCCCATTCCAGAGCTGCAGCATTATTCAGGTTTAGCATCTTCTCTCCTGCAGTCGGGCTGTCAACCAGTCATAGAGTCAAAATGGCACAGGAGGAGGCCATTCGGCCTATTGAGTCCATGCTGGTCATGTTATTATTTTACGCTGAACACCTCACCTGTCTGTATTCCAGAATGATTTTCGGCAGTGGATGGAGTTCCTGCAGCTGTAGCAGCTAGTATAAATAAATCACACAACAAGACTGTCTTAATAGAACATAGAACATAGAAAATACAGCACAGAACAGGCCCTTCGGCCCACGATGTTGTGCCGAACCTTTGTCCTAGATTTATCATAGATTATCATTGAATTTACAGTGCAGAAGGAGGCCATTCGGCCCTTTGAGTCTGCACCAGCTCTTGGAAAGAGCACCCTACCCAAACTCAACACCTCCACCCAACACCAAGGGCAATTTGGACATTAAGGGCAATTTATCATTGGCCAATTCACCTAACCCGCACATCTTTGGACTGTGGGAGGAAACCGGAGCACCCGGAGGAAACCCACACAGACACGGGGAGGACGTGCAGACTCCGCACAGACAATGACCCAAGCTGGAATCGAACCTGGGACCATGGAGCTGTGAAGCAATTGCGCTATCCACAATGCTACCGTGCTGCCCTTGAGAACAAATAAATCTACACTATATCATTTTACCGTAATCCATGTACCTATCCAATAGCTGCTTGAAGATCCCTAATGTTTCCGACTCAACTACTTCCACAGGCAGTGCATTCCATGCCCCCACTACTCTCTGAGTAAAGAACCTACCTCTGATATCCCTCCTATATCTTCCACCTTTCACCTTAAATTTATGTCCCCTTGTAATGGTTTGTTCCACCCGGGGAAAAAGTCTCTGACTGTCTACTCTATCTATTCCCCTGATCATCTTATAAACCTCTATCAAGTCGCCCCTCATCCTTCTCCGTTCTAATGAGAAAAGGCCGAGCACCCTCAACCTTTCCTCGTAAGACCTACTCTCCATTCCAGGCAACATCCTGGTAAATCTTCTTTGCACCTTTTCCAAAGCTTCCACATCCTTCCTAAAATGAGGCGACCAAAACTGTACACAGTACTCCAAATGTGGCCTTACCAAAGTTTTGTACAGCTGCATCATCACCTCACGGATCTTAAATTCAATCCCTCTGTTAATGAACGTGAGCACACCATAGGCCTTCTTCACAGCTCTATCCACTTGAGTGGCAACTTTCAAAGATGTATGAACATAGACCCCAAGATCTCTCTGCTCCTCCACATTGCCAAGAACTCTACCGTTAACCCTGTATTCCGCATTCATATTTGTCCTTCCAAAATGGACAACCTCACACTTTTCAGGGTTAAACTCCATCTGCCACTTCTCAGCCCAGCTCTGCATCCTATCTATGTCTCTTTGCAGCCGACAACAGCCCTCCTTACAATCCACAACTCCACCAATCTTCGTATCATCTGCAAATTTACTGACCCACCCTTCAACTCCCTCATCCAAGTCATTAATGAAAATCACAAACAGCAGAGGACCCAGAACTGATCCCTGCGGTACGCCACTGGTAACTGGGATCCAGGCTGAATATTTGCCATCCACCACCACTCTCTGACTTCTATCGGTTAGCCAGTTCGTTATCCAACTGGCCAAATTTCCCACTATCCCATGCCTCCTTACTTTCTGCAGAAGCCTACCATGGGGAACTTTATCAAATGCCTTACTAAAATCCATGAACACTACATCCACTGCTTTACCTTCATCCACATGCTTGGTCACCTCCTCAAAGAATTCAATAAGACTTGTAAGGCAAGACCTACCCCTCACAAATCCGTGCTGACTATCCCTAATCAAGCAGTGTCTTTCCAGATGCTCAGAAATCCTATCCTTCAGTACCCTTTCCATTACTTTGCCTACCACCGAAATAAGACTAACTGGCCTGTAATTCCCAGGGTTATCTCTAGTCCCTTTTTTGAACAGGGGCACGACATTCGCCACTCTCCAATCCCCTGGTACCACCCCTGTTGACAGTGAGGACGAAAAGATCATTGCCAACGGCTCTGCAATTTCATCTCTTGCTTCCCATAGAATCCTTGGATATATCCCGTCAGGCCCGGGGGACTTGTCTATCCTCAAGTTTTTCAAAATGCCCAACACATCTTCCTTCCTAACAAGTATTTCCTCGAGCTTACCAGTCTGTTTCACACTGTCCTCTCCAACAATATCGCCCCTCTCATTTGTAAATACAGAAGAAAAGTACTCATTCAAGACCTCTCCTATCTCTTCAGACTCAATACACAATCTCCCGCTACTGTCCTGGATCGGACCTACCCTCTAAATCTAAGGTAATCTCTAGGTAATCTAAAAAGCCAACATGGCTAAATAAAGCCCTTTCACCGCTCTGTAACAGGCAGCATGCAGATCAAAGAACTATTTCTGAGCAATAAAGCTGATAGTATTTTATTGGATTCTATGTTCCCAGCATGAATGTTTTATAAGACAAACTAATCACTTAAACAACCCTTTTAAAATCCCATAATTTATGGCAGCAAAAGCATTCTCCTCTAAATAAATCTCACAATTCTGTGATCGTTGTACTCAGCAATTTGAAACATAAAATAGAATCAGCTGCTACTGTGTGACTCTGGTGTGTCACAAGGCAGCTACCTCAGATGTTTTGGCTGCTGTGAATTAGAAAATCATTATTTGTGTTACTGACGTACCGCAATTTGAAACTTTTATAATCCTACGCTCAGATAGAATCATGCAGCACAGGAAGAGGCCATTCTTCGCATCGGGCCCGTGCCAGTTCTTTCAAATAAGCGATTCATCCCATTTTCCTGCTGCTCCCCCAATAGTCCTGCAAATATTTCCCTTTCCAAGTGTCTGTCTAATTTCCTTTTGAAAGTTACTAGTGTATCTGCCCTGTCAGGCAGTACATACCCCAGCACAACTCGCTGCACAAAATGTTTTTCTCCTCGTCTTCCCTCCGATTCTTTGCCAATTCTTCAATCTGTGTTCTCTAGTTACCGACCCTCCTACTAATGTAAACGGTTTCACCCTATTTACCCAATTAAAACTCTTCATGACTTTTGAACACCTCTATCAAATTGCCTGAAGTTCTCTCCTCTTATGAGAATAACCCCACCTTCTCCAGTCCCTCTACTGAACTGTGTTTCCATTCTGGCAGTCTCCTCGACAAGCCTTTCTTTGTGATTTTAATTACAATTGTGATAATTGCAGATGAAACTCTGATTCCTTGGTGGGTCAGCGAGAAGAGAGACGAGAGGGAAGTTTCATTCAACTCGATCACCTTTCTAAGCATTCCACAACTCTTAGTCAGAGGAGAAAGAAGAAGTTATCGGAGCTTCGTGCAATGGTGGCAAAGTGGAAAATGGCAAAAAGATATTGGGTGGGATTATCCGTGCAGCCGGCTGTTTCACGGCAGTGGAGGGAGCCTGCCAATGGCTGGTGATGGGATCTTCTGATCCCAGTGTTGTCAACGGGATTTCCTGTTGATTTGATTTGATTTATTGTCACATGTACCAAAGTACAGTGAAAAGTATTTTCCTGCGGCCGAGGGAACAGACACAGTACGTACATAGTAGACAAAGAGAATAATCAACAGAGTACATTGACAGTGGTGCATCAACAAATAGTGATTGGTTACAGTGCGGAACAAGGGGCCAAACAAATCAAATAAATGAGCAAGAGCAGCATAGGGTGTCTTACAGGGAACAGATCAGTCCGAGGGGGAGTCGTTGAGGAGTCTTATAGCTGTGGGGAAGAAGCTGTTCCTATGTCTGGATGTGCGGGTCTTCATACTTCTGTACCTTCTGCCTGATGGAAGGGGCTGGAAGAAGCAATGCCTGGGTGGGAGGGGTCTCTGACAATGCTGTCTGCCTTCCTGGGATGACATCGGTGCTATGGAGGATAAGGTTGAATCCATTTGGGTGGAAATCAGGAATAGTAAGGTGAAAAAGTCACTGATAGGAGTAGTTTATAGGCCACCAAATAGTAACATTATGGTGGGGAAGGCAATAAACAAAGAAGTAACTGATGCATGTAGAAATGGTACAGCAGTTATCATGGGGGATTTTAATCTACATGTCGATTGGTTTAACCAGGTCGGTCAAGGCAGCCTTGAGGAGGAGTTTATAGAATGTATCCGCGATAGTTTCCTAGAACAGTATATAATGGAACCTACGAGGGAACAAGCGGTCCTAGATCTGGTCTTGTGTAATGAGACAGGATTGATTCATGATCTCATAGTTAGGGATCCTCTCGGAAGGAGCGATCACAATATGGTGGAATTTAAAATACAGATGGAGGGTGAGAAGGTGAAATCAAACACTAGTGTTTTGTGCTTAAACACAAGAGATTACAATGGGATGAGAGAAGAACTAGCTAAGGTAGACTGGGAGCAAAGACTTTATGATGAAACAGTTGAGGAACAGTGGAGAACCTTCCAAGCGATTTTTCACAGTGCTCAGCAAAGGTTTATACCTACAAAAAGGAAGGACGGTAGAAAGAGGGAAAATCGGAGATGTAAGGAAATAAGGGAGAGTATCAAATTGAAGGAAAAAGCATACAAAGTGGCAAAGATCAGTGGGAGACGAGAGGACTGGGAAATCTTTAGGGGGCAACAGAAAGCTACTAAAAAAGCTATAAAGAAGAGTAAGATAGAGTATGAGAGTAAACTTGCTCAGAATATAAAAAGAGATAGTAAAAGTTTCTACAAATATATAAAACAAAAAAGAGTGGCTAAGGTAAATATTGGTACTTTAGAGGATGAGAAGGGAGATGTAATAATGGGAGATGAGGAAATGGCTGAGGAACTGAACAGGTTTTTTGGGTCAGTCTTCACAGTGGAAGACACAAATAATATGCCAGTGACTGATGGAAATGAGGCTATGACAGGTGAGGACCTTGAGAGGATTGTTATCACTAAGGAGGTAGTGATGGGCAAGCTAATGAGGCTAAAGGTAGACAAGTCTCCTGGCCCTGATGGAATGCATCCCAGAGTACTAAAAGAGATGGCTAGGGAAATTGCAAATGCACTAGTGACAATTTACCAAAATTCACTAGACTCTGGTTCCGGCAGATTGGAAATTAGCAAACGTGACACCACTTTTTAAAAAGGAGGCAGGCAGAAAGCGGGTAATTATAGGCCAGTGAGCTTAACTTCAGTAGTAGGGAAGATGCTGAAATCTATCATCAAGGAAGAAATAGCGAGGCATCTGGATGGAAATTGTCCCATTGGGCAGACGCAGCATGGGTTCATAAAGGGCAGGTCGTGCCTAACTAATTAGGTGGAATTTTTTGAGGACATTACCAGTGCGGTAGATAACGGGGAGCCAATGGATGTGGTATATCTGGATTTCCTGAAAGCCTTTGACAAGGTGCCACACAAAAGTTTGCTGCATAAGATAAAGATGCATGGCATTAAGGGGAAAGTAGTAGCATGGATAGAGGATTGGTTAATTAATAGAAAGCAAAGAGTGGGGATTAATGGGTGTTTCTCTGGTTGGCAATCAGTAGCTAGTGGTGTCCCTCAGGGATCAGTGTTGGGCCCACAATTGTTCACAATTTACATAGATGATTTAGAGTTGGGGACCAAGGGCAATGTGTCCACATTTGCAGACGACACTAAGATGAGCGGTAAAGCAAAAAGTGCAGAGGATACTGGAAGTGTGCAGAGGGATTTGGATAGGCTAGGTGAATGGGCTAGGATCTGGCAGATGGAATACAATGTTGACAAATGTGAGGTTATCAATTTTGGTAGGAATAACAGCAAAAGGGATTATTATTTAATTGATAAAATATTAAAACATGCTGCTGTGCAGAGAGACCTGGGTGTGCTAGTGCATGAGTCGCAAAAAGTTGGTTTACAGGTGCAAAAGGTGATTAAGAAGGCGAATGGGATTTTGTCCTTCATTGCTAGAGGGTTGGAGTTTAAGACTAGGGAGGTTATGCTGCAATTGTATAAGGTGTTAGTGAGGCCACACCTGGAGTATTGTGTTCAGTTTTGGTCTCCTTACTTGAGAAAGGACGTACTGGCACTGGACGGTGTGCAGAGGAGATTCACTAGATTGATCCCAGAGCTGAAGGGGTTGGATTACGAGGAGAGGTTGAGTAGACTGGGACAGTACTCGTTGGAATTTAGAAGGATGAGGCGGGATCTTATAGAAACATATAAAATTATGAAGGGAATAGATAGGATAAACGCGGGCAGGTTGTTTCCACTGGCAGGTGAAAGCAGAACTAGGGGGCATAGCCTCAAAATAAGGGGAAGTGGATTTAGGACTGAGTTTAGGAGGAACTTCTTCACCCAAAGGGTTGTGAATCTATGGAATTCCTTGCCCAGTGAAGCAGTTGCGGTTCCTTCATTCAATGTTTTTAAGATAAAGATAGATAGTTTTTTGAAGAATAAAAGGATTAATGGTGTTCGGGTCGGAAAGTGGAGCTGAGTCCACAAAAGATCAGCCATGATCTCATTGAATGGCGGAGCAGGCCCGAGAGGCCAGATGGCCTACTCCTGCTCCTAGTTCTTATGTTCTTATGTTCCTGAGGCAGCAGGAGGTGTAGACAGAATCAATGTGGGGGTGGCAAGCTTGTGTAATGCGCTGGGCTGAGTTCACCACACTCTGCAGTTTCTTGCGATCTTGGACCGAGCAGTTGCCATACCACCCCTTGAATGCACCCCTTGTCCCCGGGATACCCACAGTGGGGATGTGCCATGGGTGAGACCGGAAGATCCTGCCGGTGTGAATGGCCAGAAAGTTCCGGGCACCCAAATCTGTACTGTTTCACTGAGGAGATTCCAGTTTATACTCTCTCCTAATACATCAGTTGTTATGTAACCGGGCATGGCACGACTACATAATAACCATTGTCTATAAATGAAGCTTGCACTGAAACAGCCGAGGAGAGAAACATTTTATAACAGTAACGTAGTGAGGATAGATCCCTCAAAGTTGCCACTCAGGTTGATAGGGTTGCTAAGCAGGCGTATGGTGTGTTGGCTTTCATTAACAGGGGGATTGAGTTTAAGAGCCGCGAGGTTTTGCTGCAGCTTTATTAAATCCTAGTCAGACCACACTTGGAATAGTGTGTCCAGTTCTGGTCACCTCATTATAGGAAGGATGTGGATGCTTTGGAGAGGGTACAGAGGAGATTTACCAGGATGCTGCCTAGACTGGAGGGCATGTCTTATGAAGAAAGGTTGAGGGAGCAGGGGGCTTTTCTCACTGGAGTGAAGAAGGAAGAGAGGTGACATGATAGAGGTGTTCGAGGTGATGAGAGGCATGGATAGAGTGGATAGCCAGAGACTTTTCCCCAGGGTGGAAATAGCTGTCACAAGGGGACATCATTTTAAGGTGATTGGAGGAAGGTACAGGGGAGGTGTCAGAGGTAGGTTCTTTACACAGAGAGTGGTGGGTGCATGAAAAAAAATGAAATGAAAATCGCTTATTGTCACAAGTAGGCTTCAATGAAGTTACTGTGAAAAGCCCCTAGTCGCCACATTCCAGTGCCTGTTCGGGGAGGCTGGTACGGGAATTGAACCGTGCTGCTGGCCTGCCTTGGTCTGCTTTCAAAGCCAGCGATTTAGCCCAGTGAGCTAAACAGCCCCTGCCACTGGAATGCACTGCCAGCAGAGGTGGTGGAGTCAGAGTCATTAGGGACATTTAAGAGACTGTTGGACACAGCAGTAAATTAAAGGGATGTGGGTTAGGTTGATCTTGGATTAGGATAAATGGTCGGCACAACACCGTGGGCCGAAGGGCCTGTACTGTGCTGTACTGTTCTATGTTCTATAGTAAGTAGGATTGTACTTGCCCGGGTGCAACTGTAGTGATCTCTATGTGTGCATGCACACAGGGGGTTAATGTGTGATCAGTGGCACCACATGGTCACTAGAGGGCCGGACCAACAGGGGTATAAAAGGCAACCACATTGGGTCTCTGGCTCTCTCTTGGGTGCACTGTGACCAGAGCAATAGCAGAATGGTTCAGACGGCTAGTGAAGCTACGTATAGTTACTGTAGTTAGATCTTGTTAACCTTATCACTAGTATCAAAGTTAAAGTAAAGAACTCATGCAATTATCGGTCTTGTTACTCAATAAACCTTTTGTTACTACTGGATGAGTTCGAGTCTTCTCCATCGAGATTCAGAAGACCTCATCAGTAACCAAGGTTTGAGTAGCACATGTTACCTGCCACACAGGTAACAAAACAGCAACTAATCTCAGCATCCTTAGAGATACAAAGAGGCCACCAGACCCTGATGCACTAAATATTGCCAAAAGTGTATTGCCTGGTCATTAGGGGAGAAGCAGACCTCAGCTACTGTGGTCCTGTGAGCTTGCCGAGGCTCACTGCCAAATCTAACTGTGAAGATTATTGCTGAGCCTCGTTACCAACAGTCATTACCAAGGATAATGCCGAACCTCACTGCAGAGCCTCACTACAGAGGATAATGCTGAACCTCACTGCAGAGCCTCACTACAGAGGATAATGCTGAACCTCACTGCAGAGCCTCACTACAGAGGATAATGCTGAACCTCACTGCAGAGCCTCACTACAGAGGATAATGCTGAACCTCACTGCAGAGCCTCACTACAGAGGATAATGCTGAACCTCACTGCAGAGCCTCACTACAGAGGATAATGCTGAACCTCACTGTTGAGGAACACTGCAAAGGTTGTGTAAAAATAATAATAGGGTAAGGTGTGTAAAATAATAACATTCAGGTACTTATATTAGGTGATTCCAGGATGCTGTGGGAAGTGAGGGAGGAGATTGCAGGGGCTCTGACTCAAATTTTTTATTTCCTCTCTGGCCATGGGGGAGGTGCCAGAGGACTGGAGAACAGCTAATGTGGTTCCACTATTTAAGAAGGGTGACCAAGTTTAATTAAAAGGGAGGCTTTAGTCACACAGGCCACATGCAAAAATTCAATTCATCATTACGCAGCTGCAACCTGTGTGTGCCTGCTAAACAAGGAATAATTGAAAATCACTTATTGTCACAAGTAGGCTTCAAATGAAGTTACTGTGAAAAGCCCCTAGTCGCCACATTCCGGCGCCTGTTCGGGGAGGCTGGTACAGGAAAGTAGAGAAAATACATGTTTCATGATATTATAATTAAGTACATGTGCACAAATTACAATCAGATAACAATATACATTATGTAATCTCAATAATTAATTGTGAATGGATACAGATAATTCCTAAAACAAATGTACACCTTTGATTGATACATGTAAATTATTTGCAAGATAAGCTGAAGGTATAATTGCCACTATATTTCTTTGTTCTGGGAGCTGGCAAGCTCCCAGATTTGTCTAGCTCCCCTACTATAGCTTGAATAAAAATCTTGAACTGGAACTCAGAGTGTCGCCTGGTCAGTTAAGGGCGTGAGGTACACTATAGTCGAATAGCTGTGAAACTCCCACAACTGATAGCACTTTCAAAGAGCCAGCACAGTAACAATGGGCCAAACAATCTCCTTCAGTGCTCTATGATTTTAAATAGTAATTAATTTAGATTTACACAGGACAAACGCCACAGAAACAGGCCATTGGATCCAACATGTCTGTACGAGCAGGTAAGTTACATTCAAGACACCTCTCATCCTTTCTTATCCATCAATCAATGTAAAAACTCTGAACCTGAGCATCGTTAGCCATGTACTATCTAGAATCATAGGATTTACAGTGCAGAAGGAGGCCATTCAGCCCATCGAGTCTGCACCGGCCCTTGGAAAGAGCACCACACCTCCACCCTGTCCCTGTAACCCAGTAACCCCACTTAACCTTTTTGGGCACGAAGGGCAATTTAGCAGGGCCAATCCACCTAATCTGCACGTCTTTGGACTGTGGGAGGAAACCGGAGCACCCGGAGGAAACCCACGCAGACACGGGGAGAACGTGCGGACTCCGCACAGACAGTGACCCAATGCCGGAATCGAACCTGGGACCCTGGCGCTGTGAAGCAACTGTGCTAACCACCGTGCTACCGTGCTGCCCACTCACCCCACCCACCCCGGTGAAGACAGACTCACCACTGCCTCCGAGGTTGACTGCTGCTGTTGAAGGTCTGTTCTTGGGAGTTTCTTTTTCACACAAAGCAGGTGCAACCGGAGTTTGTCGAACAGAATCTACATCGGTTAACAAAATAGAAAATATTCAAATTGCTTTTCGATCCCAAGGGAACAGTTTTCAGCTAATCTGCCCATCGGGGAATCGCCAGGGTCAGGTGGAGCACTGGTTCCACACTCTGCCCAGATTCACTGTCCATTGAAGACAACAAACAGCTCTATGGGCCCAAACGTAAAATCAGTGTCTGCATCTGATCCACTTGGTCTCAGAGTTAGATTAAAGTTACCTCCAACTTAATTTAAATTAAGGTAGAGTTAATCACTTACATGAATAATTAATTCAACAAGGTAGAAGTAATTTTATTTCGCACTTTAGCTGCGGGGCCAAACTTGACCATCAAAATAAGAATTACTTACTGTGGCGATGGACGTTCTGGCCAACACCATTCCTGGGCAAAAAACCACACCCAGGCTAAATTCCTCTCTGTGTTATCCTAACAAAGAAGCAATGGCAACATGAGGAAAACTTTGTACATAAGGAGCAGCTAGGATCTGGATTTCACTGCCTAAGAGTGTGATAGAGGCAGGTTCAATTGAGGCATTTATAATAATCTTTATTGTCACAAGTAGGCTTACATTGGCATTGAGGTTACTGTGAAAATCCCCTAGTCGCCACACTCGGTTGCTTATTTGGGTACACTGAGAGAGAATTCAGAATGTCCAAATTAAAACAGCACTTCTTTCGGGACTTGTGGGAGGAAACCGGAGCACCCGGAGGAAACCCACGCAGACACGGGGAGAACGTGCAGACTCCTCACAGACAACGGCCCAAACCAGGAATCGAACCTGGGACCCTGGCGCAGTGAAGCACCGGTGCTATCCACTGTGCTACCGTGCTGCATTCAAGAGGGAGTTAGATTATTATGTCAAAAGGAAGAATGCAGGGCTACGGGGAGAAGGCGGGAAAGGTACTAGGTGGTTAGCACTGTTGCTTCACAGCGCCAGGGTCCCGGGTTCGAATCCCGGCTTGGGTCACTGTCTGTGCGGAGTCTGCATGTTCTCCCTGTGTCGGAGTGGGTTTCCTCCGGGTGCTCCGGTTTCCTCCCACAAGTCCCGAAACATGTGCTGTTAGGTGAATTGGACATTCTGAATTCACCCTCCGTGTACCCGAACAAGAGCCTGAATGTGGCGACTAGGGGCTTTTCACAGTAACTTCATTGCAGTGTTAATGTAAGCCTACTTGTGACAATAAAGATTATTATTAAATTGCTCCTATGGAGAGCCGATGCAGGCCAATGGCCAAATGGCCTCCTCCTGTACTGCAACCACTCTGTAATTGAAATGAAAATGAACATCGCTTATTGTTACAAGTAGGCTTCAAATGAAGTTACTGTGAAAAGCCTCTAGTCGCCACATTCCGGCGCCTGTTCGGGGAGGCTGGTACGGGAATTGAACCGTGCTGCTGGCTTGTCTTGGTCTGCTTTAAAAGCTAGCTCTTTAGCCCTGTGCTAAACTGTCATCTTATGTTGATCATTTCCAATTCCTATCTTTCCTAGGATTGGAAATACTAGGCGGGATTCTCTGATCCTGAGGCTAAGTGTTGACGCCGTCGGAAAGGCCGTCGCTTTTCTCGACGGCGTCAACACGGCCCCAGGATCAGCAATTCTGGCTCCTACAGGGGGCCAGCAGGGCGCTGGAGCGGTTCACGCCGCTCCGGCTGCTGATCCGGCCATGGAATGGGCGCCGGGGGATGCGTGCATGCGCAGTGGGTCCGGCACGAACACGCGCGTGCACAGTCCCACCGGCGCGATTTCCGCGCATGCGCGGTGTCTCCCTTGTCCGCGCCGGCCCAGACATGCGCAGGAGTACAGGGGCCGGCGTGGAAGAAAGGAGGCTGGGAGACAGAGAGGCCGGCCCGCCAATCGGTGGGTCCCGATCGCGGGCCAGGCCACATCGGAGGCCGCCTCCGGGGTCGGACCCCCCCCCCCCCCCCCCCCCCCCCCCACAGGCCGCCACCCGACCCTTCAACGCTGAGTTCCCGCCGGCTGAGAGCGGGTGTGGACGGCGGCGGCGGGACTCGGCATTTCCACGAAGGCCGCTCGCCTCATCCCGGCCCGAGAATCGGCGGGCCGGACACGTAGAGCAGCCCGCGACCATCGCCGCTCCAACCATGGCGGTGCCAATGGCGCCGATTCTCCGCTCTGCAGAGAATCGCGTGCCGGCATCGGGGGGGCGGCATGGCGCGATTTGCGCCGGTCACAGGGATTCTCCAGCCCAGCCCCGGGCTTAGAGAATCCCGCCCACTATGTCTATCCAAACCTTCTGAATTTTAATGACTTCTTTAAGGTCATCCTTCAATTTTCCAAGACTCAATAGTGAATTGCATGGATATTTTAATCAGCAGTGAGTAATGGCTGAGGATAGAACACAAAAATCTAAGCACATGGAGCCCAGGATCATGACCCAAATGACCGGGTGTGTTGATTGAGCCTTTGCTATCTTTGTGAAATGAAATGAAAATGAAAATCGCTTATTGTCACAAGTAGGCTTCAAATGAAGTTACTGTGAAATGCCCCTAGTCGCCACATTGCGGCGCCTGTTCGGGGAGGCTGGTACGGGAATTGAACCGTGCTGCTGGCCTGCCTTGGTTTGCTTTCAAAGCCAGCGATTTAGCCCAGTGTCCTAAACCAGCCTCTTTGTAAAGATGAGCTTACCTGTCGAAGCTGATTGCTGCTGGTCAACAGGAACTGCTCTCCAGCGACATGATGTGCCTCCTGTTCCAATTGTTTCTGTCGTACCTGCAGGGTTCCAACATAACAATATCATTGTCCCTTCACTGTAATAGCAGATCCCTGCCAGTGCCACTCGGTTCTCCACCTTAAACATCTATCTCTTCAGATGATGGTGGAACTTCAGTAATTTTCTGGGTTCAATACACATTTTCTGCATTTGATGAGCACTCATCTCTCAGTTGCATATCTTCAACCAAACCTGCAACTCATAACTGCAGTGGGAATGCAGCATCAAACTGTCTGATGCCACAGAATGAAACCTCACCCAGCCACTGTCAAGTTTGAAGATTGGAAACCCAGGGTGTGACGACACTGAGGAAATCCTGGAGTAACTGAGGGGCAGTTTTGAGGAGATTGAGGCACCCCCAGTCTCATGTAAAGAAAACAGGACTTGCATTTCTGTAGAGTCGCTCATGACCGCAGAACCAAAGTGCTTTAGAGCCAAGGAAGTATATTTGAAATGTCGTCACTGTTGGAAACGCAGCATTAAAATGCACACAGCAAACTCCCACAATAACAGGTGATATTCACCAGAAAGCTTGTGTTCAGTGATGTTGGTTGAGGGATAATTATTGGCCAGACGTCTCCCCGCTCTACTTCAAAATAGCGTCACAGGATCTTTTACATGTTGGGCGCGATCCAACGGCCACGCTGCGTCCGAAAAGCAGCTCGCCATGGCGCAGCTTGGCCAATAGAAGCCGGGAGACCCTACTGCAGGGATCTACCTGGCTCGCAACGCCTCGCGAGACGTTGCATTGTAAATCCCGCCCATTGTGGGCGAGATCACTTTTCGGCAGATCTGCATATTACAGCGAGACAGCTAGTCTGACTGTAATATGCAGTTTCCCGAGACGTTGGGATCTTCGGGGACAAGACGAAACGTGCGGCTGGAATGTGCTCACCAGGTTCTCTCTGCAGTTCTGGATTGCTGTCAAATTACCCAGGGGATCGGAGGCTACCAGGCGCATGCCCTTTGGGCGGTGTGGTACCCTCGCACTGCTGGTGCCACCTGGGCACCCTGGCACTGCCAGCCTGGCAGGGGCACTGCTAGGAGAGTGGCAGGTTGGCAATGCCAAGTTGGCGCTTTTTGTGTGCTGGCGATTGAGCCGGGGGTTCCCTGGGGGGGGGGAGTGCCAGGGACCTTCCCATTGTGTGTTGGGGCTTGGGGGGGACACCCATCAAGGCCGTCATTTAAAAATGACGTCCCGATCTATCGCTGCACTGAGGAGTTCAGGCGAGTGGAGCTCCACTGTGCACAAAACTGGTCTATGTGCAGCCTCGGCCGCACATTCCTTGCTGAGGCCCCTTATGCAACACAAGTGCACAAGTGGCATTGTATAGCCGCGTGTTTCTCACTGCTGCAAGCATCAGGAAATACACGGCTACACACGCTTGCTGTGTGACTTTGTTCTCATTTAGTTGAATCGCGCCCGTTGTTTTGTAATTTGACAGCAATCCAGAGCTGCAGAGTGAACCTGGTGAGCACAAACCAGCCAAGCAATTAAACTCTGAGTAACCTAGGATTGTGTTTAATTATAACATTCAAACATTGAGCCTGTAAAATAACTGGCCACTTTACACAAGTGACATCAGTGAGAAACGCTGCAAAAGATTCCCTCGCATTTTAATCCAGAACACACTGTGCTTCAAAAAACATTTTCAAAAAAGAGATTGGATTACCCCCAGCAGCTCAGATGTTCTCACGAGGTCTTCTTTATTGACATGTATTCTATAGTTTTCCATCACTGCAAATAAACAACACGTGTATTATCACTAAACCTGACATTTATGAATGTATATCTATAAAGAAGAGAAGTAATTTGAATTTTTATAGCACCTTTCATGGCCTCACAACACCTCAAACTGCTATAACCTTGCTTCAGTCAACCTTCTCTGTTACCTCATCAAATAGCTCAATTATAAGAATAGGAGCAGTAGGCTATTTGGCCCTTCGAGCCTGTACGAATTCCTCAGATTAGTGCCCTAGGCCCAACAATCTTCAGCTGCTTTATCAATGACCTTTCTTCTATCAGAAGGTCAAAAGTGGGGATGTTTGCGGACGACTGCACAATGTTCAGCACCATTCGCGACTCTTCAGATACTGAATCAGTCCCTGTCCAAATGCAGCAAGACCTGGACAATATCCAGGCTCGGGCTGATAAATGGCAAATTACATTCGCGCCACACAAGTGCCAGGCAATGACCATCTCCTACAAAAATCATAGTATCTCTACAGTGGAAAAGGAGGTAATTTGGTCCGTTGTGTCATTTGACCCTCTGAAAATACCACCCACCCAGGCCCTTTCCCGGTGACCCCCCTAATCTGCACATCCCTGGACACTAAGGACCAATTTAAGGGCAGCACGGTAGCATTGTGGATAGCACAATTGCTTCACAGCTCCAGGGTCACAGGTTCGATTCCGGTCTGTGCGTAGTCTACACATCCTCCCCATGTGTGCGTGGGTTTCCTCCGGGTGCTCCGGTTTCCTCCCACAGTCCAAAGATGTGCAGGTTAGGTGGATTGGCCATGATAAATTGCCCTTAGTGTCCAAAATTGCCCTTAGTGTTGGGTGGGGTTACTGGGTTATGGGGATAGGGTGGAGGTGTTGACCTTGGGTAGGGTGCTCTTTCCAAGAGCCGGTGCAAACTCGATGGGCCGAATGGCCTCCTTCTGCACAGTAAATTCTATGAAATTCTATGACATTTTAGCATGGCCAATCCACCTAACCTGCGCATCTTGGGCTGTGGGAGGAAACCGGAGCACCCGTAGGAAATCCGTGTAGACACGGGGAGAACATGCAAACACCACACAGACAGTCACCCATAGCCAGAATTGAAGCCGGGTCTCTGGCGCTGTGAGGCAGCAGTGCTAACCACTGTGCGACCTTTCGAGAAAATCTAACCATCGCCCCTTGACATTTAATGGCATCATAATCGCCGAACCCCCCAGTATAAACATCCAGGGAGTTTCTGTTGACCAGAAACTGAACTGGACTAGCCATATAAATACTATAACTACAAGGGCTGGTCAGAGGCTAGGAATCCTGCAGCGAATAACTCACCTCCTGACTCCCGAAAGCCTGGATCACCATCTTCCCAGGCACAAGTGAAGGGTGTGATGGAATACTCTCCACTTGCCTGGACAACATTTAAAAACCTAAACGCCATCCCGAATAAAACAGCCCACTTGATTGGCGCTCTGTCCACCACCTTAAACATTCACTCTCTCCACTACCAATGCGCAGCGGCAGCCGTGTGTACCATCTACAAGATGCACCGCAGGAACTCACCAAGGTTCCTTCAACAGCACCTTCCAAACCCACAACCAGTACCATCTAGAAGGACAAGGGCAGCAGATATCTGGGAACCCCACCACCTGGAGGTTCCCCTCCAAGTCACTCATCGCCCTGGCTTGGAAATATATCGCCGTTCCCTCACTGTCGCTGGGCCAAAATCCTGAAACTCTCTCCCTAACAGCACAGTGAGTGTACCTGCACCACGTGGACTGCAGCGGCTCAAAAAGGCAGCTCACCACCACCTTCTCAAGGGCAATTAGGGATGGACAATAAATGCTCTCCTATCCCAGTGATGCTCATATCCCATAAATTAATGTTTTTTTTAAATTGCTGGAGCTGCATAGACAAGTTCAGGGGCATCAGAAAGGGATATCAAGTGCATTCCTCCACTTGCAAGGCACGATGGAGGAGTCCATCTGCCTTCAGACCAAGGTTATAACGCTGACAGGCCAACGCATCAATGTCATGGGTGGCGACTGCCATGAAGACATTGGTCCAGGACATTCGTCCTGCACTGCTGCGGGAGCTGTGCTCCGTGGCTCAGACACTTGCTGGCATCCATCAGTGTCAATGCCAGAGAGGGGATGTGGCATCTCGAGCTCACTCCAGATACCCCTCCCTCTGAAAGAAGTAGCCAGGGGCCAAGCACCCACAGGAAGGAGGATTAACAGGTGACTCCGGGAGTGTCTAACCATCCGAACCCCATCTTCCTGAGACCCCTTCAGCTCTTGCTCCACAGGTTGAGGAGGGTCGCACAGCCACACAGCTGAACCCCCAAAGTCTCAGCCCTCCAGAGGACACCCACCAAGGCCATCACAGACAACACAGCGTAGCAGACAGAAAGCAGCCTCCATCTCCGCTGTGGATGTTGGGGATAAACCTAAACATAGTGGCAGGATAAGAAAGGTGAAGAAAGTGTAATTTCACAGAATGGCATGGGTGTTAATCACTTGTATATAATGTAAAATAGTGTAAATAAACTCCCACCAATTTCACCCTAGGTAGGAGATAGACCTATTTAATGCTGCTTCCTGTATATAAACCACCTACAAAGAAAAGGATATGCATCTAAGTGTCATACTTCCATCTGGCTTGAGATCCATTTATCATCCTGTTCCTACGTTGCAAGGGGCAGTGTGATGAACGGTTACTGTATTACTGTACCTTATCATCATGTAAGGTGATGTCCCCTTTAAGACCGGGCTTGGAACCCTGGGGGACTCCGCCTCTAACTCCGCCCACTTGGGAGTCGTATATAAGGGGCCGCCTGGCAGGTGGCAGCCAGTAAGCACCCATCTTGGCACCAGGCTAGTTCTAAGCTTATTAAAGCCTTCTTTACCTTTTTACTCTCTAGTGGCGTTATTGAGGGTACCACAGGCAGTAAAGATCAGGCAGAGAGGAATGTCACGTTTGGTGCCAAGTGGAAAACGTGATCAAATACACGTCGAATGGATAAACAATCATTTTGGGAACTTCCGTGCAACCAGAGCAAACAGTAACTATTCCCTGCCTCATACATGAGCAGTGCCTTATACATGTGCAGAATTGAAGAACTCAGTGTCGCCATGTGGCACTGATACGGAGAGCTTGTGGTTGCTCACCTGCCAAAACAGGAATCAATCGGAGTTCCACTGTGCAGAATAGCTCCCACAGGTGCTGGGTCTGTGGAATACAGAACAGAAACCTTTTAGCCACAATATCACCATTGCTGATATTAGCTGCTGAACATAACATGGGTTATTGCTCAAAGCAGGGTCATGTTGTCGACGCATTTCACCTTCCACTCATCAGGCCATACACAAGAAAGCCAAGTTGCAAACAATCCCAACAGCTCATACTCCAGGAGGCAATGGTTCTGATTAGCCGAGGTACTGCCAAATAGCAGGGGTTCCCAAACTGGGTTCCGCGGAACCACAGGGTTCCTGCAGGGATTCGGCGGTCGGCCCGGCTGGGGCCCGGGAGGAGCGGCCAGGGTCGGGGGGGGGGGGGGGTCGAAGCCAAGAGGAAGGTGAGTGGGTGAGAGTGCGGATCTGTGGGAGAAAAATGTCTGTGAGGGTTGGTGAGTGAGGGTGAGAGTGGGTGTGGGAGCGTGAGTGGGTGGGTGCTCCCATTAAAAATGACAAAAAGATAAGACTTGGAAGTATTTGTTGAATAATACACGTGTACATATGTGGCATTAAAACATCTTTTATGTTTTGTTTTTGAATGTTTGTACCTATTGTGCAATAATAATCATTTTTTGTGGTTTAATTCTTCAATGTAATGAGCATGTTTCTCAGGGGCTCCTTCAGTGCGCTTGGAAGGTCAAACGGGCTCAGCAGCTGGATAGGTTTGGGAAACACTGCCATAGGTAATTCAAAACAAGTTGTACGGCTGGAATATATTGCTTTTGTTTGCAGAGAATGGGTCGCTAATATGAATATACGGCAACGCCTTAGTCAATCAGAGTCGACTGGCCAACTTTTAGAACATAGAACATAGAACGATACAGCGCAGTACAGGCCCTTCGGCCCACGATGTTGCACCGAAACAAAAGCCATCTAACCTACACGATGCCATTATCATCCATATGCTTATCCAATAAACTTTTAAATGCCCTCAATGTTGGCGAGTTCACTACTGTAGCAGGTAGGGCATTCCACGGCCTCACCACTCTTTGCGTAAAGAACCTACCTCTGACCTCTGTCCTATATCTATTACCCCTCAGTTTAAAGCTATGTCCCCTCGTGCTAGCCATTTCCATCCGCGGGAGAAGGCTCTCACTGTCCACCCTAACTAACCCCCTGGTCATTTTGTATGCCTCTATTAAGTCTCCTCTTAACCTTCTTCTCTCTAACGAAAACAACCTCAAGTCCATCAGCCTTTCCTCATAAGATTTTCCCTCCATACCAGGCAACATCCTGGTAAACCTCCTCTGCACCCGCTCCAAAGCTTCCACGTCCTACCTATAATGCGGTGACCAGGACTGTACGCAATACTCCAAATGCGGCCATACCAGAGTTTTGTACAGCTGCAACATGACCTCATGACTCTGGAACTCAATCCCTCTACCAATAAAGGCCAACACTCCATAGGCCTTCTTCACAACCCTATCAACCTGGGTGGCAACTTTCAGGGATCTATGTACATGGACACCTAGATCCCTCTGCTCATCCACACTTCCAAGAACTTTACCATTAGCCAAATATTCCGCATTCCTGTTATTCCTTCCAAAGTGAGTCACCTCACACTTCTCTACATTAAACTCCATTTGCCACCTCTCAGCCCAGCTCTGCAGCTTATCTATGTCCCTCTGTAACCTGCTAAATCCCTCCGCACTGTCGACAACACCACCGACTTTAGATCTGCAAATTTACTCACCCACCCTTCTGCGCACTCCTCTAGGTCATTGATAAAAATGACAAACAGCAACGGCCCCAGAACAGATCCTTGTGGTACGCCACTTGTAACTGAACTCCATTCTGAACATTTCCCATCAACCACCACCCTCTGTCTTCTTTCAGCTAGCCAATTTCTGATCCACATCTCTAAATCACCCTCAATCCCCAGCCTCCGTATTTTCTGCAATAGCCTACCGTGGGGAACCTTATCAAACGCATTACTGAAATCCATATACACCACATCAACTGCTCTACCCTCGTCTACCTGTTCAGTCACCTTCTCAAAGGACTCGATAAGGTTTGTGAGGCATGACCTACCCTTCACAAAGCCATGCTGACTATCCCTGATCATATTATTCCTATCTAGATGATTATAAATCTTGTCTCTTATAATCCCCTCCAAGACTTTACCCACAACAGACGTGAGGCTCACCGGTCTATAGTTGCCGGGGATGTCTCTACTCCCCTTTTTGAACAAAGGGACCACATTTGCTATCCTCCAGTCCTCTGGCACTATTCCTGTAGCCAATGATGACATAAAAATCAAAGCCAAAGGCCCAGCAATCTCTTCCCTGGCTTCCCAGAGAATCCTAGGATAAATCCCATCTGGCCCCGGGGACTTATCTATTTTCAGCCTGTCCAGAATTGCCAACACCTCTTCCCTACGTACCTCAATGCCATCTATTCTAATAGCCTGGGTCTCAGCATTCTCCTCCACAACATTATCTTTTTCCTGAATGAATACTGACGAAAAATATTCATTTAGTATCTCGCCTATCTCTTCAGACTCCACACACAACTTCCCATCCCTGTCCTTGACTGGCCCTACTCTTACCCTAGTCATTCTTTTATTCCTGAAATACCTATAGAAAGCTTTTGGGTTTTCCTTGATCCTACCTGCCAAATACTTCTCATGTAAAGTCATGAGACTTTTAAAGCACCCTTTTCTCCTGTAGTATAAATTTTGTGGTTGCTTGAAATTTGGTATTCTTGCATTTGTCCTGAAGAGTAGCCATGATGTGGAGATGCCGGCGTTGGACTGGGGTGACCACAGTAAGACGTCTTACAACACCAGGATAAAGTCCAGCAGGTTTAGCAGGGGGGGGATCGATAGTGGGGGAGATTTTCTCGAGGGGAAGTGCAGGGGGGGATTTGGGAAGGGGTGGAGGGGGTTCAATGTTAATAATGGAAAGGGATGGGTCAGGTTCATGGGACAAGGCCCGGTGGTATGATGGTGGTGGATAAGAAGGGGCGGGTGAGAGACCCGCAGTAAGGATAGTCATGGAGCGTGAGGGGGCTGGGAGGCCCAGTCAAGAGATCAAGGGTGCTTGCGCATCTTAAAAGTTTGAATGTAGCAATGCTGCAGGAGACTCACCTGAGGGCGAAGGACCAAGTGAGACTTAAAAAGGGCTGGGTTAGTCAGGTGTTTCATTCTGGATTTGACAGAAGAGCTCGAGGAGTAGCGGTAATGGTCAGCAAAAGGGTACGGTTCCAGATGGAGAAGGTGTTTGCAGATCGGGGGGTAGGTACGTGATTGTGACAGGGGTGCTAGAGGGGAGGCTAGTGGCACTGGTAAGTGTATATGGTCCCAATTGGGATGATGTGGGATTCACGAAGAAGATGTTTGGGGCCATCCCCGACTTGGACACACACAAACTGATAGTGGGGGGGGGGGGACTGGAACTTAGTGCAGGAGCCAAATTTGGTCACGGCCGCGCTCGCTGGCCCCGTCAAGGGGAGCAAAGGCGCTGGCTGAGCTAATGGTGGAAATGGGAGGGGTGGACCCTTGGAGGTTTCTGCACCCAAGGGAGCAGGAGTATTCGTTTTTCTCGGCGGTCCATAAGGTATACTCGCGGATCGACTTTTTCATGGTGGGGAAGGCACTGCTGACTGGGGTAAACGGGTCGGAGTACTCGGCAATTGTAATATCAGATCATGCTCTGCATTGGGTGGATATGGTACTGGAGAAAGGGATGGTACATACACCATTGTGGAAGTTAGATGCGGGACTGTTGGGGGACCGAGGATTTGGTGACAAAATTGAAAAAGTAATCGAGGAATATGTACGTTTTAACTGCATGGGTGAGGTGTCAAAGGCGGTTGTCTGGGAGGCTTTAAAGGCAGTGGTGAGGGGTGAGGTGATCTCGTTCAAGGCTAGGCTAGACAAAGAGGAGAGATTGGAACGTGTGAGGGTAATAGATGAGATGCTGGAGGTAGACAGGAGGTATGCAGAAGATAGGGACCCAGCGCAGTTGAAAAAGAGGAAGGAACTCCAGGCAAGCTTTGACCCACTATCTACCAGGAAAGCGGTAGATAGGCGAGGCAGTTTACGAGCATGGAGAGAAGGCGGGTCAGCTCCGTAGAGAGGCTGTGGCAAGGGAAATTGTCCAGGTGCGAGACAGGGCAGGGAAGTTAGTGGTAGCTCCAGATCAGCTTAACAACGTCTTTAAGGAATTCTATGAGAGGTTGTACAGGTCAGAGCCACCTGGGGGAGGCCGGGAGATGCAGGAATTTCTAGATGGGCTGGAGAACCCGAGGTTAGGGGAGGGAGACAGGACTACATTAGAGGGGGCGATAGTGGAGCAGGAGATAAAGGATGCGATTGGGAGGATGCAGTCGGGGAAGGTGGCAGGGTCGGATGGGTTTCCGGTGGAATATTATACAAAATTCAAAAATAAGATGGTACCGCTGATGGTGGGGATGTTTGAGGGGGCGATAGGGAAGCAGGTGTTACCACAAACCTTGGGACAGGCATCGATTTCCCTGTCACTTAAGAAAGATAAGGATCCGACGGTGTATGGGTCGCATAGGCCCATATCACTTTCAAACGTGAATGCAAAGATATTGGCGAAGGTACTGGCGGGTAGGCTAGAGGAGTGCCTCCCGAAGGTGACAGGTGAAGATCAGCCGGGGTTTGTGAGAGGGAAGCAGCTCTTTTTGAACATTAGGAGGGTATTGAACGTGGTTATGGCACTGGCAGAGGGGAGGGAAACAGAGGTGGTTGTGGCATTGGACGCCGAGAAAGCATTTGGCCGGGTAGAATGGGGGTACTTGATGGCAGTTCCAGAGCGGTTTGGAATTGGACTCAGATTTGTGGACTGGGTCAAGCTATTATATAAGGAGCCTAGGGCCAGCGTCCACACAAATAACATCAGCTCAGAATACTTTTCTCTCCACCGTGGGACTAGGCAGGGATGACCTATGTCCCCCCCTGCTGTTTGCACTCGCGATTGAGCCATTGGCCATCGCATTAAGTAGTTCTGGGGTATGGAAAGGGATAGTGCGGGGGGGGATAGAGCTTAGGGTGTCCTTATATGCTGATGACTTGTTACACGTGTCGGAACCAAGTGTGTCAATGGGGGGAGTACTGGAGCTGCTTCGGGAGTTTGGTCTTTCTCAAGATACAAATTAAATCTGGACAAGAGTGAATATTTTGTGGTGTCTCGGCTAGGGGTGGGGCAGGGATGGGAGGGGCTGCCATTCCGTGAGGCAGGGACTCACTATAGATACCTGGGGGTGCAGATTGCCTGAAATTGGGTGGGGGAGTGGGGGGCTCCGTAGGTACAACATTTCTAGTTTCTTGGGGAGAGTGAAAGTTGATCTGGCACTCTCAAGACCAACTGCAACATCGTCATCAAACCAGCAGACAAAGGAGGGGCCACCGTCATACTGAACAGAACAAAGAAGTGTACCGACAACTCAACAACCAGGAACACTGCAGACAGTTACCCGCAGATCTGACCAAGAAACACACCCGCCAACTCAACAGACTGATCAAGACCTTGGATCCAGACCTTCAGAGCACCCTACGTGCTCTCATTCCACGTACTCAACGCGTTGGAGATCTCTACTGCCTCCCGAAAATACACAAGGCCAGCACACCAGAACGTCCTATCGTATCAGGCAATGGAACCCTGTGTGAGAACCTCTCTGGCCACAACGAGGGCATCTTAAAACCCATCGTACAAGGAACGCCCAGCTTCTGTCGCTACACGACGGACTTCCTACAGAAACTCAGCACCCATGGACCAGTTGAACCAGGAACATTCCTCGTCACAATGGACGTCTCGGCACTCTACACCAGCATCCCCCATGATGACGGCATTGCTGCAACAGCCTCAGTACTCAACACCGACAACTGCCAATCTCCAGATGCAATTCTGCAACTCATCCACTTCATTTTGGATCACAATGTCTTCACCTTCGACTACAAGTTCTTCATCCAGATGCACGGAACTACCATGGGGACCAAATTCGCACCTCAATATGCCAACATCTTCATGCACAAGTTTGATCACGACCTCCTCACCGCACAGGACCTTCAACCGACGTTATACACCAGATACATCGATGACATTTGTTTCCTTTGGACCCACCTTTGGCGAAGAATCACTGAAACGACTACACAATGACATCAATAAGTTCCATCCCACCATCAGACTCATCATGGACTCCTCTCTAAAATAGGTTGCATTCTTGGACACACTCATCTCCATCAAGGACAGTCACCTCAGCACTTCCGCTTTACTGCAGGCCCACAGATAATCTCACGATGCTCCACTTCTCCAGCTTCCACCCGAAACACATTAAAGAAGCCATCCCCTATGGACAAGCCTCCATATACAAAGGATCTGCTCAGACGAGGAGGAGCGTAACAGACATCTACAGATGCCGAAAGATGCCATCGTACGAACGGGATATGGCGCTCGACTCATCGATCAACAGTTCCAACGCGCCACAGCAAAAAAACGCACCAACCTCCTCAGAAGACAAACACGGGACACAACCGACAGAGTACCCTTCGTCGTCCAGTACTTCCCCGGAGCGGAGAAACTACGACATCCTCTTCACAGCCTTCAAAACGTCATCGATGAAGATGAACATCTTGTTAAGGCCATCCCCACACCCCCACTACTTGCCTTCAAACAACCGCGCAACCTCAAACAAACCATTGTTTGCAGCAAACTACCCAGTCTTCAGAACAGTGACCACGACACCACACAACCCTGCCATGGCAATCTCTGCAAGACGTGCTAGATCACGAAATGGGTACCACCATTACACGTGAGAACACCACCCACCAGGTACGCGGTACATACTCGTGCGACTCGGCCAACGTTGTCTACCTCATACGCTGCAGGAAAGGATGCCCGGAAGCGTGGTACATTGGCGAGACCATGCAGACGCTGTGACAACGGATGATAGGACATCGCGCGACAATCGTCAGGCAGGAATGTTCCCTTCCAGTCAGGGAACATTTCAGCAGTCAAGGGCACTCAGCCTCTGAACTCCAGGTAAACGTTCTCCAAGGCGACCTTCAGGTAGCACAAGTGGATAGCACTGTGGCTTCACAGCACCAGGGTCCCAGGTTCGATTCCCCGCTGCGCCACTGTCTGTGCGGAGTCTGCACGTTCTCCCCGTGTCTGCGTGGGTTTTCTCCGGTTGCTCCGGTTTCCTCCCACAGTCCAGACGTGCAGGTTTGGTGGATTGGCCATTAACAATTTCCCGTAGTGACCAAAAAGGTAAGGAGGGGTTATTGGGTTACGGCGGTAGGGTGGAAGTGAGGGCTTAAGTGGGTAGGTGCAGACTCGATGGGCCGAATGGCCTCATTCTGCACTGTATGTTCTATGCTCAGACGCCTCGACAATGGATGAACGGACATTGGGCAATAATCGCCAGAAAGGAATGTTCCCTTCCAGTCGGGGAACTTCAGCAGTCAAGGGCATTCAGCCTCTGACCTCCAGGTAAACGTTCTCCAAGGCGACCTTCAGGACGCGTGACAACTCAAAATCGCCAAGCAGAAACTTATAGCTAAGTTCCACATACAATGAGTATGGCCTCAACCGGGACCTTGGATTCATGTCGCATTACATTCATCCCCCACCATCTGGCCTTGGCCTTGCAAAATGCTTCCAACTGTCCTAGCTTGAGACAATTCACACCTTTTTAACCTGGGGTTACCCCTATCTCTGGATCTGTAAAAACTTTATTACCTGCAAATGCTCGCATTCAAAGCATTGTCTTGCATCTTTGACTTTGTCTATATATAGGTTTCTGGAACATACCTCTTCATTCACCTAAGGAAGGAGCAGTGCTCCGAAAGCTAGTGTTTGAAACAAACCTGTTGGACTTTAACCTATTGTTGTGAGACTTCTTACTGTCCTGATGAGTGTAAGATGAAAAGCTTCAGCAACATGTCTCTTTTTTCAACTAAATTTAATTTCTGTACTACAAAGAAATTGTTCAATGCAGTGTTTCCTAAACTGGGTTCCACGGAGCTCTGGGCGTCCGTGGTAAGTCCGGCCATTTTTAATTTTAGAAAAGCTGTCCTTCCAGCTTGCCCAATCAAAGGCAGTTTTTCATTTTTCAGGCTTCCGATAGGTGCACTAGTCAGCCCTAATGAAAATCGCTTATTGTCACAAGTAGGCTTCAAATGAAGTTACTGTGAAAAGCCCCTAGTCGCCACATTCCAGCACCTGTTCGGGGAGGCTGGTACGGGAATTGAACCGTGCTGCTGACCTGCCTTGGTCTGCTTTCAAAGCCAGCGATTTAGCCCTGTGCTAAACAGCCCCTTCAGCAGCTAATGCACTGAGAAACAGGCCTCTGATTGGACGAGCTGGAAATAGAGGCAAAGTGAACGCAATCAGACGGTGGAGTGAGGTAGGCCGCAGACTGGGAGGTCCAAGGCCGGTGGAAGGGGGGGGGGGGGGGCGCTGTGGGAATGGGGGTCGGTGTAATGTGGCCCAGAGTCCGAGGTCGGGGGAAGGGGAGCCCGAGGATGGGAGAAGGACAGGGGTTCTCGGGAGTCTGAGAATGGAGGAATGAAGGCCGGGGAAACGTGAGTCCGAGAGTCCGAGGACATGGAATAGGGCCGGGCCGAGAAAGGGGAAACAGGAGCCAGGGGAATGGGCCCACTTTCAAGAAGAGAAGAGAAGAAATCACTGGCTGTACTATGACCATAAGACATTGTGTAAACTCCCATTTCACAAAGCCAGCGGACGTCCAATCACACAGTCAGTTTCACTGCCTATATCCCAGAGCTGCAGTCAGGAGTCCGAGGTTGGGGCAACAGGTGCTGGGAGTTCGAGGACAGGAGACGAGTGCAGCGAGTCCCAGGGCTGAGGAACCAGGGACTGGATTCCGAGGACAGGAGTCCGAAGCCGGGATTCTAAGGCTGGAGAGAAAAAGAGAGTGAGAGCAACAGAAGTGGGAGGGTGGGAGAGAGAGTGAGAGAGGCGAGAGTGTGTGTGTGAGAGAGAGGCGAGATTGGGTGTGAGAGAGAAAGAGGCGAGAGGGTGTGTGTGTGAGAGAGAGAGAAGCGGGAGTGTGTTTGAGAGAAAGTGAGGGAAAAGTGTGTTTGAGAGAGAGAGAGGCAAGTGTGTGTGTGTGTGTGTGTGAGAAAGAAAAGCGGGAGTGTGTGTGTGAGGGAAAGAGAGGCATGAGAGTGTGTGTGAGAGAGAGAGGTGTGAGTGTGTGTGTGAGAGAGGTGAGATTGTGTGTGTGAGAGAGGCAAGAGAGTGTGTGAGAGAGAGGTGAGATTGTGTGTGTGAGTGAGAGAGAGAGAGAGGCGGGAATGTATGTGTGAGAGAGAGGCAGGAGTGTGTGTGTGAGTGAGAGAGAGAGAGAGGCGGGAATGTGTGTGTGAGAGAGAGGCAGGAGTGTGTGTGAGAGAGAGAGAGAGAAAGTGACAGGAATGTGTGTGAGAGAGAGTGAGGTGAGAGTGTGTATGAGAGATAGAGAGGCGGGATCGTGTGTGTGAGAGAGAGGTGAGATTCTGTATGTGAAGGAGCGAGGCGGGAGTATCTGTGAGAGAGAGGCAGGAATGTGTGTGTGAGAGAGAGAGATGGTAATGTGTGTGAGAGAGAGGGAGAGAGAGGCGAGAGTGTGTAAGTAGCCTTGGGAGGTGCTGGATATTTGGGAAATCCTGGATTCTCATATCATTCCTCTGCTGGGCGAGAAACTGTTTTATCGAAGTTTTTCATCTGCTTAAATCACACTTTGGACATTAATCAAGGATTTATTTTTTAAACTCGTTCATGGAATACGGGGATTGCTACAAAGTCAGCGTTTGTTACCCATCTGGAATTGTCCATGAGATATGGGGATAGGCCAGGGAAGGAAAGTGAAGTTAAGATAATAGAAAAAATAGCATTGTGTTTAAATAGTGTAACTCTTGCCTGTAACTTGGCCCGAAGATCCATCATGAGGTGGTGCAGAATGTGAAGGCTGACACAGAGAACCTGCCACTTGAAAACAAAACATGAAAAATCAGACAAGCACCGATACATTCAACGAAAACAGAACCAAAACAGACGGCAATGGGAGGAATGTTATCCCATGCTTCCTGTTAGGAAAAAAAAGGTAGTTTTCAAGGATTTGTATTTCTATTGGTAAACATTAGAAATAAGGTATACTTTTAAGTTTTTAAAAATTTGTTCAGGAGATGCGGGCATCAGTGGCTGGGCCAGCATTTATTGTCCATATCTAATTGCCCTTGAATCAGACCCTTTCAGAGTCAACCTCACTGTTGTGTGTCTGGAGTCACATGTAGGCCAGATCAGCACAGGGCTAAATCGCTGGCTTTGAAAACAGACCAAGGCAGGCCAGCAGCACGGTTCAATTCCCGTACCAGCCTCCCCGAACAGGCGCCGGAATGTGGCGACTAGGGGCTTTTCACAGTAACTTTTCATTTGAAGCCTACTTGTGACAATAAGCGATTTTCTTTTCATCAAGTAGGAATAGCAGATTTCCTTCCCTAAACGGCATTAGAGGACCAGATGTTTTTTTTTATGACAATCGACAATGGATTCATGGTAATCTTTAGACTTCTAATTTCAGATTTTTTGAATTCAGATTTCACCATCTGTCGTGGTGGGATTTGAACCCAAGTTCCCAGAGCATTACCCTGGATATCTGGATTACTAGTGACAACATCACTACGCCATCATGTGTAATTTAATGTTTCTGTGCCTGGAAGGGTAAAACCTAAGGCGACATTCATTTTTGAATCATTGAGCATGTCCAAAATGAAAGGTATTAGTTGCTCTGAGAACCTCTTATAAAATCCAGGTGGGAAGCAGTCAGGACCGGGGGCTCTGCCAGATTGCAGCCGACCGATACATTTCTGTTTTTCGTCGGGGCTTGAGGGGGATTCCAGTTCCCGATTCTTGCTTTCCTCAATGGTCGGATGTGTAAACCATCTAGAAACCTCGTCATGTCTGAGGTATCTGGAGGAGCTCTGATTCACATAGCTCACGGTAAAACATACTGAAAGCCACCTTTACCAAGAGAGGGGCTGAATATGGATTACCTTCTTTGCTCAGAATCTGGGGGATTTCTTGGGAGGCTGCCTGCTTCTTGAGTTGATGTGCAAGAAGATGGCCGCCTTCTCCCCATGTTCATAGAAGGTGCCCCTAGAATGTCATAACTGATGTCCTGCTTTGTTCGGTGAGATCAATTCAAATTGCAGTTGCAAGTTTTTTCTGTGCATCAGTAATTCAGGCGTTGGGGCAGAAGAATTTATGGTGGCAAGATGGAGTCCACCAGTCTTTGTCGTTCCTCTCTCTGCTTTTTCACAAATGTGAGATTTTTGAGATCATTTCCCTCCACCCCTCATGACGGCCTTTAGGTTTTATGGTAGTGTTGATGGAGAAATTGATTCTGTTTTGTGGAGGTTGATAAGGTCTGTTGTAGCAGCAGACAATTTGTCATCAGACAGTAAGCTGGTGTCTCGTCTCCAAGGCAGGTGCCCGGGGGGGGTGGGGGGGGGGTGCAAAATCAAAGCAAAATTCAACAAATTGAGGAGCATGGTCCAAAATGACAATTGCCGAGTATTCAGCTGCTCTCACTGAGGGGAAGAGGGGCTTGACAACAACAAAAAAATCAATTCGGGAGCAGACAGGGTGAACATGCGGGAAAAAAAGAAAATTCTTTACTGCTTTGATGCAGAAAGCGCCACGGGTCAATGCCCCCAATCCTATCCATGAAAGAGGTCAATGCCCTAGTGATTTAGGGCAGCATGGTAGCACAAGTGGATAGCACTGTTGCTTCACAGCGCCAGGGTCCCAGGTTTGATTCCCGGCTTGGGTCTCTGTCTGTGCGGAGTCTGCACGTTCTCCCCGTGTCTGCTTGGATTTCCTCCGGATGCTCCGGTTTCTCCCACAGTCCAAAGACGTGCAGGTTAGGTTGATTGGCCGTGCTAAATTGCCCTTAGTGTCCAAAACGGTTAGGAGGGGTTATTGGGTTACGGACATAGGGTGGTTTGAGGAAAGAATTCAGGGTTGGAAGTCAGGCTTCCAGTGCATTTAAATATATTGGACTGGAAATTGGACAGGCCAAGTTAGGGGCAACTTTACATCAGCAATCTTATTTGGAAAGCATCAGCCCAATAGCAATTATTCGTGGCCGGGTTTCACAAAAGGACGCAATGGTTACAAAGATAGAAAAAGAGCAACTGCGAAATTTAATTGGGCAACTGAACTGGTTCGGTAGACAGACTAGACCGGAAGTGAGTTTTGATGTCTTAGAGCTGAGTACAAAAATGAATGATCCCAAAGTGGAAGACATAATAAGAGCAAATAAAGCGTTGGCCAAACTAAAAATGCAGGAGTGTGTTTTGAAGTTCCCGGTTTTAGGTGACCTTAGGTACTTGAAACTCATAGTTTATAGTGATGCGTCCTACGCAAATTTATGTGATGGGGTTTCAAGCGCAGGAGGTTTTATAATTTTCATTTGGGGAACAATGGTAAATGTTGCCCGCTTGTGTGGGAAACAAAGAAAATAAGGGGAGTGGTAAAAAGCACTTTGGCTGCTGAGACGTTAAGCCTTGTAGAGGCGGTGGATATGGCCTTTTATATAAGTGAGATATTGACAGAAATTTTGGGATTAAGGGATTTGGGTAATATACCTATTGACTGTCGCATTGACAATAAATCCCTTTGGGAAAATGTGCACTCTACAAAAAGTGTCAATGAAAAGAGGTTACGGATAGACATCACAAGTTTGAAGCAAATGTTGGACAGAGGGGAAATAACAAAAATTAAATGGGTCGACAGTAGCTATCAACTGTCAGACTGTTTTACGAAAAGAGGGGCGAGTTTACAGAAACTTTTGGATATTGTTAATGAAGGGCGCTTGTTTCTGTGACTGTTTTTTTTCTTTCTCGTCCAAACAAAAAAAACTGGGAAAAAAAAGGGGGGGAAATCATCTGTGTGTTTTTGAATTTCTTGAAATGTTGTTTTCACCTAATTTTTTTTTTCTCCAAGGAAGGGGAGACTGTTAAGTAATGGGTTAAGAGACATTGCAATTAGTTGTCTCATTTATGTTAAGTATCCATTAATTGACACTGATATGTAAAGGGGCTTCAGGTGGCCTCTGTCGGGTGATGTATAGTGAGAGTTTTGTGCAAAGTCTGTTGGAATGAAATAAATGTGCGTTGGTGAAACAGGAACAGAGCTTTAGACTCTTCATATCACAGCAACTAAAACATCTAACATAACCTTGTCTTGTAGATCAATTGTGGGTGGCAGGTGCTGCTGGCCCGATCAAAGGGTCAGGGGTTCTGAAGTCTCAGAAGGTATGCTGGGAGAGGTGGTCATTGTTGAGGCAGACAAGAAATCTCAGGGGCATCTCAAAACAGAAATGCCCATGGATAGGTGAATAAGATGACTGAGATTAAAGACCCCAAGATCGGAGGGAAACTTCTCGGGGAGGATTGATGGGGCACCAATCAGCTATCTCTCCTGCCTGTGGCCTCCTCTTTACGCCATGAAAAAGCTATTTTACTATCTCCATTCAATGCAAAAATTCACTTCCGAAAGACAGTAACAGATGTTAGGTAAGCTGTGTTCCTCCAATCTCTATTTATTTGAGTGTGGTGAACAGGCTAAATTGCCTTTCTCTTGAAAAGAGTAGGGTGACCTCAGACAGATCTTTAAAATAATGAAAGGTTCTGATAGATTGTCTACAGAGGGAGTATTTCCACTTATGGGGCAGAGTAAAACTAGAGGTCATCAACGTACAGTGATAACCAAGTAATTAAATGGGGAATTCAGCTCGAAACTCTTTACTCAAAGAGTGGTGAGATTGTAGAACTCATTACCACAGTCAGTGGTTGAAGAAAATAGTCTAGATGCATTTAAGGAGAGGATAGCAAGGAAATGAGGGTAATGCTGATAGAGTTGGATAGGAAGGATCAGAGGAGGCTCGAGTGGGACATAAACACTGGAATGGACCAGTTAGGCCAAGCCTAACTGGGTGGGATACTCTGATCCCGAGGCTAAGTGTTGACGCCGTAGTAAACGCCGTTGCGTTTTCCGACGGCGTCAACAGGCCACCAGGATCAGCAATCCTGTGCCCTACAGGGGAGCAGCACGGCACTGGAGCGACTCACGCAGCTCCAGCTGCCGATACCAGCGTCAAACGGGAGCTGCGGGTCTGCGCATGCGCGCTGCGACCGGTGCGAACTCGCACATGCACGCTAGTTTCCTTCTCCGCACTGGCCCCGACGCAACATGGCATAGAGCTACAGGGGCCCTGCGTGGAGTAAAAGAGGCCCCCACCAGGAGAAGCCGCCCCGCTGATCAGTAAGCCCCGATCGCGGGCCAGGCCACGGTGGAGACCCCCCCCTTGGGGTCGGATATCCCCTCCCCCCTACCAGGCCACTGCCCCGCAGGATGGGCGCTGAGGTCCCGCCGGGTAGGACCACATGTGAGCGGTGCCGGCGGGACTCGGCCTATCTCGGCGGCCACTTGGCCAAACCCGCGCGGAGAATAGCCGACCGGTGCCGCGCCGATGGCGCCGATTCTCCGGTCACCGACGGCGTCAACAGGCCCCCAGGACGCCGTCGGTCATCGGAGAATCGGCAGACCGGTGTCGGGGTGGCGTCGCATGAATCGTGCCCCCCCCCCTCGCCGATTCTCCGACCCGGCCCGGAGTCAGAGAATCCCACCCCCTGTTTCTGAGTTCCACGCAGCTGTACATGGCTCCATTTCATGAGACACATAAACAGACGTTAAAGGATCAGATAGTTGCGACTGGTTTATGTGCTAGAAACCTATTCAGAAAGCACATCCTAATGTCAAGTGGGTAAGGCCTGTAACTTCATCAAGACATGGCCACACTGACTATGATTTTCCATTGATTCAAATATTCCCCATCAATGACAGGAGATCCCTACTATTATCATAAACTCATACGGAATAGGGACAAGGGATTTCAATTATCTGGAAAGTAGGAAGAAGCCTCGATTGTTATCCTTAGAGCAGAGAAGGTTAAGAGGAGATTTCAGAGAAGTGTTCAAAATTATGAACGATTTCTGGTTTTTTAATTGCCCTGTGGGCAATTTAGAGTCAACTACATTGCCATGGGCCTGGAGTCACATGTAGGCCAGACCAGGTAAAGACAGCAGATTTCCTTCCCGAAAGGACATTAGTGCACCAGATGGGTTTTACAACAATTGACAATGGTTTCATGGTCATCATTAGACTTTTAATTCCAGTTTTGTTATAGAATTCATAATTTCATCATCTGCTGTGGTGGGATTTGAGCCTGGGTCCTCAAAGCATTACCCTGGGTCTCTCGATTACTCATTAAGCGACAATCCCACTACGCCACTGCCTCCCCCAGAGAGTGAGGTAGCCAGACTTTGTTAAACAGTAGGATTCCCAAAGCTCCGCTTCAAGGACGCTTGCAAGTGTGACATAAAGCCACCAGACCAATCACCGCACTTGGGAGTCACGAGCTGGTGACAGGTAATGATAAAATCTCCTGTGGGCCGGCATTCATCACCTTGATGACCAGTAGCCACAGGGGCTGGGCAACAGATGCCAATGCTGAAAGCAACAACCCACAACAATACTTGCTGGCTTCATGTATTGCACTTGTCCGAGAACCTGCCTCTCAAAGATTGGCCCCTTCAGCCATCAGCAAAGGTGCACCATATAAAGACACGCTATCTAAAATGGATTTGTTTGCTGCAAGCCCATTAACTTTTGTAGAAGGAAGGATGCTGGAACTTTGGCAGTATAAATAAGGAGAAACTGGCAGGAAAGTCAGTAACCAGAGGGCTCAGGTTTAAGATAAATAACAAAAGAACCAAAGGGGAGATGAGAAGAATGTTTTTTACACTGCGAGTTGTTAGCAGCTGCGCTTCCTGAAACGGTTGTGGAAGCAGGTTCAATATTAACTTTCAAAGGGGAATTAGTAAAGACGCTTGAAAAGGAAATAAACTGCAGATCTATGAGGAGAGAGCAAGGAGAGGACAGCTAAATTGGACAGCTCTTTCAAAATGCTAGCACAGGCATGAGGGGGTGAATGGCCTTTCGCGCTGCCGTACACTTCTGCCATTCTAATTGCAAAGTCATACAAAAGGGGCTGTGCTGCAGTGTTATTGACCCTTTCCTTAATTAATTAGTCAAGGGGCAAGGGAGGAAGCTAGATGATGTCAATAAAATAATTAGCAGATAAATGAAAAACAATAGGGTTTTAATTGACAAGCTAATCTGTTTGAGAACTGGTACCAACATGCTGATATTGGACTTTAATTACTGACACGGTACATTTTAATCAAAGTGCACCCTTCTGCAGGGAACAGCGACTCTCACATCTACTGGTTCAGCTAACAGCACAAAATCTATCAGCTGGCTCCGACTGTGCCTGTTAATATAATCAAAGAGAATGTCACAAGTCACAAAGGCAATGCATTTGTGCCATTTATCACGGCGACTAAATTCTAAGATTGTGGAACTTACAGCCTCTGCAAATGTAGAAATATATTTTAGCACCTCCTAAACTCAATCTTCACAGTCCAGACTGGTACCAGTCCCTGCCTCCAGCTATCCTTTGCCATTTCATAGAATCAGACAATGGTACAGCACAGAAGGAGCCCACTCTAGGCCATCTGAGATAATGCAATAAGAGAGCCATAAAGCCAGGTTTACTGATGACGCAAAGGTTAGTGGCACAGTAAGCAGTGTAGACAGGAGGATAAAATTAAAAAGTGACATTGATCGATTAAGTGAATGGGAAAACCTGAGTCAGATGGATTTCATTGCAACAAAGAATGAGGCCATCCATTGATTTTTTTTTCATTCGTTCATGGGATGCAAGCAAGGCCAACGCTTATTGCCCCGCCTCAATTCCCCTTGGGGAGGAAGTCATAAGATGCTGTCTTGAACAACTGAAGTCCAACTGGTGTAGGTGCACGCACAGTGCTGTCAGGGTGGCAATGTTAGGGTTTTGCCCCAGCAACAGTGAAGGAACAGTGATATAGGGCCGCATTTTTTTCTTCAGATGTGGGAAGCGAGATCTAGGCTCATTGCAGCCACCTTGGGCGCGGGTGCAAGACGGAGTTGGGTTGGTCACCCCCAGACACAGACTGAAGGCGGCCACACGGGTTGTGAGTTCCAAGGCGGGTGGTTTAAAGGGCCTGTGTTGCTTCTGTAGGACTTAGTATCAGTGGTTTTGATAAAGATAGATCCTGTAGCCCTCCCCCTTACATCCCATTACTCCCCCCCCCGCTGACTTTCCATGCCGATCCATGCCAACCCATGCCCTCAACCGAACCCCAATGGCCCCTCAAACTGTGTCCCCCACGCAACCCAAATGAACCATCATAACTTCCCCCCACCCCCCAATTGCCGCTTATAGCCCCATGCCAATTCAAAGGCAATTCATGCGAACCCATCCTCCCCAATCACCCCCATAGTCCTACAGAAAGGGAATTGATAATGAAAAGCAGTGCTTTGGGAGACGAATTGATCTTTTTGAAATATATTTTTTTTTTGGTTTTTCAAATTTCATGACTAACTTTACAGGGCCAGATATGGTCAAAAGACATAATTACAGTAAATTATATACATTGTGGTTCAGGCAGTAATCTGCCATCAACCAGTCTCTTGCAGTCATCTGCTCTTCTGCCTGTCCTGGGTTTTTTCATTCCCCCCTTCCTTTCTCTTCCTTATCCCGCGACTTGTCCCGTGCCCCCCTCCCCCGCTCCCTTCTCCCGCCCTACTTTATTGGTTGTTGGCTGCGAACAGCTCTTGAAACAGGTTGATGAACAGTTAGCACTGTTGCTTCATAGCTCCAGGGTCCCAGGTTCGATTCCCGGCTTAGGCCACTGTCTGTGTGGAGTTTGCACATTCTTCCTGTGTCAGCGTGGGTTTCCTCCGGGTGCTCCGGTTTCCTCCCACAGTCCAAAGATGTGCAGGTTAGGTTGATTGGCCGTGCTAAATTGCCCTTTGTGTCCAAAAAGGTTAGGTGGGGTTACTGGATTTGGATTTGGATTATTGTCACGTGTACCAAGTTTCAGTGAAAAGTATTTTTCTGCGAGCAGCTCAACAGATCATTAAGTACATGAAAAGAAAAGGAAAAAATTGAAAATACATAATAGGGCAACACAAGGTAGTCTTAGAATTAAATTTTAAAAGATTAGAACCCTCAAGAGTATTGAAAGTCAAAGAGATCTCGGAGTACAGGTCCACAGGTCATTGAAAGGGGCAACACAGGTGGAGAAGGTAGTCAAGAAGGCATACGGCATGCTTGCCTTCATCGGCCGGGGCATTGAGTATAAGAATTGGCAAGTCATGTTGCAGCTGTACAGAACCTTAGTTAGGCCACACTTGAAGTATAGTGTTCAATTCTGGTCGCCACACTACCAGAAGGATGTGGAGGCTTTAGAGAGGGTGCAGAAGAGATTTACCAGAATGTTGCCTGGTATGGAGGGCATAAGCTATGAGGAGCGATTGAATAAACTCGGTTTGTTTTCACTGGAACGAAGGAGGTTGAGGGGCGACCTGATAGAGGTATACAAAATTATGAGGGGCATAGACAGAGTGGATAGTCAGAGGCTTTTCCCCAGGGTAGAGGGGTCAATTACTAGGGGGCATAGGTTTAAGGTGAGAGGGGCAAGGTTTAGAGTAGATGTACGAGGCAAGTTTTTTACGCAGAGGGTAGTGGGTACCTGGAACTCGCTACCGGAGGAGGTAGTGGAAGCAGGGACGATAGGGACATTTAAGGGGCATCTTGACAAATATATGAATAGGATGGGAATAGAAGGATACGGACCCAGGAAGTGTAGAAGATTGTAGTTTAGTCGGGCAGTATGGTCGGCACGGGCTTGGAGGGCCGAAGGGCCTGTTCCTGTGCTGTACATTTCTTTGTTCTTTGTTCTTTGTAGAACGATTGTCAGATAAGTAAAAAGAGGATCTGTTAGGGAGAGCTCGCAAGAGAGTCGCCACACTCTGGCGCCATCTTGTGAGAACTGAGTTACGAGGATAGGGTGGAGGTGTGGGCTTAGGCAGGTGCTCTTTCCAAGGGCCGGTGCAGACTCGATGGGCCGAATGGCCTCCTTCTGCATTGTAAATTTTATGATTCTATGATTCTATGAACCAATATCCCAAAAACTCAAAGAATAGGCCCTGCCCCTCGCTAACCCGCTCCCCCTAGCAGCTGACGGTAACTAACTCTTTAAAATGAAGAATAAACAGACCTCATCACTTGTGCAACCCCCCAATCGACCCCTCAAGGTAAGCCTAACCTTCTCCAAATACAAAAACTTCAAGTCCCCCAGCCCTACTGAGGCACTGAGCGGAGAGGCTGTCCTCCACCCCAACAGGACCCGCCTGCAAGCAATCAGCGAGGCGACGGCGCAAACATCTACCCCCGCTCCTGTCTGCAGCTCCAGCAAGTCTGACTCCCCGAACAGGGCCCCCAGGGGATTGGGCTCCAAATGCAAGTGCAAGATCACCGACATGGTGCTGAAAAAGACCCCCAACCTTTCTCCAACTTCGGGCAGGATGAGAACATATGTACATGGGGGCTGGACCTCTCCCACATTGCTCGGAAATGTCCTCCATCCCATAAAAACGGCTCATCCTCAACCTGGTCAGATGTGCCCTCTGCACCACATTTAACTGTATTAACCCCAACCTCGCAAAGGAGGTTGAGGCATTCGCCCTCGACAACACCTCACACCACAACCCCCCTCCAATGACACCATATCCTCCTCCCAAATCTTCCCATAGATCATCCGCCCCCAACGTAAAATGCTGCTGAAACTGCCTCCAAATATTCAGCGTGGCTACCACCGCCAGATTATCCCCGGGGTAAACAGGAGCAGCACTGCTGCCAGCACCTGCAACTCCGACGTCCTACAAGAGACTGCCTCCATCCTCACCCACATCGCCTCCGGCTCCGTTCCCCAGATTAGGAGGAGCCAAACTCTCCGACTGACGCCCTCTCTGAAGCACCGACTTCCGAATCCTCCAGCCTTACCCACCCAGACAAATAACAAAATCAACCGTTCCATAAAACATTCCATAAAAATGCCTCGGCAAAAAGACCGGCGATGCACGATCAATGACCACTCAAGCGAGGTTGTAATCCAACTGAAGGCTTTAATAAGCTAGATGTTTCCCCCAGCAGCTCAGGTACAGAATGAAGGCCGCTGGGCGGCACGGGCTCTTATACCCCGCCTATCAGGGTGGAGCTACCATATGGCTTGACCAATCGGAAGCATACAATATCTACCAATGGTGTTCCAGCATTATCAGGTACCGTAATACCTCTACACAGACTACCACATTCACCCACTGTTAAAAAAAGAGTCCGGCGGGGGTGGTGGCCTGATACTACAACATGGTAACGTGGTAGAATTGTAGTTATGGAGGTACCGTAATACCTCCGTACAGCGTTTTGTAACTATTTACAATTCTATTAACTACTTACAATTTATGATTCATAATTAGCTATACACTTTAAAATGAAGCAATCAGTCGATCGGGGGCCCTGGTCGTCCTCTGTGATCGTCGAAGCTTCTGTGGTGACTCCGGTGGAGGCTTGGGTGTCTGTGACTCCGGGAGCGTGGCCTCGATCTCTGTGGCAGCTTCGACACCCCTAGACGGCGCTGGTGGGGAAAACGGTTGACCTGGGAAGGGAGCGTCTGCGGGGTGCGTCGGTGGGTGGGGGGGTCTAGACGGGGCCGGCGGGAGGACCGATCCTCCTGTAAGGTGCACTGGTGGGAGGGAGGGTGGGACTGGTGGCTGGGGTGTGTGTGGGGCTCCGGCGTGCGCCAGGTCTCGTAGGGAGACCGTATCTTGTCGGCCGTCATGGTACACCACGTAGGCGTACTGGGGGTTAGCGTGGAGAAGATGGACCCTCTCGACCAACGGGTACAACTTGTGCGCCTGCACGTGTTTTCGGAGCAGGATGGGTCAGGGAGCTGCCAGCCGGGTCGGGAGCGAGGTCCCAGAGGAGGACTCCCCGGGGATGACAAGGAGACGTTCGTGTGGTGTCTGGTTGGTTGTGGTACAAAGCAGTGACCGGATGGAGTGGAGGGCATCTGGGAGGACTTCCTGCCAGCGGGAGACTGGGAGATTCCTGGACCGTAGGGCCAGTAGGATGGTCTTCCAGGCCATTCCGTTCTCCCTCTCTACCTGTCCGTTACCCCGGGGGTTGTAACTGGTCGTCCTGCTCGAGGAGATGCCCTTGCTGAGCAGGAATTGACGCAGTTCAAAGATGCTACGGGCGGCTTTGATGACGGTGGTTGCGGTCATGCCGGGGCAGGGGATGGCGAATGGGAACTCGTCAATCACGTTCAGGAAGTACGTGTTGCGGTCGGTGGAGGGGAGGAGGCCTTTGAAGTCCATGCTGAGGCGTTCAAAGAGACAGGAAGCCTTTATCAGGTGCGCGTTCTCTGGCCGGTAGAAGTGCGGTTTGCACTCCGCGCAGATTTGGCAGTCCCTGGTGGCTGTCCTGACCGCCTCAATGGAGTAGGGCAGGTTGCGGGTCTTGATAAAGTGGAAAATGCGAGTGACCCCCGGGTGGCAGAGGTCCTCGTGGAGGGCTCGGAGGCGACCCACTTGTGCGTTGGCACATGTGCTGCAGGACAGGGCATCAGGAGGCTCGTTTAGCTTCCCGGGACGATACAAGATCTCGTAGTTGTAGGTGGAGCGTTCGATCCTCCACCGCAAGATCTTATCGTTTTTTATCTTGCCCCGCTGTGCATTATCGAACATGAAAGCAACCGACCGTTGGTCAGTGAGGAGAGTGAATCTCCTGCCACCCAGGGAATGCCTCCAATGTTGCACCGCTTCTACTATGGCTTGGGCCTCCTTTTCGACTGAGGAGTGGCGGATTTAGGAAGCATGGAGGGTACGTGAGAAGGCCACGGGTCTGCCCACTTGGTTGAGGGTGACCGCCAGAGCTACGTCAGACGCGTCGCTCTGCACCTGGAAGGGGAGGGATTCGTCAATGGTGTGCACCGTGGCCTTTGCAATGTCCGTTTTGATGCGACTGAAGGCCTGGCGGGCCTCTATCGACAGGGAGCTGTGGATTGGATCAGGGGACGGGCCTGGTCCGCATAGTTGGGGACCCATTGGGCATAGTAACTGAAAAACCCTAGGCAGCGCTTCAGGGCCTTGGAGCAGTGAGGGAGGGGGAACTCCATAAGGGGGCGCATGCGCTCAGGGTCGGGGCCTATAACTCCATTTCCCACTATGTAAGAACATAAGAACTAGGAGCAGGAGTAGGCCATCTGGCCCCTCGAGCCTGCTCCACCATTCAATGAGATCATGGCTGATCTTTTGTGGACTCAGCTCCACTTTCCGGCCCAAACACCATAACCCTTAATCCCTTTATTCTTCAAAAAACTATCTATCTTTATCTTAAAAACATTTAATGAAGGAGCCTCTACTGCTTCACTGGGCAAGGAATTCCATAGATTCACAACCCTTTGGGTGAAGAAGTTCCTCCTAAACTCAGTCCTAAATCGACTTTAGATTACAGCATGGTAGCATTGTGGATAGCACAATTGCTTCACAGCTCCAGGGTCCCAGGTTCAATTTCGGCTTGGGTCACTGTCTGTGCGGAGTCTGCACATCCTCCCCGTGTGTGCGAGGGTTTCCTCCGGGTGCTCCGGTTTCCTCCCACAGTCCAAAGATGTGCAGGTTAGGTGAATTGGCCATGATAAATTGCCCTTAGTGTCCAAAATTGCCCTTAGTGTTGGGTGGGGTTACTGGGTTATGGGAATAAGGTGGAGGTGTTGACCTTGGGTGGGGTGCTCTTTCCAAGAGCCGGTACAGACTCGATGGGCCGAATGGCCTCCTTCTGCACTATAAATTCTATGTCTATGTCATGTCTACTTCCCCTTATTTTGAGGCTATGCCCCCTAGTTCTGCTTTCATCCGCCAGTGGAAACAACCTGCCCGCATCTATCCTATCTATTCCCTTCATAATTTTATATGTTTCTATAAGATCCCCCTTATCCTTCTAAATTCCAACGAGTACAGTCCCAGTCTACTCAACCTCTCCTCGTAATCCAACCCCTTCAACTCTGGGATTAACCTAGTGAATCTCCTCTGCACACCCTCCAGTGCCAGTACGTCCTTTCTCAAGTAAGGAGACCAAAACTGAACACAATACTCCAGGTGTGGCCTCACTAACACCTTATACAATTGCAGCATAACCTCCCTAGTCTTAAACTCCATCCCTCTAGCAATGAAGGACAAAATCCCATTCGCCTTCTTAATCACCTGTAAACCAACTTTTTGCGACTCATGCACTAGCACACCCAGGTCTCTCTGCACAGCAGCATGTTTTAATATTTTATCATTTAAATAATAATCCCTTTTGCTGTTATTCCTACCAAAATGGATAATCTCACATTTGTCAACATTGTATTCCATCTGCCAGACCCTACCCCATTCACTTAGCCAATCCAAATCCCTCTGCACACTTCCAGTATCCTCTGCACTTTTTGCTTTACCGCTTATCTTAGTGTCGTCTGCAAACTTGGACACATTGCCCTTGGTCCCCAACTCCAAATCATCTATGTAAATTGTGAACAGTTGTGGGCCCAACACTGATCCCTGAGGGACACCACTAGCTACTGATTGCCAACCAGAGAAACACCCATTAATCCCCACTCTTTGCTTTCTATTAATTAACCAATCCTCTGTCCATGCTACTACTTTCCCCTTAATGCCATACATCTTTATCTTATGCAGTAACCTTTTGTGTGGCACCTTGTCAAAGGCTTTCTGGAAATCCAGATATACCACATCCATTGGCTCCCCCTTATCTACCGCACTGTTAATGTCCTCAAAAAATTCCACTAAATTATTTAGGCACGACCTGCCCTTTATGAACCCATGCTGCGTCTGCCCAATGGGACAATTTCCATCCAGATGCCTCGCTATTTCTTCCTTGATGATAGATTCCAGCATCTTCCTGACTACCGAAGTTCAGCTCACTGGCCTATAATTACCCACTTTCTGCCTACCTCCTTTTTTAAACAGTGGTGTAATGTTTGTTAATTTCCAATCCGCCGGGACCACCCCAGAGTCTAGTGAATTTTGGTAAATTATCACTAGTGCATTTGCAATTTCCCTAGCCATCTCTTTTAGCACTCTGGGATGCATTCCATCAGGGCCAGGAGACTTGTCTACCTTTAGCCCCATTAGCTTGCCCATCACTACCTCCTTGGTGATAACAATCCTCTCAAGGTCCTCACCTGTCATAGCCTCACTTCCATCAGTCACTGGCATGTTATTTGTGTCTTCCACTGTGAAGACTGACCCAAAAAACCTGTTCAGTTCCTCAGCCATTTCCTCATCCCCCATTATTAAATCTCCCTTCTCATCCTCTAAAGGACCAATATTTACCTTAGCCACTCTTTTTCGTATTATATATTTGCAGAAACGTTTACTATCTGTTTTTATATTCTGAGCAAGTTTACTCTCATAATCTATCTTACACTTCTTTGTAGCTTTTTTAGTAGCTTTCTGTTGCCCCCTAAAGATTTCCCAGTCCTCTAGTCTCCCACTGATATTTGCTACTTTGTATGCTTTTTCCTTCAGTTTGATACTCTCCCTTATTTCCTTAGATATCCACGGTCGATTTTCCCTCTTTTTATCGTCCTTCCTTTTTGTTGGTATAAACCTTTGCTGAGCACTGTGAAAAATCACTTGGAAGGTTCTCCACTGTTCCTCAACTGTTTCACCATAAAGTCTTTGCTCCCAGTCTACCTTAGCTAGTTCTTCCCTCATCCCATTGTAATCTCCTTTGTTTAAGCACAAAACACTAGTGCTTGATTTTACCTTCTCACTCTCCATCTGTATTTTAAATTCCTCCATATTGTGATCGCTCCTTCCGAGAGGATCCCTAACTATGAGATCCTGAATCAATCCTGTCTCATTACACAGGACCAGATCTAGGACCGCTTGTTCCCTCGTAGGTTCCATTACATACTGTTGTAGGAAACTATCGCGGAAACATTCTATAAACTCCTCCTCAAGGCTGCCTTGAGCGACCTGGTTAAACCAATCAACATGTAGATTAAAATCCCCCATGATAACTGCTGTACCATTTCTACATGCATCTGTTATTTCTTTGTTTATTGCCTGCCTCGCCATAATGTTACTATTTGGTGGCCTATAGATTACTCCTATCAGTGACTTTTTCGCCTTACTATTCCTGATTTCCACCCAAATGGATTCAACCTTATCCTCCATAGCACCGATGTCATCCCTTACTGTTGCCCGAATGTCATCCTTAAATAACAGAGCTACACCACCTCCCTTACCATCCACTCTGTCCTTCCGAAAAGTTTGATACCCTCGGATATTCAACTCCCAGTCGTGACCATCCTTTAACCATGTTTCAGTAATGGCCACTAAATCATAGTCATTCACGATGATTTGCGCCATCAACTCATTTACCTTATTCCGAATACTACGAGCATTAAGGTAAAGTACACTTATGTTGCCTTTTTTACCTCTGTTCTGAATCTTAACACCTCGATCAGTAACCTCTCCTAAGTTATATTTCCTCTTAACCTTTCTCCTAATTTTCCTTGTCGTTGAACCCATATCTTCATGTAACAACCTGCCGCGTCGCTTACCATTAATGCTTTCACTTCCCGTTTTATTCCTTTTAGTATTCCTGGTCCTATTCACTGAGCTCCCCTCAGTCACTGTACCTTGTACTGTCACCCTTTTTGATTTTTGACTATGGCTTCTCTGCCTTACACTTTCCCCCTTAATGCCTTTTGTTTCTGTCCCTGTTTTACTACCTTCCAACTTCCTGCATCGGTTCCCATCCCCCCTGCCACATTAGTTTAAACTCTCCCCAACAGCTCTAGCAAACACCCTCCCTAGGACATCGGTTCCAGTCCTGCCCAGATGCAGACCGTCCGGTTTGTACTGGTCCCACCTCCCCCAGAACCGGTTCCAATGTCCCAGGAATTTGAATCCCTCCCTCTTGCACCATATCTCGAGCCACGCATTCATCCTATCTATCCTGACATTCCTACTCTGACTAGCTCGTGGCACTGGTAGCAAACCTGAGATTACTACCTTTGCGGTCCTACTTTTTAGTTTAACTCCTAACTCCCTAAATTCAGCTTGTAGGACCTCGTCCCGTTTTTTACCTATATCGTTGGTTCCTACGTGCACCACGACAGCTGGGTGTTCACCCTCCCCCCCCAGAATGTCCTGCAACCGCTCCGAGACATCCTTGACCCTTGCACCAGGGAGGCAACATACCATCCTAGAGTCTCGATTGCGTCCGCAGAACCGCCTGTCTATTCCCCTTACAATTGAGTCTCCTATCACTAAAGCCCTGCTATTCTTCTTCCTGCCCAGCTGCGCAGCAGAGCTAGCCATGGTGCCATGAACCTGGCTGCTGCTGCCTTCCCCTGGTGAGCCATCTCCCTCAACAGTATCCAAAGTGGTATATCTGTTTTGCAGGGAGATGACCGCAGAGGACACCTGCACTGCCTTCCTACTCTTGCTCTGTCTTTTGGTCACCCATTTTCTATCTCCCTCAGTACCTTTCACCTGCGGTGTGACCAACTCGCTAAACGTGCTATCCACGACGTCCTCAACATCGCGGATGCTCCAAAGTGAGTCCATCCACAGCTCCAGAGCCGTCAAACGGTCTAACAGGAGCTGCAACTGGACACACCTCTTGCACGTGAAGGAGCCAGGGACAGTGGACGTGGCCCTGAGCTCCCACATCGCACACGAGGAGTATGACACGGGTCTGAGATCTCCTGCCATCTTTTAAACCTTCGGTTAACTTCAACAATTACAATTTACCAAAAAAAATTAAATAAATAAATAAACAACGAAGAAAAAAAAATATCAATATACCAATGAAAAGAAAAAGAAAACAGAAACACTACTTACCAGTCACTGACCTCGAGCCTTCCTCTTGATCTTCACAGCGGTTGTTTTTTTTTGGTTAGAGGAGGGGGTAGGGAGGGAAACACTGAAGAAGTGTTTTGGATTTAAGTGTCACGTGACAACAGCTCCTCCACAAACTACCTTCAAATTAGGGTGACCACGACGGAGGTATGCAAATTTCCCTTGCAACACCAATCAGCAGCTCCGCTCTACTGTCCTCTACTGGATGCTTGTCTTCACTCGAACAGCTAGGGTCACTAGCTCAGGTACATCTTCAATTTAGGGTGACCACGACAGAGGTATGCAAATGTCCCTTGCAACACCAATCAGCAGCTCCGCTCTACTGCCCTCTACTGGATGCTTGTCTTCACTCGAACAGCTCGGGTCTCTAGGTCAGGTACACCTTCAATTGAGGGTGACCACGATGGAGGTATGCAAATTTCCCTTGCAACACCAATCAGCAGCTCCGCTCTACTGCCCATAGCCGAGGATGGTTAGGCGGTCGGTGCTAAACACGCATTTGTCCTTGTTGTATGTAAGGTTAAGGATCTTTAGGAATGGAGGTCTGGAGGAATTTTCGGAGGTTGGTGTCGTGGTCCTGCTGGTCGTGGCCGCAGATGATGACATTATCGAGATACGGGAATGTTGCCCGTAAACCGTACCGGTCAACCATTCGGTCCATCTCGCGCTGGAAGACCGAGACCCCGTTGGTGACACCGAAGGGAACCCTTAAGAAGTGATAGAGCCGCCCATCTGCCTCGAAGGCAGTGTATTTGTGATCACTGGTGCAGATGGGGAGCTGGTGGTAGGCGGACTTAAGATCCACCGTGGAGAAGACCTTGTATTGCGCGATCCTGTTTACCAGGTCGGATATGCGGGGGAGAGGGTACGCGTCCAGCTGCGTAACCTGTTGATGGTCTGGCTGCCGTCGATGACCATCCTATGCTTCTCCCCGGTCTTTACCACCACTACTTGAGCTCTCCAGGGACTGTTGCTAACTTCAATGACTCCTTCCCTCAGTAGCCTTTGGACCTCTGACCTAATAAAGATCCGATCCTGGGCACTGTACCGTCTGCTCCTGGTGACGACGGGTTTGCAATCCGGGGTGAGGTTCGCAAACAGGGAAGGCGGATCGACCTTGAGGATCGCGAGGCCGCAGACAGTGAGAGGGGGTATAGAGCCGCCGAATTTGAAAGTTAGACTTTGGAGATTACACTGGAAGTCTAACACTAGGAGTGTGGCCGCGCAGAGGTGAGGAAGGACATAGAGCCGGTAATTTTTAAACTCCATTCCCTGGACTGTGACGTTTGCTACACAAAACCCCTTTATCTCTACTGAGTGGGAACCGGAGGCCAGGGAGATTTTTTGATTAATGGGGTGGATGAGGAGAGAACAGCGCCTTACCGTGTCGCGGTGTATGAAGTTCTCCGTGCTCCCAGAGTCGATTAAGCAGGACGGCTCGTGCCCGTTGATTAGTACTGTTGTTGTAGCAGTTGAGAGTGTTCGAGGCCAGGCCTGATCCAGAGTCACCGAGGCTAATCTCAGCAGTTGAGTGTTCTCTTCGGGCGGTGTGCGGTCAGCCGAGCTGGGGTCCTGGGAGTCCATCCAAGATGGCAGCTCCCATTGGTCGCACATGGCTGGGGTGCACAAAATGGCGGTGCCCATCCATCGAATGTGGCATCCGCGGGACAAGATGGCGGCACCCAGGGGCCACACGTGGCCCTGGAGTAGAAAGATGGTGGCGCACGCTGGCCGCACGGGGACCGTGGGGAGGTTTGTGGTGGCGGTCCGCATTCGCCTCCAGAGACCGCAGCGACCGCACGGGCCTGGCATACCACCACGAAGTGGTCCTTTTTACCGCATCCCTTGCAGGTGGATGCGCGGGCCGGGCAGCGCTGCTGGGGGGGCTTGGCCTGCCCGCAAAAGTAGCAGCGGTGCCCCCCAGGGTTGCCAGGCCGCCTTGCAGCACAAGCTTGTGGGGGGATGGGGAATGTCTCGGGGTCGGCTGCGGAGGGGTTCCACGCTGCCCAGGGAGCTGCCGCGCGGTCGGGAACATTAGCGCGGGCGTTGCTGGAGGCCACATGAAATGAAATGAAATGAAAATCACTTATTGTCACAAGTAGGCTTCAATGAAGTTACTGTGAAGAGCCCCTAGTCGCCACATTCCGGCGCCTGTTCGGGGAGGCTGGTACGGGAATTGAACCGTGCTGCTGGCCTGCCTTGGTCTGCTTTCAAAGCCAGCTCTTTAGCCCTGTGCTAAACCAGCCCAGCTTGCAAGGGCCCGTGCATCCTTGAGGCCTAGGGTGTCTTTTTCCAGCAATCGCTGGTGGATTTGGGAGGACAGCATACCTGCCACGAAAGCGTCCCGGATCAAGAGTTCTGTGTGGTCCCTCGCCGAAACTTGCGGGCAGTTGAAGTTTCTCCCCAACACCAGGAGCGCACGGTAGAATTCTTCCAGCAACTCCCGAGGGATTTGTCGCCTCGTTGCTAGCAGATGTCGGGCGGTGACCTGGTTTACCGAGCGAATATAATGTCCTTTTAGCAGCTCTGTTGCTGCATCGAAGTCTTCCGCGTCCTCGATGAGGGTGTAAATTTCCGGGCTCACCCTCGAGTGCAGGACTTGCATTTTCTGTTCCCCCGTGGGTGTGTTTTCGGCCGTTCCGAGATATCCTTTAAAGCACGCCAGCCAGTGATTGAAGATTGCCGCAGAGTTCGCCGCGTGGGGGCTGAGTTGCAGACACTCCGGCTTGATTCGGAGCTCCATCCTTTTAAATCTAGCTTATTAAATTGATGCATGATTAATGACCACTAAAGCGAGGTTGTAGTCCAACTGAAGGCTTTAATAAGCTAGATGTTTCCCCCAGCAGCTCAGGTACAGAATGAAGGCTGCTGGGGCGGCATGGGCTCTTATACCCCGCCTTGCAGTGCGGAGCTACCATACAGCTTGACCAAAAGGAAACATACGATATCTACCAATGGTGTTCCAGCATTACCAGGTACCGTAATACCTCTACACAGACTACCACAACCGGTAAACACTGCGGCAAGATATTCACCTTTACCGCCTGCACCCAGCCTGCCAATGATAGGTGGTAGCAGTTCCCCCTCAACAAATATACCTTAACCCTATCCGCCAGGCTCGTACAATTCAATTAACGGAGCTGGGCCCAATCCTGAGCCACCTGCACCCCCAGATATCTGGAGTGAGTAGTCGCCACACAAAACGGCAATCCAACCAGGCCAGCTCCCGCCCCCAAGAGGAAACCAAAACACACTTGCTTTTCTCCAAATTCAATTTATATCAGAGAAAGCTCCAAATCCAAAAGCTCCATAATATCCTCCACCCTGCGACCTGGGTTAGAAATATACAACAAAAGGTCATCAAAATGACCCCCTCACTATCCCCCTCCACTTATCTGAGCTCCTCAGCACAATGGCCATGGGCTCTATCGCCAGCACAAACAAGAGGGGAACATAAGAACATAAGAGCATAAGAACTAGGAGCAGGAGTAGGCCATCTGGCCCCTCGCGCCTGCTCCACCATTCAATGAGATCATGGCTCACTCCCCTATGCAGCTGGCTCATTCCCCTATGTAGCTGAGAAAATGAGTTCACCTCATTTGTACGAACACATGCCTTTGGTTCCTTAAATAACTATCTGACCCACACCACAAACTTAGGCCCAATTCCAAACCACTCCAACACCGCAAACAAATAACTCCACTCTCCCTGATCAAATGCCTTCTCCGCATCCAGCACCACCACCACCTTCAGCTCCCCTCCTTCTGATGGGGAGGGCACCACATTTAAAAAGCACAGCACATTCGAGGACAACTGCCTACCCTATACAAACCATGTCTGATACTCTCCAATCACCTGCAGAAGGCACTCCTCTGACCTCACCTTTGGCAAGAACCTTGGCATCCACATTTAACAGAGATATTGGCCGATATGACCCACGCTCTACCGGATCCTTATCCTTTTTTAATAACAGCTAAATAGATGCCTGGCCCATTGTCTCCGGGAACACCCCTTTAGCCACCACATTGTAAAACATTCCAAAACCTTCTTATAGACTTCCACCAGGAACCCATCCAGCCCCTGCGCTTTAGCCGTTTGCATCTTCCCTATTGCCGTCCGAACCTCCTCAATATCCACTGTCTCCTCCAGCCCTGCCTTCTCCTCCTCTCCTACTTTAGGACACTCCAGCCCCTCCAAGAACTCCCTCATATCCGACTCATCCCCCGAGGCCCAACTTATACAACCTCTTACAGAACTCCTCAAATGCCTTGTTTAGCTGACCCGGTGCCACCACCAGCCCCCTCGCCCCATCCCGGACCTCAACAATCTGCCGGCGGAGCCGTCTCGCCAGAAAGCGACTGGCTTTCTCCCCATACTCGTACACCCTTCACCCGCCTGGGGTACTGCTTTCCCTGTAGACACAAGGTCAAACTGCGCCTGCAGTTCCTTTCTATTGACCAAGGTGGGATCCTCCGCATACTTCCCATCAACCTCCAAGATTTCATCTCCCAGCTCTGTCATCTCTGTCGCTCCTCTCTTGCCTCCCTATCCAGCTGCGCCTTATATGAGATGATCTTGCCCCTCACCACCACATTCAGTGCCTCCCAAACCACCGACAGTGGGACCTCCCCATTCTTATTAAATCCCACATCATCATCAATCACCTTTGCCATCCTCATACAAAAACTCAGATCCGCAAGCAGCCCCAAATCCAACCTCCATGCAGGCCTCTGTGCAGGCCTCCTCTCCAGGACTAGACAGGGTAGATGCTGTAGTGATCTTCACATGGGTATGTACATAAGGGGTTAATGGGAAATTGAAAGATCACTAGGGGGCAGCACTGGCGGGTATAAAAGCAGACGAAAGCGGCTCTCTACCTCTCTTGGTCATTAGACTGTGACGAGAGCAGGAGCATAGATCTAGCTCAGGGCTACTAGTGTGGTCAGGCATTGCTACTGTATATAAACGTTGTAACCTTTCTACTGATATTGATCTTAAAGTAAGAACTCACGTAGTTGTGAAATTTTGTTACTCAATAAACCTTTCAATGCCTCTGGACGACTTCGCGCCTTCTTCATCAAGGTGCAGAAAGCCTCTGCAGCAACTGGATTGAGTAATGCATGTTACATACAGTAGTGCTACCAAACACACTACAGTAACGTAACAAAAGATGGTACCAGGCTGTCTTTAAACAAACAATACTAGCTAGATTAGGTTAGAGAAAAGAAAGAAAAAGAACAGAAATTAAAGTATCGACTGCTCGACTGTGGAGGACTTCGCAGCATTTGGATCCTAGACAACCAACCGATGCGATGGAACACGTGCAAGCTCCACGGCAGCTGAAAACTACCGGTAACTTAAATAGTAACTGGACAATGTTTAAACAACAGTTCCAAATATACATGGCAGCTACTGGCTTAAACACAGAATCCGACGAGAGAAAGATTGCGTTGCTACTAGCAAGGGCAGGCCAGCAAGCTATAGACATTTGTAACTCTTTCACTTACGTTGAAAATGAAGACAAAGCTAAATTTCAAGTGATACTCGCAAAATTTGAAGAACACTGCAAAACACAGTCTAATGAAATCCTGGAAAGATTTAACCTACGCAACGGGTTCCAAAAAAAACGGCGAGACAATCTCTAATTTTGTCACAGATCTCAGATTAAAAGCACAAGGTTGTAACTGTGTTGATTTAACAGATTCCATCATCAGAGATCAATTAATCTATGGACTCTCCAATGAACACTTAAGGGAATCACTAATGCAACAAAATGATCTAACTCTAAAAACCACCATAGCAAAGTGCACAGCGCAAGAACAAAAGAAACAGCAGTATCTTGAGTTTCTTCAGAAAAAAACCGGGGAGAAATTTCCTCCATGAGGTGGAAGAAGTTAAAATGTTGTCCTCTCCTCACAGGCATCTTCTTCCGGCCGCCGGCTCCAATTCAAATATGTACGCGCAAATCCCGTTCTGCGCATGCGCAAGAAGCTGCGCATGCGCACTACGCAAAATACCATACTCAGCCAGAGGAGCGATTCGCGCATGTGCAATCTCGTCCTACGCATCCGTGCTACCGCTGTGGGAACGCCCACTTAAAAGGGAAATGTCCTGCACAAGGGAAAATATGTTTAAAGTGCTCCAAACTGAATTAGTTTGCCTCCCAGTGTAAGTCAGCAGCAAAATATCACTCTCCAACACAGAAACATGCAAACTTCAAGGTTCGCACAATGGATATAATGGAAACCCAAACACCCAAAGAAAGTTTTTCCGACCACAAAGATTTCCACTCCTGGGAGAACACATAGTTCCTGGGAATAATAGGTTCGGCAGAGGAACTTCAAGCGCCGACCACAAATCTTCAATACGGCAATGCCATTGACTCCAAAAGTGAATGGAACACCACGGTGCAAGTGAACAACTTGCCAATTATGTTCAAGCTTGACACAGGAGTGTCCGCAAACTTGATGACAAGCAAAGTTTCGCATCCATCCCAGGGACACACGAGATGATACCTGCTGCATGCAAGTTAACAGACTACAATGGCAACCAGATCACCTCAAGAGGATCATGCCACCTACAAGTAGTCAATAAGAGGGTCACGAAAGGACTATGCTTCGAGATCGTGGACGACAAAAAGACATCGCTGTTAGGTGCTCAGGCCTGCAAGAACTTGCGGCTGGTCCAGAGAATATTCATGCACACGAATGACTCATCACGACTGGACGATGACATCCAGCTGCTGCTCAGCGAGTATCCTGCCGTCTTTCATGGCATGCGTACGTTACCTTACAAATACAAAATCCTGCTCAAGGAAGATGCAAAACCTGTCATTCATCCACCTAGGCGTGTACCAGCTCCCTTGCGGGACATGCTAAAATCAGAGCTCCTACGCCTCCAATCTCAAGGCATCATATCACAAGTCACACAGCCGACTGACTGGGTCAGCTCGCTGGTGTGTGTCAAGAAGCCATCAGGTGACCTCAGAATCTGTTTAGATCCCAAAGATCTGAACAAAAACATTCGCAGGGAACACTACCCCATCCCCAAGCGAGAGGAGATAACATGTGAAATGGCAAACGCTCTTCACCAAACTTGATGCTTCTCAAGGCTTCTGGCAGATGCAGCTCGACGATTCCAGCAGACTGTTGTGTACGTTCAACATGCCGTTTGGACGATACTGCTATAATCGCATGCCTTTCGGGATCATCTCCGCATCCGAAATCTTTCACAGAGTCATGGAGCAGATGACGGAGGGCATTGAAGGTGTCAGAGTATATGTCAATTACATCATCATATGGTCAACGTCAGAAGAAGACTACATTGCTCGATTAAGACAAGTCTTCAAAAGAGTTCACCAATTTGGGTTGAAACTCAACCAATCCAAGTGCACCTTCGCACTCTGACCTTCCTGGGTGACACTATATCAGCGCAAGGGTTGCGGCCGGATAATGAAAGGAACGCGGCAATCCAGAACATGCAGCAGCCAAGAGACAAGAAAGCTGTGCTCAGGTTTCTTAGATTCATCAACTTCCTAGGCAAGTTTATACCGAACTTATCAACAAGGACGAAACGTGAGAAGGACACAGAGTTTGACTGGACTCCAGGCCACCAAGAAGAGTGGGTGGATCGAAAGTACCAATTGATGGCAGCACCAACTCTGACATTCTTCGACCCAACGAAACCCAGAAAGATCTCCTCCGATGCCAGTCAACATGGAATTGGTGCGGTGCTCCTCCAACAGGATGACCAATCGGACTGGGTCCCAGTTGCATACGTGTCTAGAGCGATGACCGCCACAGAGTGCAGGTATGCACAGATAGAGAAGGAGTGCCTGGGGCTGATCACAGATATAACAAAATTTCACCACTATATGTACGGCCTTCCCACGTTCCTAGTTGAGACTGATCATAGACCGCTGCTCAATATAATTGAAAGAAATCTCAATGATATGACGCCGCGCCTACAACGCATGATGATGAAGCTGAGGAGGTATAACTTCACACTGGTCTACACTCCTGGGAAGGACGTCATCATAGCTGACACACTATCCCGAGCCATTGACACTGACAGCTCACCTCCTGCGTCCATTGACGATGTAGAAGCTCAAGCACAGTTGTGCAGAGAGACTCTCCCGGCATCTGACAAGAAGCTGCAGCAAATTCGTCTGGCGACATGAGAAGATGCCACCTTGCTCCAGGTCATGCACAACCTTCAGCATGGCTGGCTAATAGGACGGTGTCCACAGTTCCAAAACATCAAAACTGAACTGTCAGTAGTGGACGGATTAATATTGAGAAATGACAGAATCGTCATTCCACTAACGCTCAGGTCAGACATACTCCGCAGGATTCACGAGGGACATCTCGAAATCGCAAAAGAAGAGCAAGGCAATCCGTGTACTGGCCTGGGATAAATGAGGACATTACAAACATGATACTCACATGTGACACGTGTCAAAAACATCAACCGGCACAATGCCAGGAGCCACTCCAGCAGCATGAGATGGCTACGTCAACGTGGAACAAAGTTGGTATAGATTTGTGTCACTCCATGGGTCGAAACTATGTTCTTGTCATTGGCTATTACTCCAACTTTACGGAAGTAATGAAACTCCCGGATCTCACGTCCACATCAGTTATCAAAGCCTGCAAGGAAACATTCTCGAGGCATGGTATTCCACAAACAGTCTTGTCCAATAATGGGCCTTGCTTTGCGAGCTGGGAGTGGACGGAATTCTCCAAGAAATACAACTTTAAACACGTGACATCGAGTCCACACTTTCCCCAATCCAACGGCAAAGTAGAGAAAGGTGTGCACATTATCAAACAACTCATAAACAAGGCCACTGACTCGAATTCCGACATACACTTGGCTCTATTGTCATACAGATCATCACCGTTGAGCTCAGGGCTATCACCAGCTCAAATGCTCTTCAATCGAGATGTGAGAACAACGCTACCAGCGTTACACTTCAGCAATCCGGATCACTCACAAGTGCTTGACAAGTGTGGGAGCGTGAGAGACTCACGTTTGGTATGTTGCCTCCCAGGTGCAAGGGTACGTGATGTCTCGGATCGTGTTTTCCGGGTCCTTAGGGGGGAGGGGGAGCAGCCCCAAGTAGTGGTCCACATTGGCACCAACGACATAGGTAGGAAAGGGGAAAAGGATGTCAGGCAGGCTTTCAGGGAGCTAGGATGGAAGCTCAGAACTAGAACAAACAGAGTTGTTATCTCTGGGTTGTTGCCCGTGCCACGTGATAGTGAGATGAGGAATAAGGAGAGAGAGCATTTAAACACGTGGCTACAGGGATGGTGCAGGTGGGAGGGATTCAGATTTTTGGATAACTGGGGCTCTTTCTGGGGAAGGTGGGACCTCTACAGACAGGATGGTCTACATCTGAACCTGAGGGGCACAAATATCCTGGGGGGGAGATTTGTTAGTGCTCTTTGGGGGGGTTTAAACTAATGCAGCAGGGGCATGGGAATCTGGATTGTAGTTTTAGGGTAAGGGAGAATGAGAGTATAGAGGTCAGGAGCACAGATTTGACATCGCAGGAGGGGGCCAGTGTTCAGGTAGGTGGTTTGAAGTGTGTCTACTTCAATGCCAGGAGTATACGAAACAAGGTAGGGGAACTGGCAGCGTGGGTTGGTACCTGGGACTTCGATGTTGTGGCCATTTCGGAGACATGGATAGAGCAGGGACAGGAATGGATGTTGCAGGTTCCGGGGTTTAGATGTTTTAGTAAGCTCAGAGAAGGAGGCAAAAGAGGGGGAGGTGTGGCGCTGCTAGTCAAGAGCAGTATTACGGTGGCGGAGAGGATGCTAGATGGGGACTCTTCTGCCGAGGTAGTATGGGCTGAAGTTAGAAACAGGAAAGGAGAGGTCACCCTGTTGGGAGTTTTTTATAGGCCTCCTAATAGTTCTAGGGATGTAGAGGAAAGGATGGCGAAGATGATTCTGGATATGAGCGAAAGTAACAGGGTAGTTATTATGGGAGATTTTAACTTTCCAAATATTGACTGGAAAAGATATAGTTCGAGTACAATAGATGGGTCGTTTTTTTGTACAGTGTGTGCAGGAGGGTTTCCTGAAACAATATGTTGACAGGCCAACAAGAGGCGAGGCCACGTTGGATTTGGTTTTGGGTAATGAACCAGGCCAGGTGTTGGATTTGGAGGTAGGAGAGCACTTTGGGGACAGTGACCACAATTCGGTGACGTTTACGTTAATGATGGAAAGGGATAAGTATACACCGCAGGGCAAGAGTTATAGCTGGGGGAAGGGCAATTATGATGCCATTAGACGTGACTTGGGGGGGATAAGGTGGAGAAGTAGGCTGCAAGTGTTGGGCACACTGGATAAGTGGGGCTTGTTCAAGGATCAGCTACTGCGTGTTCTTGATAAGTATGTACCGGTCAGACAGGGAGGAAGGCGTCGAGCGAGGGAACCGTGGTTTACCAAGGAAGTGGAATCTCTTGTTAAGAGGAAGAAGGAGGCCTATGTGAAGATGAAGTGTGAAGTTTCGGTTGGGGCGATGGATAGTTACAAGGTAGCGAGGAAGGATCTAAAGAGAGAGCTAAGACGAGCAAGGAGGGGACATGAGAAGTATTTGGCAGGAAGGATCAAGGAAAACCCAAAAGCTTTCTATAGGTATGTCAGGAATAAGCGAATGACTAGGGAAAGAGTAGGACCAGTCAAGGACAGGGATGGGAAATTGTGTGTGGAGTCTGAAGAGATAGGCGAGATACTAAATGAATATTTTTCGTCAGTATTCACTCAGGAAAAAGATAATGTTGTGGAGGAGAATGCTGAGCCCCAGGCTAATAGAATAGATGGCATTGAGGTACGTAGGGAAGAGGTGTTGGCAATTCTGGACAGGCTGAAAATAGATAAGTCCCCGGGACCTGATGGGATTTATCCTAGGATTCTATGGGAGGCCAGGGAAGAGATTGCTGGACCTTTGGCTTTGATTTTTATGTCATCATTGGCTACAGGAATAGTGCCAGAGGACTGGAGGACAGCAAATGTGGTCCCTTTGTTCAAAAAGGGGAGCAGAGACAACCCCGGCAACTATAGGCCGGTGAGCCTCACGTCTGTAGTGGGTAAAGTCTTGGAGGGGATTATAAGAGACAAGATTTATAATCATCTAGATAGGAATAATATGATCAGGGATAGTCAGCATGGCTTTGTGAAGGGTAGGTCATGCCTCACAAACCTTATTGAGTTCTTTGAGAAGGTGACTGAACAGGTAGACGAGGGTAGAGCAGTTGATGTGGTGTATATGGATTTCAGCAAAGCGTTTGACAAGGTTCCCCACGGTAGGCTATTGCAAAAAATACGGAGGCTGGGGATTGAGGGTGATTTAGAGATGTGGATCAGAAATTGGCTAGCTGAAAGAAGACAGAGGGTGGTGGTTGATGGGAAATGTTCAGAATGGAGTACAGTCACAAGTGGAGTACCACAAGGATCTGTTCTGGGGCCGTTGCTGTTTGTCATTTTTATCAATGACCTAGAGGAAGGCGCAGAAGGGTGGGTGAGTAAATTTGCAGACGATACTAAAGTCGGTGGTGTTGTCGATAGTGTGGAAGGATGTAGCAGATTACAGAGGGATATAGATAAGCTGCAGAGCTGGGCCGAGAGGTGGCAAATGGAGTTTAATGTAGAGAAGTGTGAAGTGATTCACTTTGGAAGGAATAACAGGAATGCGGAATATTTGGCTAATGGTAAAGTTCTTGAAAGTGTGGATGAGCAGAGGGATCTAGGTGTCCATGTACATAGATCCCTGAAAGTTGCCACCCAGGTTGATAGGGTTGTGAAGAAGGCCTATGGAGTGTTGGCCTTTATTGGTAGAGGGATTGAGTTCCGGAGTCGGGAGGTCATGTTGCAGCTGTACAGAACTCTGGTACGGCCGCATTTGGAGTATTGCGTACAGTTCTGGTCACCGCATTATAGGAAGGACGTGGAGGCTTTGGAGCGGGTGCAGAGGAGATTTACCAGGATGTTGCCTGGTATGGAGGGAAAATCTTATGAGGAAAGGCTGATGGACTTGAGGTTGTTTTCGTTGGAGAGAAGAAGGTTAAGAGGAGACTTAATAGAGGCATACAAAATGATCAGGGGGTTGGATAGGGTGGACAGTGAGGGCCTTCTCCCGCGGATGGAAATGGCTGGCACGAGGGGACATAACTTTAAACTGAGGGGTAATAGATATAGGACAGAGGTCAGAGGTAGGTTCTTTACGCAAAGAGTAGTGAGGCCGTGGAATGCCCTACCTGCTACAGTGGTGAACTCGCCAACATTGAGGGCATTTAAAAGTTTATTGGATAAACATATGGATGATAATGGCATAGTGTAGGTTGGATGGCTTTTGTTTCGGTGCAACATCGTGGGCCGAAGGGCCTGTACTGCGCTGTATTGTTCTATGTTCTATGTTCTATGTTCTAAGATACGACACAACGTCACAAACAAAAGCAGCACTATGACCGGCATGCAAAATCGCTGCAACCATTAGCAGTCAATGACATGGTTCGACTGCGACACCCAGGTGGAGGATGGTCCAACGCGGCAACAGTGCTACGACAAGCAGTGCCATGATCATACATTGTAAAGTCCGACGAAGGTGTGCTGTCGACGAGACCTGCGAAAGGTCCCATTTCCTGAACCTGTCTTTCCGACGTTAAATCTAAAAGACTCACTCACTCGACAACACTTGACACCATCAGCCGGTGAACAGACGGACATTAAAACCTCAGTGTCTCCATGCCCACTTAGGAGATCAACTCAAATCAGACGCACACCCAACCGTCTGAACCTGTGAATATTGGACTGATGCAATCATTGATTTCTGTAATGCATTTGCACACAATACCAACTATGTTTGTTCCATTCTAGTAACAACACTGAAACTATGTAAAAAAGAAAAGAAAAAAGGGGGGATGTCGTGATCTTTATATGGGTATGTACATAAGGGGTTAATGGGAAACTGAAAGATCACTAGGAGGCAGCACTGGCGGGTATAAAAGCAGACGCAAGCAGCTTTCTGCCTCTCTTGGTGATTAGACTGCGACGAGAGCAGGAGCATAGATCTAGCTCAGGGCTGCAAGTGTGGTCAGACATAGCTACTGTATATAAACGTTGTAACCTTTCTACTGGTATTGATCTTAAAGTAAGAACTCACGCAGTTGTTAAATTCTGTCACTCAATAAACCTTTCAATACCTCTGGACGACTTTGAGCCTTCTTCATCAAGCTGCAGAACGTCTCTGCAGCAACTGGACTGAGTAATGCATGTTACAAACAGTAGTGCTACCAAACACTCTACAATAAGGTAACAAAAGAGATGCAGGAAGGATGTTCCCGATGGTGGGGAAGTCCAGAACGATGAGTTAAAATCCAAGGATACCTGGTAAACCATTCAGGACTGAGATGGGGAGAAATATCTTTACCCAGAGAGAGGTGAGCCTGTGGAATTCATTACTACAGAAGACAGTTGAGGCCAAAACATTATGCGCCCTTCTCAGGCCTCGTTGCCCGCTCACTCAAGCGAAACAAGGCCGATAAAAGCGGAAAGGCCGCCGAAAATGAGGACAGCGGCAGGCGCCAAACAGTTTGGGATGCAACCGGCCTGCTCCCGTAGGTGAAATCGGGATCTCGCACTAGCAAGGCGAGAGCCCAATTATCACCAGTTAAGTCCAATTTCCATACAATTGACGGGAGCCACCCCATATCCAACGGCCTCCCGTTATTCATTGGCCTCCCCAGCAAGTGGTCACGCTGGCACCGATTAGCACTCCTTTTTAAGAAGTGAATGAAATGAAAATGAAAATGAAATGAAAATCGCTTATTGTCACAAGTAGGCTTCAAATGAAGTTATTATGAAAAGACCCTAGTCGCCACATTCCAGCACCTGTTCGGGGAGGCTGGTACGGGAATTGAACCCGTGCTGCTGGCCTGCCTTGGTCTGCTTTAAAAGCCAGCTATTTAGCCCAGTGTGCTAAACCAGCCCCAGCCCCTGTGAACCTGGCGGAAGGGCTTCCGTGGGGAGCTGAGGAGGTGAGTAGCCATCATTGCTCACAGACAAAGAGCCCGGGGCACTGGGATTGCCACCCCTGTGCTCGGCGGGGGTGGGGGACCCTCCGCATGGGTGGGCCGCCATGGGAGGGTGGGGGGTGGTGCTGGGGGTGGCAACCGGGGGGGGGGGGGGGGGGCAGTTGTTTCACTTACAAATCTGGTGCCTGAAAGTTATTGAAGCAGTCAAGGGCCAAAGATCTCAGAAACAAGATACAAATGATTGGTTAATTCACTTGTATTGGGACTCCAGGATCTGCGGGGCTGGAATTGACTGTGCACCAACCCAGGGTGCCGTAACAGTACATCACTGTCACTGCGTCAAAACCCTGCAACTCCCTCCTTAACAGCACAGTGGGTGTACCTATACCACATGAACTGCAGCGGTTCAAGGCAGCTCACCATCACCTTCTCTAGGGCAATTAGGGATGGACAAGAAATGCTGGCCCAGCCAACAAAGCCCACATACCATAATAAATGATTTTTTTTAAACCCTGAGATGAAGGGGTTTGTCTTACGAGGAAAGGTTGAACAGGTTTGACCCTATGTTCTTTGGAGTTTAGAATGAGAGGCGATCATATTGCAAGTATAAGATTCTGACAGAAATTGACAGGGTGGATTGGATTGGATTGGATTTGTTTATTGTCACGTGTACCAAGGTACAGTGAAAAGTATTTTTCTGCGAGCAGCTCAAAGGATCATTAAGTTCATGGGAAGAAAAGGGAATAAGAAAAGGGATGAAGCATACAGGGTGTAGTGTTAATGATGTCAGTCCATAAGAGGGTCATTTAGGAGACTGGTGACATTGGGGAAGAAGCTGTTTTTGAGTCTGTTCGTGCGTGTTCTCAGACTTCTGTATCTCCTGCCCGATGGAAGAAGTTGGAAGAGTGAGTGAGCCGGGTGGGAGGGGTCTTTGATTATTCTGCCCGCTTTCCCCAGGCAGCGGGAGGTGTAGTTGGAGTCAATGGATGGGAGGCAGGTTTGTGTGATGGGTGGATGCTGAGGAGCTGTTTCCCGCCTTGAGGTAATCTAGAATTAGGTGACACCATTTTTCAAACAAGGGGTTGAGATGAGAAATGTCTTATTTCAGAGGGTCATTAGTCTAGAATCCTTTTCTCCAGGAAGCAGTAGAGGTTGAACAATTTAATGTATTCAAGGCTGTGTTAGACAGATTTCAGAACAACAAAGGAGTCAAGGGTTATGAGGAGCTGGGGGTTGAGAGGAAAGCAGATGTAATGCCACAATCAGATCAGCCATGATCTAATTGAATGGTGGAAGAGGCTCGAGGGGCTGAATGACCTACTCTTACTTCTGTTTCGTACGTTCTTGTGAACCCTTCCTAGCACCTACGTATGCTGTTTCATTTCACCTTGAAATAATAAATCCTCCGAATCAGACAACGGAGGGAGAAATGAAAGTGGAGGGGAGGAAAGGGGGGGGGGCGTATGAAGACACCAAGGCAAACACAGGGCAAGCAGGGCAGGGGAGCCAGAAGGGACAAAGGGTGAAGGCACCCAAGGGGGCAACCATAGCGGCCACAGCAGCAAACCGGAAGAACACACAGCTGATGCCAAACTCCCCCCCCCCCCCCCCCCCCCACCCCGGTATGAGCTAGTACCAGGGGGGCAGCAGAGACATAAATGAGCAACCGACTGCCAGGGGCTCAAAAGCAGGGGCCCCCAGACCTGTACATCAGACCATTTTCGTGAAGGTAGAAAGGCTTGTTTGTCCTTCATTATTTCTTTTGTATACCCAGTTTGTAGATTCCTGCTTTTCTTTCTTTTTTTAAATTATTGTGTGTTATCCACGGTAAATACCACTGTAAACAATTGTAAAACCAATTAAATATTTTAAAAATAAATAAAAATAATAAATCTTGCCCTCCTCTCCCAAACACATCCAGCAACATTTGAAACAGATTGAGAACGACTGACCCTAGACCCACCTTTGTGTTTCCCGCAGACTCCGACAATTCTAATGCTGAAGATTCCCCACAGTGTTTAAGAACCAAAGCCTGGAAGCAGGATGCATTGTCACTCGGATCCAACAACCATCCGGCAATCCTGGGGTCTAGAATTTCCCAGTCACCGGCTGCAACAGCACAACAAAAGGTTTAGGCAAAATCTTACAAAGCTATTACCTTTTCAAGTCTTCATGGAACATTCAAAGATTAAATAAGCAAAGTACTTTGTGCCATAAAAAATAAACACTGCAGATGTGTGAACTTGAATATTCCATCTGTGCAAGAAATATTTAGTGTGCAGAGGCCATAAAAATCAGCCTGCCCATTCCCACCCGACTGTCCACACCTGCCGTACTATGGCATGGGCAGTGTATTATTCAAGTCAATACGTTGTCAACAAGGCATTTAATTACTCATTTAAATATGGCGGGTGGGCTGCCGGGTTTGATGCCTACCCACCTGGCATATTATGACTGTCAACCTGGGGTGAGCAGGAAGGTTGGTTGGGGCTGGTTTAGCACACTGGGCTAAATCGCTGGCTTTTAAAGCAGACCAAGGCAGGCCAGCAGCACGGTTCAATTCCTCAACCAGCCTCCCCGAACAGGCGCCGGAATGTGGCGACTAGGGGCTTTTCGCAGTAACTTAATTGAAGCCGACTTGTGACAATAAGCAATTTTCATTTTTCATTTCAGGTGATGGGCCAGTCACCTGACCGGTTTTACATACCGAAAACATGCCTGGCAGGGGTCATGTAAAGTCCAGTGGTTGGGGGGAGGGGATTTTCACCTCAGAAAATGGGTGGATTTAGGTTGAGTGAAAGGTTTAAGTATTAAAATCCTATCCTCAAACTGTCCACCTCCTGTTTTAAAGGAGTGTTTTTATTCGATGTGACTGTCACTGGCGAGGCCAGCACTTCCTTTACCCTAATTGGGTTTGTGACCATGCGACCAACCTGGTGGGTTGGTGATTTTAAATATTATGAGACTGAAAGCCCCACTGTTATTCACTTGAGATTCAACTGTAGACAGACAGGTTTCCTGGAAATCCAGCAGCTAATCTCAAGAGGTGAGTGCCTTTCACTGAACAACTCGATTCAGCATTCCTGCCTACACAAATCCTCCAACAATTGCACAGCTTCCCAACGCTGCTAATCTTTCCTTGACCTTCCCCACAAAACGATCAACCTCCTCCTGGTGCTTCCAACCTGCTCTTGCCACCCCATAGCCTCCCCATTCACCCCCAAAGATCTCCAGTTCTCCACTCCAAAACCCCCAATACCCTGCCCCCAAACTCTGATCTATCCCCGTTTACGATGCCCACGCCCCCCTCCATCATAAGACCAGAGGTGGGGATGTTCACTGATGATGCACATTTTTCAGCACCATTTGCAACTCCTCAGTTACTGAAGCAATTAGTGCTCTTCTGCAGCATAGTGACCTCTGTCATGCGGACACACACATAATGATATACAGACAAGCAGCTAATGGACACAGAGAACAGGACATGACCAATAAGTGACGAATGTGATATAAAATAGTTACTTTAGAGATACTAGTTAATGTAATGTAGAAATAAGCCACTTTGATTCTTGCAGTTAGGGACAAAGGAATTTGAGACCGCATGGAAAAAGCAGGAAGAGGTGTGTCTATAAGAGTGAGGCTGCATTGATAGGGGCCAGAGAAAGGGATTGGAAGTGAGCCAATCAGAATAGATTAAACAGGTCAGGAGGGACCTAGGCTGACCTATGTCCGTCGAGTATGTGAAACTTGATACCATTTGAACTGATTTTGCAGAGATCCCTTTGTCTGTTAGTTCAGTCGTTTTCTGGAGTGTAAGAGGCTGGATGTCCTGTTACATTTCTGTAAGATGATTAAGCTTGCAAGCTAAATAAATAACTTCTGTTTACGTGCGAATCCGTCTCAACTTTTATTGAGGCCAGACTGACAGAGAAAGAAATTTGGAGATCAACATAAGCAGGCAGGACACTCAGGGGTGGGATCTGACTATAAAAGAGACGAGGCACTCACACTCCGCCTCTTTCCACTGATGAACATCTAGAGAGTCAGTCAAGGGTGTTGTTACAATCTCACACACCCACCACGTGGCTAAGAGCTGGTCTGGTTCAGTCACACAGAGTAACCCCACTTAAGTTAGCAGAGAGTCGAACTCACAGAGAACTGTGCTAACTGTGCTATTAGTTCAATAAACCTGATTGAACTAACTTCAAGGTCTGGAGTTTCTTTTTGATCTATGCTGCATCCAATGGCAGCCAGTGTTATACCAGTGTACCTAACACGACAACCTCAAGGAAGTATTTAAAACAATACTTTTTATTAGTAATTCATATTTCTTTCTGAATAGCACTTTGAGGGTTAATTTAAAGCAGGCAGCATAATCAAAGACCACTCCCATTCTTCCAACGTTTTCCATCCGGCAGGAGGTACAAAAATCTGGGACCACACACGAAAAGATTCAAAAAAAGCTTCTTCCCCGCTGTTATCAGACTCCTAAACGACCCTCTTATGGACTGACCTGATTAACACTACACTCCTGTATGCTTCACCCGATGCCGGTGTTAGGTAGTTATTTTCTTTAATTTTCATGTACTAAATGATCTGTTTGAGCTGCTCGCAGAAAAATACTTTTCACTGTCCCTCGGTACATGTGACAATAAATAAATCCAATCCAATCCCCCCACATGGTGCGTTGCGGGGAGCTGTACCTTGTTTCCAGCTTACACGGTCTGTACAGTGGTGAAGTACAGTTCGTAGCAAATCCTTGGCTTTAAAACCAATAATGCAGCCTCGGCAACTCAATATCTTAAGCAGCAGTACCCTGTAGATAAGAAAAGAGAGAGAGATGTCTACTTTCTGCACTGCAATTAGCATTTTATTCATAAGGGTTGAATAATAAGAATACCTGTGTTACTGTGAAGACTGAACTGTCTGGCAGCTAACATGTACTATAAAGGCACTGGCATCTCAACAAGAAGCTAGGATTCAGGCGAGAGCAGGGGAGTGAGATCAATTAAATAGCTCTTCCACAGAGGAGGCATATGCACAATGAGATGAATGTCACCTCCACGATTTCTCTGCTCTTCCAGTTCCGGTCTGCTGTGTGCATCCCTGATTTCAATGACTCCACCACAGTGACTTCAGGGGCAATTTTCAGGCCCCATTATGCCCCGGCGTGAATCCCATTATGGTCGAAAGCTCTCGCAAGAGGGCCACAACGGGATTTGCGACGAGGAGATCTCAGAATGAGATCTTCCCCCCCCCCCTCCCGCCCAAAGCGTAAAGGCCTTTGGCACCACGCCAGCCAGCGCCAAAAGGACTTCGCCGGGCGACGCATGCACGGGAGCGTCAGCGGCCGCTCACGGCATCCCCGCGCATGCGCAGTGGAGGGGGTCTCTTCCGCCTCCGCTATAGTGAAGACCATGGCGAAGGCGGAAGAAAAAGGGTGCCCCCACGGCACAGGCCCACCCGCGGATCGGTGGGCCCTGATCGCGAGCCAGGCCACCGTGGGGGCACCCCCCGGGGCCAGATCGCCCCGCGCTCCCCCCAGGACCCCGGAACCCGCCCGCGCCGTCTGCTCCTGCCGGTAAGGTAGGTGGGACTTCGGCCCATCGCGGGCCGGAGAATCGCCGGGGGGGAGCCCGCCGACCGGCGCGGTGCGATTCACGCCCCCGCCGAATCTCTGGTGGCAGAGAATTCGGGACACGGCGGGGGCGGGATTCACGCCAGCACCAGGCGATTCTCCGACGCGGTGGGGGGTCGGAGAATCATGCCCCAGCTGCGATGATCACACCGGGGACCCGGAGACCAGTGTAGTCCCCGGGTGGTCAGGGACTTGGCAGGGCAGTGCCCTGGCATTTCCCCCGGGACTCTGGCAGTGCCAACCTGGAATCATGGAGGGGGTTGATGCCAACAATTATTGGGAGAGGGGCAGGTTGATGCCAACAATCCTGGGTGAGGTTGATGCCAATGATCCTTGGGGTGGAGGTTGATGCCAGTGACCCTTGGTGGGGAGGATGTTTGATGCCAGCAATCATTTGGCAGGGGGGGGGGGGGGGGGGGGGGGGGTTGATTGCAGTGACCCTTCGGGGGTGGCTGAAGCCAATGATCCTTGGGGGAGGTGGGATTGATGCCAGTGATCCTTTGTGGGGGGTGGGGGGGTGAGGTTGATGCCCACGATCATTAGTGGAAACAGTCGCAATGTCTGTGTGGGGAGGTGGGGACCACTCTTTAGTTTCATTTTGATATTGGGGCACCCTTTCGACCTCTGTGGAGCTGTGCTTGCCCCATTCTAAAAAATGGGGGAAATCACACTGGTTTTCAAGAACCTGACACTTTGCCGGTCTTTGGGAAGATTCAGTCATTAAAAGCATTATTGTTTCTTTCCTCATTGCTATTGGTGGCTGTGCCTTCAGTTGCCCCTGCCCTGAGCTCAGGAATCCCCTCCCTAAGCCTCTCCTTTCATCTGCCTCTCTCCTGTCCTTTAAAACAATCCTTGATAACCAGCTTTTGATCACCTGTCACCTCTTCCATTATCGTCTTTGTCTCCAATAGACTCAATGGGCCAAATGGTCTCCTTTTGTGCCATAAATGATTCTGTGACTCTCTGTGGTCTGGTGGCAAATTTAGTTTGTTTACGGTCCTGGAAAGTGTCTTGAGTTATTTTACTGTGTTAAAGCTGCTATATGAATGTAAGTTGTTGTTGATTTCTGACCTTAACCGATGTCTCCGACAGACAATGCTTCCATATCTTCACCAGGTTGGCTAGATGTGATTTCACAATGAGGGAGTTCTGTGGACAGCGAGTGCACGGTACAGTCATCGTTGGATATGCTTCGCAATATCAATGTGGGGGCACTGCCAGCATTGAAGATCGGCATTTTGTGGATCCTAATGGTTACCACTACGTCTGCATTTACAACTTAATTCATAAAGAACAAAGAACAAAGAAAAGTACAGCACAGGAACAGGCCCTTCGGCCCTCCAAGCCCGTGCCGACCATGCTGCCGAACTAAACTACAATCTTCTACACTTCCGGGGTCCGTATCCCTCTATTCCCATCCTATTCATGTATTTGTCAAGATGCCCCTTAAAACTAGATTTTTTTTTTAAATTAGCCATTAGTCAAGTTGCTGCAGCCTCCAATAAGCCTAAATCACTCTAGTTGTGACCATTGTTGGCCCAATTACACGTACAATACTGAATACTGAATGAGATGAAGCCAGCTTACCACTGAGTATGTATCACAATAAATCACATCTTTGGCATACCTGCTGCGTGTTTCCAGTTTTGAATTAACATTTGTAGACAGGACTTCAACAAAGTAAGTTGTTTCTTTTTCCTCCCATTGTCCTATTCAGGATTTATTGAATCATTGTGATGTGGTATTGACATTTTTGGATCAGGTTTGCCCCTGTTTCAGTTCACCTGTCATTTCCTCTCCAATATATCATCATACATTGTTGACAATACAAATGCTGTCTACCCTTAAATGCTGAATAGCTGCAGCTAGGCAGTGACTTCAGTAGACATCTGGAGACTCTATGGGCTTCAATACAGTGCGCAGATTTAATTTTAAATACGATATCAGTTGGAGAGTGGATCGGACAGTAACTGTTCACCTCCAGCACCAGATCACAGTCAGTCTGATGGGCTAAACACCGGGAGTTTTCTTGGGTGGAGGGGTGGGGTTTGGGTTTTTCTGATTCGGCTTACATGGAGCAGCCAATCTGGAGACCCTGCCTCTCCCATCCCAAATAGAAGACATCCTTCCGACTTCACCCCAGCAGCTGATGTCAATTCCTACACAATTAAATTCAACACCAATAGTGGCTAGTGAGGATAAGGAAGGAGAACTTTCTGTTTTGCCCAATAAGACAGAGTCAAACCAAACCCTCCTGACAGTCCCTCATAGATCATAGAATTTACAGTGCAGAAGGAGGCCATTCGGCCCATCGAGTCTGCACCGGCTCTTGGAAAGAGCACCCCACCCAAGGTCAACACCTCCACCCCATCCCCACAACCCAGCAACCCCACCCAACACCAAGGGCAATTTTGGACACTAAGGGCAATTGATCATGGCCAATCCACCTAACCTGCACATCTTTGGACTGTGGGAGGAAACCGGAGCACCCGGAGGAAACCCACGCACACACGGGGAGGATGTGCAGACTCCACACAGACAGTGACCCAAGCCGGAATCGAACCTGGGACCCTGGAGCTGTGAAGCGATTGTGCTATCCACAATGCTACCGTGCTGCCCCTCACCATCAACATTCTGGGGATTACCGTTTTTTCCCCCACTTAAGGGGCAATTTAGCGTGGCCAATCCACCTACCCTGCACATCTTTTGGGTTGTGGGGGTGAGACCCACGCAGACACAGGGAGAATGTGCAAACTCCACACGGACAGTGACCCAGAGCCGGGATCGAACCCGGGTCTTCGGCGCCGTGAGGCAACAGTGCTAACCACTGAGCCACTATGCTGCCTCCTGGGGGGTTACCATTGACCAGAATTTTAACAGGACCAGGTATATAAATACTGTGGGTACAAGAGCAGGGCCGGGACTGAGCAATCTGTGGAGGGAAACTCACCTCCCGACTCCCCAAAACGTGCCCAACATCTGCAAGCACAAGTCAGGAATGTGATGGAATACTCTCCCACTTGCTTGGATGGGTGCTGCTCCAACAACACACAAGAATCTTTACACCACCCAGGACAAAGAAACAAATTGATCAGAATGACATCCACTACCTTAAACATTGACTCTATGATGTAATGCAATACTTACCTTAATCTGAAGTTGTAGGTTGGAAACTCCAATTCCTGATGAACCTTGAACCTCCTGCACAAGCGCCAGCCAGGAAATGGCCGCACATGTGCAGTTCAGGGTTTTCATGTCTTCAATTTGGGGACCTACACAGAAGGAAAGTAAAACGAGGACAGGAATCGGAAAGATGTCCCAGAAGTCAAGTTAAATGAAAGGAGCAGAGGATTTCTGGGTCAAAACGAGAGCTGCGAGCTTGAAGGGAAGGGGGCTTGAGAAATGCCCTGAAGATCCAAAGAGGCAGCTGAAGTTTGGTGACTCCTTACTGATGGCGTTTTGGATCAGTAGTGTTCTACTTGGTATGGCCGAGGATCTGAAATTGTGCTTGGAAGTGTCGTTTGAATGAACGCGGAGATCCAGGGAAAAGGAGTCATGGATGGTAAGATTGAAACCCTGTGAGGCGAGCCATTGTTGCAGCTGTCTGAGAGTGAGTAACCTTTGGAGAGAATTCCCAAGGTGAGTTCTTCGAATGTGGAAATTGGAAACTTGTGAGAAAGACAAAGTTTCAGTGAGTGTGGCTGGCTCACAATGCGACAAATGTTTGGATGGGTTGTTGAGAAATCCATGGACTCTGCTTTGGTCGCATCAGTCATTTATATTGGTGTGTGGTAGATAATGTAGAAGGAGGTCTTGTGGCGCAGTGGGTAGGATCTCTACCTCTGAGCCAGAAACTCTGTGTTCGAGTGCCACGCCACGACTTAATGGCCAAAGGAAGGTGTGTTCATAATGTGTCCAACAGGTTGAGTTATCAACCTGCAAAACCTTCCAACGTGCCAGTGGCAGGCGGTAAGAGTGGGAGAGACTCCTAGTCAGCATGATTGATGCAGTATAGTGCCCCTCAACCTATATGCCTCTGGCGACAGGCTGGTGACCTGTTCCAAGGAAAAACCTTGCTACTGAAACACGTGCAGCAAGAGAAACAATAACAAATATATGTTGTAAATTGTTTTAACTTGCTGAATTTGTATGTCTCTGTAAAGATATTACTGGGGTGAAGAAATGGCGAATATTTGAATCTCCCATTTGTGTTCATATTGAGATTTCTCCAACCTCTTTGGTGTAATATACTTCTTTTTTTTTTTGCTTAGTAAATATTTTATTATTTGTGTTACACAAATGATAGACTCATGTGAATTTGTTCCCTAACCTTCCTCCAGTTTCTAAAAAATAAGTTAGGATCCATTAGCCCAGGTTTCACTCTGGGATCTGACTAGCCCAGTATTAACATCAGCTGGGATTGTAACATCTCCCTCCACCACTGACGCACAGTGGCAATAATGCGTGCCATATAAAAGATGCACTGCAACAACTTGCCAAGGTTCCTTCGACAATACCTTCCAAATCTTCCACCTCTACTACCCAGAAGGACCAGGGCAGCAGACGTATGGGGACACCACCACCTGCAGGTTCCTGAAGGTACCCCTACACAGTGGGTGTCCTGACACCACATGGATTGCAATGGCTCAAGAAGGCTACTCATCACCACCTTTTCAAGGGCAGTTAGGGATGGGCAATAAATGCTGGCCTACCAAGCAATGCCCACATCTCATGAATGAAAAAATAGAACTCAGCATAGTGATAGAACATAGAGAGCACTTATCTTTCCCACACAGGAAGGACATTAGTTTAACACCTCACATGATGGAAAAATCATTTACCAAGGTTATGTCCTCTACATATGTCCGTATGACTCGGAAGCAAGAGTGCTTCCAAATCGAAACACTCACTGCATATCGTTCATCAGGAAAGTTGCTCACTCAAATCTATGAAGTAAAATTACTTCAGTCATGTTGGTGCAATAGCTGGTGCTGTCAAATCTGACCAGGTGATTCATGAAAGTAAAGAGGAAACGGAAACGATCCAAAGAAAATATGTAAATTACCAAACCATTTCAACGTCACCTAAATCACCAAATTATTTAGGCTGCCGTGAAAAATGTTAGGATTTAGCACTGGCAAAATATTTTAAGGACAGTTAGCTCAAATGGAATACGTGTCAGTCTTAAACGAGTTCCAAGCTATGGGCAGCACAGTTGCACAGTGGTTACCACTGTTGCTTCACAGTGCCAGGGACCCGGGTTCGATTTCCGGCTGGGTCACTGTCTGTGCGGAGTCTGCACGTTCTCCCCCGTGTCTGCGCGAGTTTCCTCCGGGTGCTCCGGTTTCCTCCCACAAGCCCCGAAAGACGTGCTGTTAGGTGAATTGGACATTCTGAATTCTCCCTCAGTGTACTCGAACAGGCACTGGAATGTGGCAACTAGGGGTGTTTCACAGTAACTTCATTGCAGTGTTAATGTAAGCCTACTTGTGACAATAAAGGTTGTTATGTTATAGATAATGTGATGTCAGCAGTGTCACCTCCCAGCTGATGTTGAATTGGTGACTTAGGGTCAATATTTCATAAGCCTCTACATGCAGAGGCTACAATTCTGCAACAGAAGTCACCGTTCTAAAATAATTGAGCACAAAGGCAACGCAAGATATGCCATGTATGGGCGCGATTGTCCAGAAAGATTTCTAAGTGTTGTAGCGAGCGGGAATTGCCGCAAGCTTCCCGCCGCTCGGCCCAGCGAGGCCGGCAACGCTATTCAACGTTAATTGGTTCACTTAACGAGGCCCCACAGGCTTCTCGCCGCACATGAAGGCTCGTCAGCCGATTCGCCAACACCACGGTTGCCAACACCCCACTAATAAGGTCGAGCAGCACTTAAGCTGCACTTGCTCAGCCAACCCCAGCCAGCTCGCAACAATGGCGCCGAGACCAGATTCAGGGACGCTGATACAGGGAGGCTCCTGACGCCGCGGAGGTGAGGTGGGATGTCCTGTTCCCCCGAGGGTCCCGAAGGGTTAGCCATTGGGCAGCCAGTGCTGCCTGGGACGAGGTGGTGGCAGTTGGGAGTGAAACCAAGACTGGCCTCCAGCACAGGAAAAAGGACAATGACCTATACCGGGCAAGTAGGCACCAACCCCCCCCCCCCCCAGGACCATTCCACCCCCATGGGAGCATTCACTCCCCAACTCTCCATGCGACTCCCAGCCCTCGCTCCACACGCTTCCCCTTCAACACACCCAACCCTCCCTCCACCCCCTCTCCCTTCAACCCCCTCCAACCCTCCCTTCACACACCCCCTCCACCACTGTGAACCACGTGTGTGGCTAATGATGCCCCCTCTGTGTGTCCTTAGGAAAATCTCTCCCCATAATCGCAGGGAGAGGCCCCAGACTGGCGGAGGGCTGCCAGACCTATGAATCCTCACCACCTTCAGGGAGCATGCCTGGAGGTGACTGGGGTGGCTGATGCACGATCAATGACCACTAAAGCGAGGTTGTAGTCCAACTGAAGGCTTTAATAAGCTAGATGTTTCCCCCAGTAGCTCAGGTACAGAATCAGGTACAGAATAAGAGCCCGTGCTGCTGCTGGGGCGGCACGGGCTCTTATACCCCGCCTTGCAGGGCGGAGCTACCATACAGCTTGACCAATAGGAAACATACAATATCTACCAATGGTGTTTCAGCATTACCAGGTACCGTAATACCTCTACACAGACTACCACATTCACCCCCTGTTAAAAAAGCGTCCGGCGGGGATGCTGGCCTGATATTAAAACATGGTAACGTGGTAGAAATTATAGTTATGGAGGCACCATAATACCTCCGTACAGCGTTTTGTAACTATTTACAATTCTATTTACTATTTACAATTTATGATTCATAATTAACTATACACTTTAAAATGAAGCAATCAGTCGATCGGGGGCCCTGGTCGTCCTCTGTGATCATCGAAGATTCGGTGGTGACTACGGTGGAGGCTGGGGCATCTGTGACTCCGGGAACGTGGCCTCGATCTCTGTGGCAGCTTCGACACCCCTAGATGGCGCTGGTGGGGAAGACGGTTGACCTGGGAAGGGAGTGCCTGCGGGGTGCTTCGGTGGGTGGGGGGGCCTAGACGTAGCCGGCGGAAGGTCCGAACCTCCTGTGAGGAGCACAGTGGGAGGAAGGGTGGGACTGGTGGCTGGGGTGTGCGTGGGGCTCCGGCGGTCCCCAGGTCTCGTAGGGAGACCTTATCTTGTCGGCCGTCGGGGTAAGCCACGTAGGCGTACTGGGGGTTCGTGGAGAAGATGGACCCTCTCGACCAACGGGTCCGACTTGCGCGCCCGCACGTGTTCCGGAGCAGGATGGGTCTGGGAGCTGCCAGCCAGGTCGGGAGCGAGGTCCCAGAGGAGGACTTCCTGGGGAAGACAAGGAGACGTTCGTGAGGTGTTTGGTTGGTTGTGGTACAAAGCAGTGACCGGATGGAGTGATGGGCATCCGGGAGGACTTCCTGCCAGCGGGAGACTGGGAGTTTCCTGGACTGCAGGGCCAGTAGGACGGTCTTCCAGACCATTCCGTTCTCTCTCTCTACCTGTCCGTTACCCCGGGGGTTGTAACTGGTCGTCCTGCTCGAGGCGATGCCCTTGCTGAGCAGGAATTGACGCAGTTCGTCGCTCATAAAGGAGGACTCTCTATCACTATGTATGTAAGCGGGGAACCCGAACAGTGCAAAGATGCTATGGAGGGCCTTGATGACGGCGGTTGTGGTCATGTCTGGGCAGGGGATGGCGAATGGGAACCGGGAGTACTCGTCAATCACGTTCTGGAAGTAGGTGTTGCGGTCGGTGGAGGGGGCCTTTGAAGTCCATGCTGAGGCGTTCAAAGGGACGGGAAGCCTTTATCAGATGCGCTTTCTCTGGCTGGTAGAAGTGCCGTTTGCACTCCGCGCAGATTTGGCAGTCCCTGGTGGCTGTCCTGACCTCCTCGATGGAGTAGGGCAGGTTGCGGGTCTTGATAAAGTGGAAAAAGGGAGTGACCCCCGGGTGGCAGAGGTCCTCGTGGAGGGCTCAGAGGCGGTCCACTTGTGCGTTGGCACATGTGCCGCGGGACAGGGCATCAGGAGGCTCGTTTAGCTTCCCGGGACGATACAATATCTCGTAGTTGTAGGTGGAGAGTTTGATCCTCCACCACAAGATCTTATCGTTTTTTATCTTGCCCCGCTGTGCATTATCGAACATGAAAGCAACCGACCGTTGGTCAGTGAGGAGAGTGAATCTCCTGCCGGCCAGGTAATGCCTCCAATGTCGCACAGCTTCTACTATGGCCTGGGCCTCCTTTTCGACTGAGGAGTGGCGAATTTCGGAAGCATGGAGGGTACGTGAGAAGAAGGCCACGGGTCTGCCCGCTTGGTTGAGGGTGGCCGCCAGAGCTACGTCAGACGCATCACTCTTGACCTGGAAGGGGAGGGACGCGTCGATGGTGTGCGTCATGGCCTTTGCAATGTCTGCTTTGATGCGGCTGAAGGCCTGGTGGGCCTCTATCGACAGGGGAAAAGCTGTGGATTGGATCAGGGGACGGGCCTTGTCCGCATAGTTGGGGACCCGCTGGGCATAGTAAGAGAAAAACCCTCGGCAGCACTTCAGGGCCTTGGAACAGTGAGGCAGGGGGAACTCCATAAGGGGGCGCATGAGTTCAGGGTCGGGGCCTATAACTCCATTTCGCACTACGTAGCCGAGGATGGCTAGGCGGTCGGTGCTAAACACGCATTTATCCTTGTTATACGTGAGGTTAAGGTTCTTTGCGGTCTGGAGGAATTTTCGGAGGTTGGTATCGTGGTCCTGCTGGCCGTGGCTGCAGATGGTGACATTATCAAGATACGGGAATGTTGCCCGTACACCGTATCGATCAACCATTCGGTCCATCTCGCGCTGGAAGACCGAGACCCTGTTGGTGACACCGAAGGGAACCCTTAAGAAGTGATAGAGCCGCCCATCTGCCTCGAAGGCAGTGTAGGTCACTAGTGCGGATGGGGAGCTGGTGGTAGGCGGACTTAAGATCCACCGTGGGGAAGACCTTGTAATGCGTGATCCTGTTTACCAGGTCGGATATGCGGGGGAGAGGGTACGCGTCCAGCTGCGTTAACCTGTTGATGGTCTGACTGTAGTCGATGACCATCCTATGCTTCTCCCCGGTCTTTACCACCACTACTTGAGCTCTCCAGGGACTGTTGCTAGCTTCAATGACTCCTTCCCTCGGTAGCCTTTGGACCTCTGACCTAATAAAGATCCGATCCTGGACTCTGTACCGTCTGCTCCTGGTGGCGACGGGTTTGCAATCCGGGGTGAGGTTCGCAAACAGGGAAGGCGGATCGACCTTGAGGGTTGCGAGGCCGCAGACAGTGAAAGGGGGTATAGGGACGCCAAATTTGAAAGTTAGACTTTGGAGATTACACTGGAAGTCTAAACCTAGGAGTGTGGCCGCGCAGAGGTGGGGAAGAACGTATAGCCGGTAATCTTTAAACTCCCTTCCCTGGACTGTGAGGTTTGATACACAAAACCCCTTTATCTCTACTGAGTGGGAACCGGAGGCCAGGGAGATTTTTTGATTAACGGGATGGACGAGGAGAGAACAGCGCCTTACCGTGTCGCGGTGTATGAAGTTCTCCGTGCTCCCAGAGTCGATTAAGCAGGACGTCTCGTGCCCGTTGATTAGTACTGTTGTTGTAGCAGTTGAGAGTGTTCGAGGCCGGGCCTGATCCAGAGTCACCGAGGCTAATCTCAGCAGTTGAGTGTTCTCTTCGGGCGGTGTGCGGTCAGCCGAGCTGGGGTCCTGGGAGTCCATCCAAGATGGCAGCTCCCATTGGTCGCACATGGCTGGGGTGCACAAAATGGCGGTGCCCATCCATCGAATGTGGCATCCGCGGGACTAGATGGCAGCACCCAGGGGCCACACGTGGCCCTGAAGTAGAAAGATGGCGGCGCACGCTAGCCGCACGGGGACCGTGGGGAGGTTTGTGGTGGCGGTCCGCATTTGCCTCCAGAGACCGCAGCGACCGCACGGGCCTGGCATACCACCACGAAGTGGCCCTTTTTACCGCATCCCTTGCAGGTGGATGCGCGGGCCGGGCAGCGCTGCTGGGGGGGCTTGGCCTGCCCGCAAAAGTAGCAGCGGTGCCCCCCAGGGTTGCCAGGCCGCCTTGCAGCACAAGCTTGTGGGGGGATGGGGAATGTCTCGGGGTCGGCTGCGCAGGGGTTCCACGCTGCCCAGGGAGCTGCCGCGCGGTCGGGAACATTAGCGCGGGCGTTGCTGGAGGCCACATGAAATGAAATGAAATGAAAATCACTTATTGTCACAAGTAGGCCTCAATGAAGTTACTGTGAAGAGCCCCTAGTCGCCACATTCCGGCGCCTGTTCGGGGAGGCTGGTGCGGGAATTGAACCGTGCTGCTGGCCTGCCTTGGTCTGCTTTCAAAGCCAGCTCTTTAGCCCTGTGCTAAACCAGCCCAGCTTGCAAGGGCCCGTGCATCCTTGAGGCCTAGGGTGTCTTTTTCCAGCAATCGCTGGTGGATTTGGGAGGACAGCATACCTGCCACGAAAGCGTCCCGGATCAAGAGTTCTGTGTGGTCCCTCGCCGAAACTTGCGGGCAGTTGCAGTTTCTCCCCAACACCAGGAGTGCACGGTGGAATTCTTCCAGCAACTCCCGAGGGATTTGTTGCCTCGTTGCTAGCAGATGTCGGGCGGTGACCTGGTTTACCGAGCGAATATAATGTCCTTTTAGCAGCTCTGTTGCTGCATCGAAGTCTTCCGCGTCCTCGATGAGGGTGTAAATTTCCGGGCTCACCCTCGAGTGCAGGACTTGCATTTTCTGTTCCCCCGTGGGTGTGTTTTCGGCCGTTCCGAGATATCCTTTAAAACACGCCAGCCAGTGATTGAAGGTTGCCGCTGAGTTCGCCGCGTGGGGGCTGAGTTGCAGACACTCTGGCTTGATTCGGAGCTCCATCCTTTTAAATCTAGCTTATTAAATTGATGCATGATGAATGACCACTAAAGCGAGGTTGTAGTCCAACTGAAGGCTTTAATAAGCTAGATGTTTCCCCCAGCAGCTCAGGTACAGAATGAAGGCTGCTGGGGCGGCACGGGCTCTTATACCCCGCCTTGCAGTGCGGAGCTACCATACAGCTTGACCAAAAGGAAACATACGGGGCGTCATTCTCCGCCGGCGGGAGTCTCCGTTCTGCCGGCGCCCGGGGGTTTCCCGACGGCGTGGGGCTGTCCCACAATGGGAAACCCCATTGACCGGCCGGCGTTACGGAGACTCCCGCTGGCCGGTCAGCGCAGAAATGTGGCGGGGCGGGTAGGAGAATTTCGCCCACGATATCTACCAATGGTGTTCCAGCATTACCAGGTACCGTAATACCTGTACACAGACTACCACAGTGGCCAATGACAGATCAATCACCCACGCGGAGGCTGGTGGACGCCGCAGAGGTGAGGAACCACCAGGAACTTGAGTTGTTAATGCCTTACTGACTGACCCATCCCTCCCACCAACCACATGTCCATTCTCCCGCAGGTCCTCCAGCCAACGGCGCTGGCCATCCTGGGCGACCCCCCTCTTCTGACTCCCAGGAGAACACCTCGGAGGAGAGCTCCGAGGATGCCACCATAATAGTTGCGGCACAGCTGTCACCCCCAACCTCCAGCGGTGCAGATACACACACCTCGGTGGGAAATGTTAGTGGTCAGGCTTCTGGGGCACAATCTGATGAGCACCACACTGCTGCTGATGTACATCAGGTGGAGGCAGGAACCCTCAGGCGAGACAGCAAACAGAGGGCTGCTGGATCCCAGGACCCAGCTGGGTCCCAGCCTGATGCTGAGCCTGTGGAACAGAATTACCCGGAGCTGATGGAGGTGATAGGGAGCAGCCAGGACATTCAGAGGGAGATTTCTGCGTCACTCCAGCAGATCCATAGCCGATTGGAGGAGTCCTATAGGCTACGGGTGCAGGAGATGTCACTGGCAATGTGTGGCACTGAGGTAAACACTGCTAGGGTGGCGACCGCAGTGGAGAGCCTGGTACACGACGTTGGCACCTTTAGTGAAGGTGTCCAAGGTGTCGCGCAGTCGGTGACGGCCATGGCTGAGGGTCTTGGCAGAATGTCTGCTTCGCTGGGGGATGTCACACAGCACCAGGCTGACATTGATGAGGGTCTGCGGAACATGTCCAGCTCTCAGATGGGAATGGCCGAGGCGCTGCGGAGCTTGTCCTAGTCGCTGAGGAGCATTGCCGAGGGCATCGACACCATGGTGCAGACAGTGGGGAGCCACCAGAGCTGGCAGAGCCAGATGATGCAGGGGCAGTCGGGGCTCGAACCAGCTGTCCCTCCATCCCAAGGTGAACCCCAGGGCCTTATGGGCAACGAGTGGGAGGAAGAGGGAAGCTGAGTGCCAACCCGGACCCGTCCCATGGAGTGGCAATGGTGGCCACCAGCTCCCCTGAGTTCCACCCCTCTGACGAGGCCACGTCTCACAGTCAGCACACGGGACAGGGCGGCACGGCTGTGCGCCGACAAGTAAGCCGGGGCCTTCCAGCCCCAGAGCCCCAGAGGATGCCCGCCAGGGGCATCGAAGGCCACGGGACAAGGTAAGCAGCTGGTTGCCTCCACCTCTGATGTGCATCCTGGGGAGACACGTAGATGTAGTTGTAGAGCTAGGAAGGCGAAGCACATTGAGGATCACTGAGGGCACTGGGGGAGGGGAGAAGGAGGTGGAGGGAAAGGGGAGGTGGGGGGGAGTTGGGAGGGTGAGGGGACGGCACCATCGGAAGAGTGAGGACTTGTATTACACATTAAAAACCCTTGAGCAATGCGGGCTGACCTCCAAACCCTTGACCCATCTCTCCAGGCATCTCCCCCTCCCCGTGGCAACCACCCACACTCCACCATGGACATGTCTCCGGAGATGTGTCCCATCCCCTGGATGTTCAGATGTTGGCTGCTCTGTGTGTGGTGTTAGCACCGAAGTGTTCAGGCATCAAGGTGTGATTGGGATGATAGGCAATGACTCCCACATGCTACATGGCCCATCCACCCACGGGAATCCACTTGGGTTGTGTGAAGGGCTCACTTAACCACGTTTGCCAATTCCCTGTTAGCAATAGCTTTCAACCGCACGGCAAGAGGCCTCGGCAGTTGGCGGGGGTTATGGGTGGTCATTGAGGCAGACGGGCAGGGACAGGGTTGCCCCCAGAACAGGTAAACACGATCCAGGTGTTGGCATGGTTGTGTCGCGTGTGGTTGCCTCCGGTTGCCGCCCCCCCCCCCCCCCCCCCCCACCCCACCCAGCGCCTCCCCCCACCCTCCTATGGCTGCCCACGTTTGCAGAGGGTCCCCACCCCCAGCTGGAAGTCCCCCATCCCCTGTCGAGCACAAGGTTGGCAAACCCAGCACCCCCGGGCTCTTTGCCTGTGAGCAAAGATAGCGACTCGGCTCCTTGGCTCACCCACAGAAGCCCTTCCGGCAGGTTCAAATTTGTCAAAAGGAGGACTAATCAGCGCCGTGTGAGCACTTGCTGGGGAGGCCGCTGGATGTCGGGAGGCCGCTGGATATGGGGTGGCTCCCATTAAATGTATGGAAATAGGGCTTAAGTGATGATAATCGGTTTCTTGCCACGCCACGGCGATAACACGATTTCGCCTACGGGAGCAAGCTGGTTGCATCCCAAACTGTTTGCTGCCTAGCATGGTTCTCATTTTTGGCTCTCCCGCTATACAGCAGCCTAGTTTCGCTTGAGTGAGAGGGTAAAGAGGCCAGAGAAATAGCTGGGGAATGGCCAATCTAAGAAACAGCAGTGTCTGGAGGTGTCATTTACACATTCAGTCCCCTGCACCCCTGCTTTGCCATTCGATAATATCATTCGCTGATTGTGGCCTCAATTCAACTCTCCTGCCTCCCCCTCCCATAACCCTTGACTCCCTATTGATGAAAAATCGTAACTCAGCCTGAATATATGCGCTGAACCAACCCCGACTGCTCTTTGGGGAAGACTAACTAACTGACTAATGACCCTCTGAGGGAAAATATTTTCCTCATCTCCATCTTAAATGGGAGATCTCTAATTTTTAAACTGTGTCCCCTAGATCTAGACTCCTCCACAAGGGAAAACATCCTCCCAGCATCTCTCCTGTCAGGTCCCCTCAGAGTGTTATATGTTTATGTTAATGCTCAGGCGTGAATTATTCGATGGTGTACTTATCCAGTACTATGTAATAATCAGCCATCATGAGAACAATGTTGTTGACTGTCTGAGTGACTCAAAAAGGGAGACTTGCCATGAAGCAATCTCTTAAAAATTAATCATTGAAAAAGAATTAGTCATTAATCCATCAATGTGCACAGACAAGTTGGGGGTGTAGTGATTCAGCCATTGCATTGTGTGAGGAATAAAGGTGATGTGCCCTGAGGGCAGGCACGTGACAGGAAGCTAGTGAGGGCAGACTTGCAGCAGAAGAGCGACTCGGGCTGGATTGAGTGAAGCACTCCTTTAAGATGCAGAAATAACAGAATGGGTACAGAGGACCAATCCCTTGGGGAACTGCTAGTCAATAGAAAAAGAGAATCGGAGGATGAACATTAGCCTCAGCACGAATAAAACGGTTAGAAGATAGCTTTTGATAGTAAAGAACTGCCAGACCCGATTAAAGGCTTTTGAGTGACAAAACATTGGTGAGCACAGGCAGCAAGGTTACCGATGGAATTCTAACAAACCATACTGGCATTCAAGCTGTGGGCTAAAACGTTTATGGTGATGCATAAGTTGAGAGATGGAAGTAGCTTCCATGTCTTGGGAAAGTTCAGCTGCATTGGGTGATAGCTGGAAGGGAAACGGGAATGGTATTTGACAGTAGATGACTGAAGTACCAAGCGGAGGGAGGAATGGACCAGGAGTGACGGAAATAGAGAGATGCACGAGACAGCCGTATGTTTGAAGCCACACATCAGAGGTCAATGAGAGGGATGTCATTCCAAAACCTTATGGATGTACAGAGGGCAGAGATCCACCAGAGCTCGTGGGGATAAGCCTTGGGTATAACTTTCAGCCCCTGATGGGGGCAAACACTGAAGCAGATGGGTGAGCAAATTTGGCATTTTCCCATAGGCAGGATGTGGACAGCAGGCTATCTGCCTGCAAGAGGCAGGGTTGCCAATTCAATTCATTAAGGCCAATTGTGCCAGGCTGACCAGCATTTTACTGTGACGATGGAACAATATAGCTGCCTGGAAGGACCTTCCCAACAGCAGACAATGGGTCTTCGAAGAAGAATCATAAGGACTCGAAACGTTAACTCTGTTTCTTTCTCCACAGACGCTGCCAGACCTGCTGAGTTTAGCCAGCATTTTCTGTCTTCATTTCATGAGTCCAGCTCGCCAGGCCCTTCCGGCCTATCTGGCTTCAGCTAAAGCCACAGGCTGCCCTGTTTAAGGGCTGTCATGGACACCTATCCCGCCAATGATGGCCTGAGAGGCCATTTTTTACTTTACCTTTAAAAGCGCTGGAAAGAGGACGCCTCCATTTTGGGTTGATTCTCCTTCATTTATCTGAAAAGCTATCCTGTCGCTGCTTCTAAACTGAAGAGCTGCCTATTGACCTTCCAGCTCCGAGATCCCGCATGCCATCTATGGCGAGCCCACTCTCTGACCATTAACTGGACAATTTGGGGAAAATCACAGAGTGAATCATGAATGACTGTGGGCACAAGGAAGGCTTCTGACCCCCATTTGAGTCTGACGTGTTGCTCGTTTTAGCCTTAGTTTACTTTATTCTTATTCTGTCACCTTTGCTCATGAGTCGCCAGGTATCTTTCTGATACCGCCATGTGGTTCAAGTCCAAGTAATGATTAATAATGCAACACACCGCTTAGTAAGAGTTAAATCAACGCTCATTTATTATATACAGCAATTAATACTTATACAATAATTCTACTTCTAGACTACTACCTACCACTAAAGGCCAATACTTAACTTTGGAAATTGCCCACCAGGTCAGGGAAACGAATGGTCTTTCGAATTGGTTCTGGCCTGCGGGATTCAAAAGCTGGTACAAGTCGATAGTAAGGAGCGCCTATCTGGTAGCGATCGCTGGAGTAAGACTTACAGTTTTCTTGTAGACGGGTCTCGAAGGTTGCGAACACGAAGAGAAGGGTCGAGTTGAACTTGGTCCCTATTCTTATAGTCCCCAGGGGCTTCCCACCTCTCGGGACGGACCTCGTATCTGGTTCCAAGTGATTGGACTTGGTCCCAATCACTTGGTTCGATATGCTCCAATAATGGGGCGATTCCTTGATCGGGGGGGGTGGTCGTTTACCTTTCTTTGTCTCAGCCCCTGCTGGCGCCGAAAGGTCTGGGTCGGCTTTCAATTGCTAATTTGTAGCAATTGTTCCCGGGGATGGCTGCTTACTATGCAGATGGCTGGGTTGTTGTGATGTTGATGGCTGCAGGTATCGGTCTGGACTGACTTCCCCAGAGGCGAATACACTGTTTTACCTGCAGCTGTCCATTTGAGACCTGTTGGCTGATTTTCCCATCAGCCTCTTCCGTTCGCCATTTTAGATCGGGGTTTGACCATTCTAATCGGGAATCAGCCATTTTACGTGGCTACAGACGGCAGGACCCTGAAACCCATGGGGATAATCCTGCCCTTAATACTATCCCTGGGCAAACATTCTTTAGGGTCTATGTTACAAATTATGCAGAATTACATTGAAGGCACAGCAGAGAAGCAGGCTCTGCTGATCCATGCCGGTGTTTATGTGCCACACTAGCCTCCACCACCCCCTCTTCATCTAACTCTATCAGCATTTCAACGTTCATGGATGACACAAAACTTGTGAAATAGTGTAAACTGTGAGGAGGCTAGTGTTACACTTCAGAAGGATATAGACTGTTTGGTGGAATGGGTTGACTGATTAAATTTGATGCAGAGATGTGTGAAATTATTCATTTTGATAGGAAGTCTGTCGAGAGGCAATACAAAATAAAAGGTACAATTCTCAAGAGGGTGCAGGAGCAGAGGAACAGGGGATTTACGTGCACAAATCATTGAAGGGGGGCAGGGTGAGAGAGTGGTGAGTAAAACATACATGATCCTGGGCTTTATAAATTTGGGCATAGGGTACTTGTTCGGATCAACGGAAGCATTGTGTCCAGTGCTGTCCTTCACGCTTCAGGAAGGACGAGGAACTTAATTTACCTGGACAGATTGGAGAAGCTGGGTTATTCTCTTTAGAGAAAACTGAGAGGAGATTTGATAGAAATAATGAAATCATGAGCGGTCTGGACAGAGTAGAACAGGAGAAACTGTTTTGATTGGCTGAAGGGTTGAGAATCAGTGGATATCAATTTCCTTTGCTGGTATTCTGAGATGGTCCTTATCTCTAGGTGAGATACCTAGTAACCAGACAGACTGTAGTCTTATTCTGCTAGACACTTGTTATCAGTACTACAGGTTAAATAGGTTATAGAGTAGACACATTGCTCCTATGCAACCTCTCACTTTTGAGAGTCTGACACTGATGTCAATTACATCATCAAAGAACCTTAGAAAAATAGGAGCAGGAGGAGGCCATTCGGCCCTTCGAGCCCGCTCCGCCATTCATTATGATCATGGCTGATCATCCAACTCAATAACCTAATCCTGCTTTCCCCCATATCCTTTGATCCCCTTTGTCAGAAGTGCTATAATCTAACTGCTTCTTGAAACCACACAATGTTTTGGACTCAACTACTTTGTGTGGTGACGAATTCCACAGGCCAACCACTCTTTGGGTGAAGAAATTTCTTCTCATCTCTTGTCCTAAATGGTCTACTCCGTATCCTCAGACTGTGGCCTCTGGTTCTGGACACCCCCACCATCGGGAACATCCTTCCTGCATCTACCCTGTCCAGTCCGGTTAGAATTTTATAGTTTTCTATGAGATCCCTCTTCATTCCTCTGAACGCCAGTGAATACAATCCTAACCAATTCAATCCCTCCTCGTACATCAGTCCCGCCATCCGAGGAATCAGTGTAGTAAACCTTAACTGCACTCCCTCTATAGCTAGAACATCCTTCCTCAGTTGTGGAGACCAAAACTGCACACAATACTCCAGGTGTGGCCTCACCAAGACCCTGTATAATTGCAAGACATCCCTGCTCCTGTACTTAAATCCTCTCGCTATGAAAGCCAGCATACCATTTGCCTCCTTTACCGCCTGCTGCACCTGCATGCTCACTTCAGTGACTGGTGCACAAGGACACCCAAATCTCGTTGCACGTTCCCCTCTCCTAATTTATGGCCATTTGAGGCATAGTCTGACTTTTTGTTTTTGCTACCAAATTATACAGCATCTGCCATTCATTTGCCCACTCACTCAACTTGTCCAAATCACACTGGAGGATCTCTGCATCCTCCTCACAGCACACCCTCCCACCCAACTTGGTGTCATCTGCGAATTTGGAGATCGGGGCGGGATTCTCCGCAATCGGCGCGATGTCCGCCAACCGGCGCCAAAAACGGCGCGAATCAGTCCGGCATAACGCCGCCCCAAAGGTGTGGAATTCTCCGCATCTTGAGGGGCCGAGCCCTCACCTTGAGGGGCTAGGCCCGCGCCGGACTGATTTACGCCCCGCCGGCGGGCGGGAAAGGCCTTTGGTGCCCCGCCAGCTGGCGCGGAAATGACTTTGCTCTGCGACGCATGCGTGGGAGCGTCAGCGGCCGCTCACGGCATCCCCGCGCATGCGCAGTGGAGGGGGTCTCTTCCGCCTCCGCCATAATGAAGACCATGGCAAAGGCGGAAGGAAAAGAGTGCCCCCATGGCACAGGCCCGCCCGTGGACCAGGCCACCGTGGGGGCACCCCCCGGGGCCAGATCGCCCCGCGCCCCGCCCAGGACCCCGGAGCCCACCCGCGCCGCCTTGTCCCACCGTTCAAAAGATGGTTCAATCCACGCCGGCTGGCATGGCTTGACAGCGGCGGGACTTCGGCCCATCGCGGACCGGGGAATCGCCGGGGGTGGGCCCGCCGACCGGCGCGATTTCTGCCGACCGGCACGGCGCGATTCCCGCCCCCGTCGAATCTCTGGTGGAGGAGAATTCGGGACACGGCGGGGGTGGGATTCATGCCAGCCCCCCGGCGATTCTCCGACCCGGTGGGGAGTCAGAGAATCGCGCCCCTGACATCATCTCTATCACACATTTGAATCTTCCATCTGTTAACACTTCATACTACAATTAGCAAAAGAAGCAAAGGTGACACAAGGGAAAACGTTTGTACATCCATTGCAAGCGGTTAGGATCTGTACTGTAAAAGCAAATTACTGCGGATGCTGGAATCTGAAACAAAAACAAAAAATGCTGAACATCTCAGCAGGTCTGACAGCATCTGTGGTGAGAAAAGGGAGCTGACGTTTTGAGTCTGGATGGTTCTTTAAGGATCTGGAATGCACAGCCTGAGAAGGTGGTAAAGGCAAATTCAATTTTCTAAATTTATTCTTTCATGGAGCATGGTTATCAGTGGCTCGAAAGCACCCTTGAGAAGGTGATGATGAGCCACCTTCTTGAACTGCAGCATTCCATCTGAAGCAGGTGCTGCATCAGTGCTGTTAAGAAGGGAATTTCAGGATTTTGACCCAGCGATGGTGAAAGAACGGCGATATAGTTCAAATCAGAATGGTGTGTGCCTTCAAGGGGAACTTGCAGGTGGTGGTGCTGCCGTGCATCTGCTGCCCTTGTCTTTCTAGAGGTCACGAATTTGGAAGGTGCATGATTGATGTTGGAGCTGCACTTATTCAGGCAAGTGGAGAATATTCCATCACACTCTGGATTTGTGCATTGTAGATGGTAGACAAGCTTTGGAGAGTCAGGAAGTGAGTTATTCCCTGCAGAATTCCCAGTCTCTGATCTGGTTTTGTAGCTACATTATTTATATGGTTGGTCCAGTTCATTTTCTGGTCAATGGTAACCCCCAGGATATTGAAAATGGGGGAATTCAGGAATGGTAATGACACTGAATGTCAAGGGGTGATGGTTAGATTTTCTCTTGTTGGTGATGGTCATTGCCTGTCACTTATGTAGCGCGCATGCTACTTTCCACTGATCAGCCCATGGAAGGCATGAACGAGCCATGGAGAGCATGGAAGTGGCATGGGAACATAGAGAGTGGTAGAGGGAGTGTGAGGTATGAAGGCCACACGGAGAACCCACAGATTTTAAAGCAACTGCCATGAAGTCTTGGAGAACCCAGGTGGGCTTTCTAACCAACCCATCTCAGCACTCACCCAGAAATTCCCTCACTCAAGCTACATGCCTCAGGAGCAAATATCGGGCAAGAGAACGTCTGTTATGAAGCATTAGACATTACACAACTGTTCTAAATTTTAAAATGTGAAATATGTTTCATTGTACTATGAACACAAAACCGATTCATTATTTTTACAATTACAAAGTTACAGTACAGCATTCAACTTTTCCTGACAATACATTTGCAAGATAACTTTAGTAACCACAAAACTATCATCAATCATCTTTAAAAAAAACATCTGGTTCACAGATTTTGGAAAGGTGCAGAAGTCACAGGGTAGTAGTCATGGGTGACTTCAACTTCCCAAACATTGAGTGGAAACTTTTTAGATCAAATAGTTTGGATGGGGTGGTGTTTGTGCAGTGTGTCCAGGAAGCTTTTCTAACACAGTATGTAGATTGTCCGACCAGAGGGGAGGCCATATTGGATTTGGTACTTGGTAATGAACCAGGGCAAGTGATAGATTTGTTAGTGGGGGAGCATTTTGGAGATAGTGACCACAATTCTGTGACTTTCACTTTAGTAATGGAGAGGGATAAGTGCATGCAACAGGGCAAGGTTTACAATTGGAGGAATGGTAAATACGATGTTGTCAGACAAGAATTGAAGTGCATAAGTTGGGAACATAGGCTGTCAGGGAAGGACACAAGTGAAATGTGGAACTTGTTCAAGGAACAGGTACTACGTGTCCTTGATATGTATGTCCCTGTCAGGCAGGGAAGAGATGGTCGAGTGAGGGAACCATGGTTGACAAGAGAGGTTGAATGTCTTGTTAAGAGGAAGAAGGAGACTTATGTAAGGCTGAGGACACAAGGTTCAGACAGGGCATTGGAGGGATACAAGATAGCCAGGAGAGAACTGAAAAAAGGGATTAGGAGAGCTAAAAGAGGGCATGAACAATCTTTGGCGGGTAGGATCAAGGAAAACCCCAAGGCCTTTTACACATATGTGAGAACTATGAGAATGACTAGAGCGAGGGTAGGTCTGATCAAGGACAGTAGCGGGAGATTGTGTATTGAGTCTGAAGAGATAGGAGAGGTCTTGAACGAGTACTTTTCTTCTGTATTTAGAAATGAGAGGGGCCATATTGTTGGAGAGGACAGTGTGAAACAGATTGGTAAGCTCGAGGAAATACTTGTTAGGAAGGAAGAAATGTTGGGCATTTTGAAAAACTTGAGGATAGACAAGTCCCCCGGGCCTGACGGGATATATCCAAGGTTTCTATGGGAAGCAAGAGATGAAATTGCAGAGCCGTTGGCAATGATCTTTTCGTCCTCACTGTCAACAGGGGTGGTACCAGGGGATTGGAGAGTGGCGAATGTCGTGCCCCTGTTCAAAAAAAGGGACTAGGGATAACCCTGGGAATTACAGGCCAGTTAGTCTTACTTCAGTGGTAGGCAAAGTAATGGAAAGGGTACTGAAGGATAGGATTTCTGAGCATCTGGAAAGACACTGCTTGATTAGGGATAGTCAGCACGGATTTGTATGGGGTAGGTCTTGCCTTACAAGTCTTATTGAATTCTTTGAGGAGGTGACCAAGCATGTGGATGAAGGTAAAGCAGTGGATGTACTGTACATGGATTTTAGTAAGGCATTTGATAAGGTTCCCCATGGTAGGCTTCTGCAGAAAGTAAGGAGGCATGGGATAGTGGGAAATTTGGCCAGTTGGATAACGAACTGGCTAACCGATAGAAGTCAGAGATTGGTGGTGGATGGCAAATATTCAGCCTGGAGCCCAGTTACCAGTGGCGTACCACAGGGATCAGTTCTGGGTCCTCTGCTGTTTGTGATTTTCATTAATGACTTGGATGAGGGAGTTGAAGGGTGAGTCAGTAAATTTGCAGATGATACGAAGATTGGTGGAGTTGTGGATAGTGAGGAGGGCTGTTGTCGGCTGCAAAGAGACATAGATAGGATGCAGAGCTGGGCTGAGAAGTGGCAGATGGAGTTTAACCCTGAAAAGTGTGAGGTTGTCCTTTTTGGAAGGACAAATATGAATGCGGAATACAGGGCTAACGGTAGAGTTCTTGGCAATGTGGGGGAGCAGAGGGATCTTGGGGTCTATGTTCATCCATCTTTGAAAGTTGCCACTCAAGTGGATAGAGCTGTGAAGAAGGCCTATGGTGTGCTAGCGTACATTAACAGAGGGATTGAATTTAAGAGCAGTGAGGTGATGATGCAGCTGTACAAAACTTTGGTAAGGCCACATTTGGAGTACTGTGGACAGTTCTGGTCGCCTCATTTTAGGAAGGATGTGGAAGCTTTGGAAAAGGTGCAAAGGAGATTTACCAGGATGTTGCCTGGAATGGAGAGTAGGTCTTATGATGAAAGGTTGAGGGGGCTCGGCCTTTTCTCATTAGAACGGAGAAGGATGAGGGGCGACTTGATAGAGGTTAAAAAGATGATCAGGGGAATAGATAGAGTAGACAGCCAGATACCTTTTCCCCGGGTGGAACAAACCATTACAAGGGGACATAAATTTAAGGTGAATGATGGAAGATATAGGGGGGATGTCAGAGGTAGGTTCATTACCCAGAGAGTAGTGGGGGTATGGAATGCCCTGCCTGTGGAAGTAGTTGAGTCGGAAACATTAGGGACCTTCAAGCAGCTATTGGATAGGTACATGGATTGCGGTAGAATGATATAGTGTAGATTAACTTTTTCTGAAGGGGAGCACGGTAGCATTGTGGATAGCACAATTGCTTCACAGCTCCAGGGTCCCAGGTTCGATTCCGGCTTGGGTCACTGTCTGTGCGGAGTCTGCACGTCCTCCCCGTGTGTGCGTGGGTTTCCCCGGGTGCTCCGGTTTCCTCCCACAGTCCAAAGATGTGCAGGGTAGGTGGATTGGCCATGCTAAATTGCCCTTAGTGTCCAAAATTGCCCTTAGTGTTGGGTGGGGTTGCTGGTTGTGGGGATAGGGTGGGGGTGTTGACTTTGGGTAGGGTGCTCTTTCCGGGAGCCGGTGCAGACTCGATGGGCCGAGTGGCCTCCTTCTGCACTGTAAATTCTATGATAATCTATGATTAATCTAGGACAAAGGTTCGGCATAACATCGTGGGCCGAAGGGCTTGTTCTGTGCTGTATTTTTCTATGTTGTATGTTCGAATGTCCTTTAGGGAAGATAATCTGCTGATCTTTCCTGGTCTGGCCTATATGTGACTCCAAATCCACAGCAATGGGGTTGATTTTTAACGCCTCTCTGAAATGACCCAGCAAGGGCAATGAGGAATGGACACGGTTCAAGGGCAATGAGGAATGGGCGCAGTTCGAGGGCAATGAGGAATGGACTCAATTCCAGGGCAATGAGGAATGGGCTCGGTTCAAGGGCAATGAGGAATGGGCTCAGTAAAAGAGCAATGAGGAATGGGCTCGGTTCAAGGGCAAGGAGGAATTGGCTCAGTTCAAGGGCAATGAGGAATGGACTCGGTTCAAGGGCAATGAGGAATGGGCTCAGTTTAAGGACAATGAGGAATGGACTCAGTTCCAGGGCAATGAGGAATGGGCTCAGTTCAAGGGCAATGAGGAATGGGCTCAGTTCAAGGGCAATGAGGAATGGGCTCAGTTCAAGGGCAATGAGGAATGGGCTCTGTTCCAGGGCAATGAGGAATGGGCACAGTTCAAGGACAATGAGGAATGGGCTCGGTTCAAGGGCAATGAGGAATGGGCTCAATTCAAGGGCAATGAGGATTGGCTCAGTTCAAGGGCAATGAGGAATGGGCACAGTTCAAGGGCAAGGAAGAATGGGCTCAGTTCAAGGGCAATGAGGAATGGGCACAGTTCAAGGGCAAGGAGAAATGGGCTCAGTTCAAGGGCAGTGAGGAATGGGCTCAGTTCAAGGGCATTGAGGAATGGGCTCAGTTCCAGGGCAATGAGGAATGGGCACAGTTCAAGGACAATGAGGAATGGGCTCGGTTCAAAGGCAATGAAGAATGGGCTAAGTTCAAGGGCAATGAGGAATGGGCTCGGTTCAAGGGCAATGAGTAATGGGCTCAGTTCCAGGGCAATGAGGAATGGGCACAGTTCAAGTGCAGTGAGGAATGGACTCAGTTCAAGGGCAATGAGGAATGGACTCAGTTCAAGGGCAATGAGGGATGGACTCAGTTCAAGGGCAATGAGGAATGGACTCAGTTCAAGGGCAATCAGGAATGGTCTCAGTTCAAGGGCAATGAGGAATGGGCTCAGTTCAAGGGCAATGAGGAATGGACTCAGTTCAAGGACAATGAGGAATGGACTCAGTTCAAGGGCAATGAGGAATGGACTCGGTTCAAGGGCAATGAGGAATGGACTCGGTTCAAGGGCAATGAGGAATGGACTCGGTTCAAGGGCAATCAGGAATGGACTCAGTTCAATGTCAATGAGGAATGGGCACACTTCAAGGGCAATGAGGAATGGACTCGGTTCAAGGGCAATGAGGAATGGACTCGGTTCAAGGGCAATGAGGAATGGACTCGGTTCAAGGGCAATGAGGAATGGACTCAGTTCAAGGGCAATGAGGAATGGGCTCAGTTCAAGGGCAATGAGGAATGAACTCAGTTCGAGGGCAGTGAGGAATGGACTCAGTTCAAGGGCAATGAGGAATGGACTCGGTTAAAGGGCAATGAGGAATGGACTCAGTTCAAGGGCAATGAGGAATGGGCTCGGTTCGAGGGCAATGAGGAATGGGCTCAATTCAAGTGCAATGAGGAATGAACTCGGTTAAAGGGCAATGAGGAATGGGCACAGTTCAAGGGCAATGAGGAATGGACTCAGTTCAAGGGCAATGAGCAATGGGCACAGTTCAAGGGCAATGAGGAATGTACTCCGTTCAAGGGAAATGAGGAATGGGCACAGTTCAAGGGCAATGAGGAATGGACTCGGTTCAAGGGCAATGAGGAATGGACTCAGTTCAAGGGCAATGAGGAATGGGCACAGTTCAAGGGCAATGAGGAATGGACTCGGTTCAAGGGCAATGAGGAATGGACTCGGTTCAAGGGCAATGAGGAATGGACTCGGTTCAAGGGCAATCAGGAATGGATTCAGTTCAAGGGCAATGAGGAATGGGCTCAGTTCAAGGGCAATGAGGAATGAATTCAGTTCGAGGTCAGTAAGGAATGGACTCAGTTTAAGGGCAATGAGGAATGGACTCGGTTCAAGGGCAATGAGGAATGGACTCAGTTCAAGGGCAATGAGGAATGGACTCGGTTCGAGGGCAATGAGGAATGGGCTCAGTTCAAGGGCAATGAGGAATGGGCACAGTTCAAGGGCAATGAGGAATGGGCACAGTTCAAGGGCAATGAGGAATGGGCTCGGTTCAAGGGCAATGAGGAATGGGCTCGGTTCAAGGGCAATGAGGAATGGGCTCAGTTCAAGGGCAATGAGGAATGGGCACAGTTCAAGGGCAATGAGGAATGGGCACAGTTCAAGGGCAAGGAGGAATGTACTCCGTTCAAGGGAAATGAGGAATGGGCACAGTGCAAGGGCAATGAGGAATGGACTCGGTTCAAGGGCAATGAGGAATGGGCACAGTTCAAGGGCAATGAGGAATGGGCACAGTTCAAGGGCAATGAGGAATGGGCTCGGTTCAAGGGCAATGAGGAATGGGCTCGGTTCAGGGGCAATGAGGAATGGGCTCAGTTCAAGGGCAATGAGGAATGGGCACAGTTCAAGGGCAATGAGGAATGGGCACAGTTCAAGGGCAAGGAGGAATGTACTCCGTTCAAGGGAAATGAGGAATGGGCACAGTTCAAGGGCAATGAGGAATGGACTCGGTTCAAGGGCAATGAGGAATGGAATCGGTTCAAGGGCAATGAGGAATGGACTCGGTTCAAGGGCAATGAGGAATGGACTCAGTTCAAGGGCAATGAGGAATGGGCTCGGTTCAAGGGCAATGAGGAATGGACTCAGTTCAAGGGCAATGAGGAATGGGCTCAGTTCAAGGGCAATGAGGAATGAACTCAGTTCGAGGGCAATGAGGAATGGGGTCAGTTAAAGTGCAATGAGTAATGGACTCAGTTCAAGGGCAAGGAGGAATGGACACGGTTCAAGGGCAATGAGGAATGGACTCAGTTCAAGGGCAATGAGGAATGGGCTCGGTTCGAGGGCAATGAGGAATGGGCTCAGTTCAAGGGCAATGAGGAATGAACTCGGTTCAAGGGCAATGAGGAATGGGCTCGGTTCAAGGGCAATGAGGAATGGGCTCAGTTCAAGCGCAATGAGGAATGAACTCGGTTCAAGGGCAATGAGGAATGGGCTCAGTTCAAGGGCAATGAGGAATGAACTCAGTTCGAGGGCAATGAGGAATGGGCTCAGTTAAAGTGCAATGAGTAATGGACTCAGTTCAAGGGCAAGGAGGAATGGACACGGTTCAAGGGCAATGAGGAATGGCCTCAGTTCAAGGGCAATGAGGAATGGGCTCGGTTCGAGGGCAATGAGGAATGGGCTCAGTTCAAGGGCAATGAGGAATGAGCTCGGTTCAAGGGCAATGAGGAATGGGCTCGGTTCAAGGGCAATGAGGAATGGGCTCAGTTCAAGCGCAATGAGGAATGAACTCGGTTCAACGGCAATGAGGAATGGGCTCAGTTCAAGGGCAATGAGGAATGGGCACAGTTCAAGGGCAATGAGGATGGGCACAGTTCTAGGGCAATGAGGAATGGGCTCAGTTCAAGGGCAATGAGGAATGGGCTCAGTTCAAGGGCAATGAGGAATGGGCTCAGTTCAAGCGCAATGAGGAATGAACTCGGTTCAAGGGCAATGAGGAATGGGCTCGGTTCAAGGGCAATGAGGAATGGGCTCAGTTCAAGCGCAATGAGGAATGAACTCGGTTCAACGGCAATGAGGAATGGGCTCAGTTCAAGGGCAATGAGGAATGGGCACAGTTCAAGGGCAATGAGGATGGGCACAGTTCAAGGGCAATGAGGAATGGGCTCAGTTCAAGGGCAATGAGGAATGGGCTCAGTTCAAGGGCAATGAGGAATGGGCTCAGTTCAAGCGCAATGAGGAATGAACTCGGTTCAAGGGCAATGAGGAATGGGCTCAGTTCAAGGGCAATGAGGAATGGGCACAGTTCAAGGGCAATGAGGAATGGGCGCAGTTCAAGGGCAATGAGGAATGGACTCGGTTCAAGGGCAATGAGGAATGGACTCAATTCAAAGGCAATGAGGAATGGACTAGGTTCAAGGGCAATGAGGAATGGACTCAATTCAAAGGCAATGAGGAATGGACTAGGTTCAAGGGCAATGAGGAATGGACTCGGTACAAGGGCAATGAGGAATGGACTCGGTTCAAGGGCAAGGAGGAATGGACTCGGTACAAGGGCATTGAGGAATGGACTCGGTACAAAGGCAATGAGGAACGGACTCGGTACAAGGGCAATGAGGAATGGACTCGGTTCAAGGGCGATGAGGAATGGACTCGGTACAAGGGCAATGAGGAATGGACTCGGTTCAAGGGCAATGAGGAATGGGCTCAGTTCAAGGGCAATGAGGAATAGTCTCGGTTCAAGGGCAATGAGGAATGGACTCAGTTCAAGGGCAATGAGGAATGGACTCAGTCCAAGGGCAATGAGGAATAGGCTCAGTTCCAGGGCAATGAGGAATGGACTCAGTTCAAGGGCAATGAGGAATGGGCTCAGATCAAGGGCAATGAGGAATGGACTCAGTTGAAGGGTCAATGAGGAATGGGATCAGTTCAAGGGCAATGAGGAATGGACTCAGTTCAAGGGTCAATGACGAATGTACTCCGTTCAAGGGTCAATGAGGAATGGGCACAGTTCAAGGGCAATGAGGAATGGACTCGGCTCAAGGGCAATGAGGAAAGAACTCGGTTCAAGGGCAATGAGGAATGGACTCAGTTCAAGGGCAATGAGGAATGGTCTCAGTTCAAGGGCAATGAGGAATGGGCTCAGTTCAAGGGCAATGAGGAATGGACTCAGTTCAAGGGCAATGAGGAATGGGCACAGTTCAAGGGCAATGAGGAATGGACTCAGTTACAGGGCAATGAGGAATGGGCTCAGTTCAAGGGCAATGAGGAATGGACTCAGTTCAAGGGCAATGAGGAATGGACTCCGTTCAAGGGCAATGAGGAATGGGCTCAGTTCAAGGGCAATGAGGAATCGGCACAGTTCAAGGGCAATGAGGAATGGACTCCGTTCAAGAGCAATGAGGAATGGACTCGGTTCAAGGGCAATGAGGAACGGACTCAGTTCAAGGGCAATGAGGAATGGGCGCAGTTCAAGGGCAATGAGGAATGGGCTCAGTTCAAGGGCAATGAGGAATGAACTCAGTTCGAGGGCAGTGAGGAATGGACTCAGGTCAAGGGCAATGAGGAATGGACTTAGTTCGAGGGCAATGAGGAATGGGCTCAGTTCAAGGGCAATGAGGAATGTACTCGGTTTAAGGGAAATGAGGAATGAACTCAGTTCAAGGACAATGAGGAATGGACTCAGTTACAGGGCAATGAGGAATGGGCTCAGTTCAAGGGCAATGAGGAATGGACTCGGTTCAAGGGCAATGAGGAATGGGATCAGTTCAAGGGCAATGAGGAATGAACTTAGTTAGAGGGCAATGAGGAATGGGCTCAGTTCAAGGGCAATGAGGAATGTACTCAGTTTAAGGGAAATGAGGAATGAACTCAGTTCAAGGGCAATGAGGAATGGGAACAGTTCAAGGGCAATGAGGAATGGGCACAGTTCAATGGCAATGAGGAATGTACTCCGTTCAAGGGAAATGAGGAATGGGCACAGTTCAAGGGCAATGAGGAATGGGCTCGGTTCAAGGGCAATGAGGAATGGCTCAGTTCAAGCGCAATGAGGAATGAACTCGGTTCAACGGCAATGAGGAATGGGCTCAGTTCAAGGGCAATGAGGAATGGGCACAGTTCAAGGGCAATGAGGATGGGCACAGTTCAAGGGCAATGAGGAATGGGCTCAGTTCAAGGGCAATGAGGAATGGGCTCAGTTCAAGGGCAATGAGGAATGGGCTCAGTTCAAGCGCAATGAGGAATGAACTCGGTTCAAGGGCAATGAGGAATGGGCTCGGTTCAAGGGCAATGAGGAATGGGCTCAGTTCAAGCGCAATGAGCAATGAACTAGGTTCAACGGCAATGAGGAATGGGCTCAGTTCAAGGGCAATGAGGAATGGGCACAGTTCAAGGGCAATGAGGATGGGCACAGTTCAAGGGCAATGAGGAATGGGCTCAGTTCAAGGGCAATGAGGAATGGGCTCAGTTCAAGGGCAATGAGGAATGGGCTCAGTTCAAGCGCAATGAGGAATGAACTCGGTTCAAGGGCAATGAGGAATGGGCTCAGTTCAAGGGCAATGAGGAATGGGCACAGTTCAAGGGCAATGAGGAATGGGCACAGTTCAAGGGCAATGAGGAATGGACTCGGTTCAACGGCAATGACCAATGGACTCAGTTCAAAGGCAATGAGGAATGGACTAGGTTCAAGGGCAATGAGGAATGGACTCAGTTCAAGGGCAATGAGGAATGGACTCGGTACAAGGGCAATGAGGAATGGACTCGGTTCAATGGCAATGAGGAATGGACTCGGTACAAGGGCAATGAGGAATGGACTCCGTACAAAGGCAATGAGGAATGGACTCGGTACAAGGGCAATGAGGAATGGACTCGGTTCAAGGGCAATGAGGAATGGGCTCAGTTCAAGGGCAATGAGGAATGGTCTCGGTTCAAGGGCAATGAGGAATGGACTCAGTTCAAGGGCAATGAGGAATGGACTCAGTCCAAGGGCAATGAGGAATAGGCTCAGTTCCGGGGCAATGAGGAATGGACTCAGTTCAAGGGCAATGAGGAATGGGCTCAGTTCAAGGGCAATGAGGAATGGACTCAGTTCAAGGGTCAATGAGGAATGGGCTCAGTTCAAGGGCAATGAGGAATGGACTCAGTTCAAGGGTCAATGATGAATGTACTCCGATCAAGGGCAATGAGGAATGGGCACAGTTCAAGGGCAATGAGGAATGGACTCGGCTCAAGGGCAATGAGGAAAGAACTCGGTTCAAGGGCAATGAGGAATGGACTCAGTTCAAGGGCAATGAGGAATGGTCTCAGTTCAAGGGCAATGAGGAATGGGCTCAGTTCAAGGGCAATGAGGAATGGACTCAGTTCAAGGGCAATGAGGAATGGGCACAGTTCAAGGGCAATGAGGAATGGACTCAGTTACAGGGCAATGAGGAATGGGCTCAGTTCCAGGGCAATGAGGAATGGACTCAGTTCAAGGGCAATGAGGAATGTACTCCGTTCAAGGGCAATGAGGAATGGGCTCAGTTCAAGGGCAATGAGGAATCGGCACAGTTCAAGGGCAATGAGGAATGGACTCGGTTCAAGGGCAATGAGGAATGGACTCGGTTCAAGGACAATGAGGAATGGACTCGGTTCAAGGGCAATGAGTAATGGACTCCGTTCAAGAGCAATGAGGAATGGACTCGGTTCAAGGGCAATGAGGAATGGACTCAGTTCAAGGGCAATGAGGAATGGGCGCAGTTCAAGGGCAATGAGGAATGGGCTCAGTTCAAGGGCAATGAGGAATGAACTCAGTTCGAGGGCAGTGAGGAATGGACTCAGGTCAAGGGCAATGAGGAATGGACTCTGTTCAAGGGCAATGAGGAATGGGCTCAGTTCAAGGGCAATGAGGAATGAACTTAGTTCGAGGGCAATGAGGAATGGGCTCAGTTCAAGGGCAATGAGGAATGTACTCCGTTCAAGGGAAATGAGGAATGGGCACAGTTCAAGGGCAATGAGGAATGGACTCGGTTCAAGGCAATGAGGAATGGACTCGGTTCAAGGACAATGAGGAATGGATCGGTTCAAGGGCAATGAGTAATGGACTCAGTTCAAGGGCAATGAGGAATGGGCACAGTTCAAGGGCAATGAGGAATGGACTTGGTTCAAGGGCAATGAGGAATGGACTCGGTTCAAGGGTAATAAGGAATGGACGCGGTTCGAGGGCAATGAGGAATGGATTCAGTTCAAGGGCAATGAGGAATGGGCACAGTTCAAGGGCAATGAGGAATGGACTCGGTTCAAGGGCAATGAGGAATGGACTCGGTTCAAGGGCAATGAGGAATGGACTCGGTTCAAGGGCAATGAGGAATGGGCTCAGTTCAAGGGTAATGAGGAATGAACTCAGTTCGAGGGCAGGGAGGAATGGACTCAGTTCAAGGGCAATGAGGAATGGACTCGGTTCAAGGGCAATGAGGAATGGACTCAGTTCAAGGGCAATGAGGAATGGGCTCGGTTCGAGGGCAATGAGGAATGGGCTCAGTTCAAGGTCAATGAGGAATGAACTCGGTTCAAGGGCAATGGGGAATGGGCTCGGTTCAAGGGCAATGAGGAATGGGCTCAGTTCAAGGGCAATGAGGAATGGGCACAGTTCAAGGGCAATGAGGAATGGGCACGTTTCAAGGGCAATGAGGAATGGGCTCAGTTCAAGGGCAATGAGGAATGGGCTTGGTTCAAGGGCAATGAGGAATGGGCTCGGTTCCAGGGCAATGAGGAATGGGCACAGTTCAAGGGCAATGAGGAATGGGCACAGTTCAAGGGCAAATAGGAATGTACTCCGTTCAAGAGCAATGAGGAATGGGCACAGTTCAAGGGCAATGAGGAATGGACTCGGTTCAAGGGCAATGAGGAATGGACTCGGTTCAAGGGCAATGAGGAATGGACTCAGTTCAAGGGCAATGAGGAATGGGCACAGTTCAAGGGCAATGAGGAATGGACTCGGTTAAAGGGCAATGAGGAATGGACTCGGTTCAAGGGCAGTGAGGAATGGACTAAGTTCAAGGGCCATGAGGAATGGGCTCAGTTCAAGGGCAATGAGGAATGAACTCAGTTCGAGGGCAGTGAGGAATGGACTCAGTTCAAAGGCAAGGAGGAATGGACTCGGTTCAAGGGCAATGAGGAATGGACTCAGTTCAAGGGCAATGAGGAATGGACTCGGTACAAGGGCAATGAGGAATGGACTCGGTTCAATGGCAATGAGGAATGGACTCGGTACAAGGGCAATGAGGAATGGACTCCGTACAAAGGCAATGAGGAATGGACTCGGTACAAGGGCAATGAGGAATGGACTCGGTTCAAGGGCAATGAGGAATGGACTCAGTTCAAGGGCAATGAGGAATGGGCGCAGTTCAAGGGCAATGAGGAATGGGCTCAGTTCAAGGGCAATGAGGAATGAACTCAGTTCGAGGGCAGTGAGGAATGGACTCAGGTCAAGGGCAATGAGGAATGGACTCTGTTCAAGGGCAATGAGGAATGGGCTCAGTTCAAGCGCAATGAGGAATGAACTCGGTTCAAGGGCAATGAGGAATGGGCTCAGTTCAAGGGCAATGAGGAATGGGCACAGTTCAAGGGCAATGAGGAATGGGCGCAGTTCAAGGGCAATGAGGAATGGACTCGGTTCAAGGGCAATGAGGAATGGACTCAATTCAAAGGCAATGAGGAATGGACTAGGTTCAAGGGCAATGAGGAATGGACTCAATTCAAAGGCAATGAGGAATGGACTAGGTTCAAGGGCAATGAGGAATGGACTCGGTACAAGGGCAATGAGGAATGGACTCGGTTCAAGGGCAATGAGGAATGGACTCGGTACAAGGGCAATGAGGAATGGACTCGGTACAAAGGCAATGAGGAACGGACTCGGTACAAGGGCAATGAGGAATGGACTCGGTTCAAGGGCGATGAGGAATGGACTCGGTACAAGGGCAATGAGGAATGGACTCGGTTCAAGGGCAATGAGGAATGGGCTCAGTTCAAGGGCAATGAGGAATAGTCTCGGTTCAAGGGCAATGAGGAATGGACTCAGTTCAAGGGCAATGAGGAATGGACTCAGTCCAAGGGCAATGAGGAATAGGCTCAGTTCCAGGGCAATGAGGAATGGACTCAGTTCAAGGGCAATGAGGAATGGGCTCAGATCAAGGGCAATGAGGAATGGACTCAGTTGAAGGGTCAATGAGGAATGGGATCAGTTCAAGGGCAATGAGGAATGGACTCAGTTCAAGGGTCAATGACGAATGTACTCCGTTCAAGGGTCAATGAGGAATGGGCACAGTTCAAGGGCAATGAGGAATGGACTCGGCTCAAGGGCAATGAGGAAAGAACTCGGTTCAAGGGCAATGAGGAATGGACTCAGTTCAAGGGCAATGAGGAATGGTCTCAGTTCAAGGGCAATGAGGAATGGGCTCAGTTCAAGGGCAATGAGGAATGGACTCAGTTCAAGGGCAATGAGGAATGGGCACAGTTCAAGGGCAATGAGGAATGGACTCAGTTACAGGGCAATGAGGAATGGGCTCAGTTCAAGGGCAATGAGGAATGGACTCAGTTCAAGGGCAATGAGGAATGGACTCCGTTCAAGGGCAATGAGGAATGGGCTCAGTTCAAGGGCAATGAGGAATCGGCACAGTTCAAGGGCAATGAGGAATGGACTCCGTTCAAGAGCAATGAGGAATGGACTCGGTTCAAGGGCAATGAGGAACGGACTCAGTTCAAGGGCAATGAGGAATGGGCGCAGTTCAAGGGCAATGAGGAATGGGCTCAGTTCAAGGGCAATGAGGAATGAACTCAGTTCGAGGGCAGTGAGGAATGGACTCAGGTCAAGGGCAATGAGGAATGGACTTAGTTCGAGGGCAATGAGGAATGGGCTCAGTTCAAGGGCAATGAGGAATGTACTCGGTTTAAGGGAAATGAGGAATGAACTCAGTTCAAGGACAATGAGGAATGGACTCAGTTACAGGGCAATGAGGAATGGGCTCAGTTCAAGGGCAATGAGGAATGGACTCGGTTCAAGGGCAATGAGGAATGGGCTCAGTTCAAGGGCAATGAGGAATGAACTTAGTTAGAGGGCAATGAGGAATGGGCTCAGTTCAAGGGCAATGAGGAATGTACTCAGTTTAAGGGAAATGAGGAATGAACTCAGTTCAAGGGCAATGAGGAATGGGAACAGTTCAAGGGCAATGAGGAATGGGCACAGTTCAATGGCAATGAGGAATGTACTCCGTTCAAGGGAAATGAGGAATGGGCACAGTTCAAGGGCAATGAGGAATGGGCTCGGTTCAAGGGCAATGAGGAATGGCTCAGTTCAAGCGCAATGAGGAATGAACTCGGTTCAACGGCAATGAGGAATGGGCTCAGTTCAAGGGCAATGAGGAATGGGCACAGTTCAAGGGCAATGAGGATGGGCACAGTTCAAGGGCAATGTGGAATGGGCTCAGTTCAAGGGCAATGAGGAATGGGCTCAGTTCAAGGGCAATGAGGAATGGGCTCAGTTCAAGCGCAATGAGGAATGAACTCGGTTCAAGGGCAATGACGAATGGGCTCGGTTCAAGGGCAATGAGGAATGGGCTCAGTTCAAGCGCAATGAGCAATGAACTAGGTTCAACGGCAATGAGGAATGGGCTCAGTTCAAGGGCAATGAGGAATGGGCACAGTTCAAGGGCAATGAGGATGGGCACAGTTCAAGGGCAATGAGGAATGGGCTCAGTTCAAGGGCAATGAGGAATGGGCTCAGTTCAAGGGCAATGAGGAATGGGCTCAGTTCAAGCGCAATGAGGAATGAACTCGGTTCAAGGGCAATGAGGAATGGGCTCAGTTCAAGGGCAATGAGGAATGGGCACAGTTCAAGGGCAATGAGGAATGGGCACAGTTCAAGGGCAATGAGGAATGGGCACAGTTCAAGGGCAATGAGGAATGGACTCGGTTCAACGGCAATGACCAATGGACTCAGTTCAAAGGCAATGAGGAATGGACTAGGTTCAAGGGCAATGAGGAATGGACTCAGTTCAAGGGCAATGAGGAATGGACTCGGTACAAGGGCAATGAGGAATGGACTCGGTTCAATGGCAATGAGGAATGGACTCGGTACAAGGGCAATGAGGAATGGACTCCGTACAAAGGCAATGAGGAATGGACTCGGTACAAGGGCAATGAGGAATGGACTCGGTTCAAGGGCAATGAGGAATGGGCTCAGTTCAAGGGCAATGAGGAATGGTCTCGGTTCAAGGGCAATGAGGAATGGACTCAGTTCAAGGGCAATGAGGAATGGACTCAGTCCAAGGGCAATGAGGAATAGGCTCAGTTCCGGGGCAATGAGGAATGGACTCAGTTCAAGGGCAATGAGGAATGGGCTCAGTTCAAGGGCAATGAGGAATGGACTCAGTTCAAGGGTCAATGAGGAATGGGCTCAGTTCAAGGGCAATGAGGAATGGACTCAGTTCAAGGGTCAATGACGAATGTACTCCGATCAAGGGCAATGAGGAATGGGCACAGTTCAAGGGCAATGAGGAATGGACTCGGCTCAAGGGCAATGAGGAAAGAACTCGGTTCAAGGGCAATGAGGAATGGACTCAGTTCGAGGGCAATGAGGAATGGTCTCAGTTCAAGTGCAATGAGGAATGGGCTCAGTTCAAGGGCAATGAGGAATGGACTCAGTTCAAGGGCAATGAGGAATGGGCACAGTTCAAGGGCAATGAGGAATGGACTCAGTTACAGGGCAATGAGGAATGGGCTCAGTTCAAGGGCAATGAGGAATGGACTCAGTTCAAGGGCAATGAGGAATGTACTCCGTTCAAGGGCAATGAGGAATGGGCTCAGTTCAAGGGCAATGAGGAATCGGCACAGTTCAAGGGCAATGAGGAATGGACTCGGTTCAAGGGCAATGAGGAATGGACTCGGTTCAAGGACAATGAGGAATGGACTCGGTTCAAGGGCAATGAGTAATGGACTCCGTTCAAGAGCAATGAGGAATGGACTCGGTTCAAGGGCAATGAGGAATGGACTCAGTTCAAGGGCAATGAGGAATGGGCGCAGTTCAAGGGCAATGAGGAATGGGCTCAGTTCAAGGGCAATGAGGAATGAACTCAGTTCGAGGGCAGTGAGGAATGGACTCAGGTCAAGGGCAATGAGGAATGGACTCTGTTCAAGGGCAATGAGGAATGGGCTCAGTTCAAGGGCAATGAGGAATGAACTTAGTTCGAGGGCAATGAGGAATGGGCTCAGTTCAAGGGCAATGAGGAATGTACTCCGTTCAAGGGAAATGAGGAATGGGCACAGTTCAAGGGCAATGAGGAATGGACTCGGTTCAAGGGCAATGAGGAATGGACTCGGTTCAAGGACAATGAGGAATGGATCGGTTCAAGGGCAATGAGTAATGGACTCAGTTCAAGGGCAATGAGGAATGGGCACAGTTCAAGGGCAATGAGGAATGGACTTGGTTCAAGGGCAATGAGGAATGGACTCGGTTCAAGGGTAATAAGGAATGGACGCGGTTCGAGGGCAATGAGGAATGGATTCAGTTCAAGGGCAATGAGGAATGGGCACAGTTCAAGGGCAATGAGGAATGGACTCGGTTCAAGGGCAATGAGGAATGGACTCGGTTCAAGGGCAATGAGGAATGGACTCGGTTCAAGGGCAATGAGGAATGGGCTCAGTTCAAGGGTAATGAGGAATGAACTCAGTTCGAGGGCAGGGAGGAATGGACTCAGTTCAAGGGCAATGAAGAATGGACTCGGTTCAAGGGCAATGAGGAATGGACTCAGTTCAAGGGCAATGAGGAATGGGCTCGGTTCGAGGGCAATGAGGAATGGGCTCAGTTCAAGGTCAATGAGGAATGAACTCGGTTCAAGGGCAATGGGGAATGGGCTCGGTTCAAGGGCAATGTGGAATGGGCTCAGTTCAAGGGCAATGAGGAATGGGCACAGTTCAAGGGCAATGAGGAATGGGCACGTTTCAAGGGCAATGAGGAATGGGCTCAGTTCAAGGGCAATGAGGAATGGGCTTGGTTCAAGGGCAATGAGGAATGGGCTCGGTTCCAGGGCAATGAGGAATGGGCACAGTTCAAGGGCAATGAGGAATGGGCACAGTTCAAGGGCAAATAGGAATGTACTCCGTTCAAGGGCAATGAGGAATGGGCACAGTTCAAGGGCAATGAGGAATGGACTCGGTTCAAGGGCAATGAGGAATGGACTCGGTTCAAGGGCAATGAGGAATGGACTCAGTTCAAGGGCAATGAGGAATGGGCACAGTTCAAGGGCAATGAGGAATGGACTCGGTTCAAGGGCAATGAGGAATGGACACGGTTCAAGGGCAGTGAGGAATGGACTAAGTTCAAGGGCCATGAGGAATGGGCTCAGTTCAAGGGCAATGAGGAATGAACTCAGTTCGAGGGCAGTGAGGAATGGACTCAGTTCAAAGGCAAGGAGGAATGGACTCGGTTCAAGGGCAATGAGGAATGGACTCAGTTCAAGGGCAATGAGGAATGGACTCGGTACAAGGGCAATGAGGAATGGACTCGGTTCAATGGCAATGAGGAATGGACTCGGTACAAGGGCAATGAGGAATGGACTCCGTACAAAGGCAATGAGGAATGGACTCGGTACAAGGGCAATGAGGAATGGACTCGGTTCAAGGGCAATGAGGAATGGGCTCAGTTCAAGGGCAATGAGGAATGGTCTCGGTTCAAGGGCAATGAGGAATGGACTCAGTTCAAGGGCAATGAGGAATGGACTCAGTCCAAGGGCAATGAGGAATAGGCTCAGTTCCAGGGCAATGAGGAATGGACTCAGTTCAAGGGCAATGAGGAATGGGCTCAGTTCAAGGGCAATGAGGAATGGACTCAGTTCAAGGGTCAATGAGGAATGGGCTCAGTTCAAGGGCAATGAGGAATGGACTCAGTTCAAGGGTCAATGACGAATGTACTCCGATCAAGGGCAATGAGGAATGGGCACAGTTCAAGGGCAATGAGGAATGGACTCGGCTCAAGGGCAATGAGGAAAGAACTCGGTTCAAGGGCAATGAGGAATGGACTCAGTTCAAGGGCAATGAGGAATGGTCTCAGTTCAAGGGCAATGAGGAATGGGCTCAGTTCAAGGGCAATGAGGAATGGACTCAGTTCAAGGGCAATGAGGAATGGGCACAGTTCAAGGGCAATGAGGAATGGACTCAGTTACAGGGCAATGAGGAATGGGCTCAGTTCAAGGGCAATGAGGAATGGACTCAGTTCAAGGGCAATGAGGAATGTACTCCGTTCAAGGGCAATGAGGAATGGGCTCAGTTCAAGGGCAATGAGGAATCGGCACAGTTCAAGGGCAATGAGGAATGGACTCGGTTCAAGGGCAATGAGGAATGGACTCGGTTCAAGGACAATGAGGAATGGACTCGGTTCAAGGGCAATGAGTAATGGACTCCGTTCAAGAGCAATGAGGAATGGACTCGGTTCAAGGGCAATGAGGAATGGACTCAGTTCAAGGGCAATGAGGAATGGGCGCAGTTCAAGGGCAATGAGGAATGGGCTCAGTTCAAGGGCAATGAGGAATGAACTCAGTTCGAGGGCAGTGAGGAATGGACTCAGGTCAAGGGCAATGAGGAATGGACTCTGTTCAAGGGCAATGAGGAATGGGCTCAGTCCAAGGGCAATGAGGAATGAACTTAGTTCGAGGGCAATGAGGAATGGGCTCAGTTCAAGGGCAATGAGGAATGTACTCCGTTCAAGGGAAATGAGGAATGGGCACAGTTCAAGGGCAATGAGGAATGGACTCGGTTCAAGGGCAATGAGGAATGGACTCGGTTCAAGGACAATGAGGAATGGATCGGTTCAAGGGCAATGAGTAATGGACTCAGTTCAAGGGCAATGAGGAATGGGCACAGTTCAAGGGCAATGAGGAATGGACTTGGTTCAAGGGCAATGAGGAATGGACTCGGTTCAAGGGTAATAAGGAATGGACGCGGTTCGAGGGCAATGAGGAATGGATTCAGTTCAAGGGCAATGAGGAATGGGCACAGTTCAAGGGCAATGAGGAATGGACTCGGTTCAAGGGCAATGAGGAATGGACTCGGCTCAAGGGCAATGAGGAAAGAACTCGGTTCAAGGGCAATGAGGAATGGACTCAGTTCAAGGGCAATGAGGAATGGTCTCAGTTCAAGGGCAATGAGGAATGGGCTCAGTTCAAGGGCAATGAGGAATGGACTCAGTTCAAGGGCAATGAGGAATGGGCACAGTTCAAGGGCAATGAGGAATGGACTCAGTTACAGGGCAATGAGGAATGGGCTCAGTTCAAGGGCAATGAGGAATGGACTCAGTTCAAGGGCAATGAGGAATGTACTCCGTTCAAGGGCAATGAGGAATGGGCTCAGTTCAAGGGCAATGAGGAATCGGCACAGTTCAAGGGCAATGAGGAATGGACTCGGTTCAAGGGCAATGAGGAATGGACTCGGTTCAAGGACAATGAGGAATGGACTCGGTTCAAGGGCAATGAGTAATGGACTCCGTTCAAGAGCAATGAGGAATGGACTCGGTTCAAGGGCAATGAGGAATGGACTCAGTTCAAGGGCAATGAGGAATGGGCGCAGTTCAAGGGCAATGAGGAATGGGCTCAGTTCAAGGGCAATGAGGAATGAACTCAGTTCGAGGGCAGTGAGGAATGGACTCAGGTCAAGGGCAATGAGGAATGGACTCTGTTCAAGGGCAATGAGGAATGGGCTCAGTCCAAGGGCAATGAGGAATGAACTTAGTTCGAGGGCAATGAGGAATGGGCTCAGTTCAAGGGCAATGAGGAATGTACTCCGTTCAAGGGAAATGAGGAATGGGCACAGTTCAAGGGCAATGAGGAATGGACTCGGTTCAAGGGCAATGAGGAATGGACTCGGTTCAAGGACAATGAGGAATGGATCGGTTCAAGGGCAATGAGTAATGGACTCAGTTCAAGGGCAATGAGGAATGGGCACAGTTCAAGGGCAATGAGGAATGGACTTGGTTCAAGGGCAATGAGGAATGGACTCGGTTCAAGGGTAATAAGGAATGGACGCGGTTCGAGGGCAATGAGGAATGGATTCAGTTCAAGGGCAATGAGGAATGGGCACAGTTCAAGGGCAATGAGGAATGGACTCGGTTCAAGGGCAATGAGGAATGGACTCGGTTCAAGGGCAATGAGGAATGGACTCGGTTCAAGGGCAATGAGGAATGGGCTCAGTTCAAGGGTAATGAGGAATGAACTCAGTTCGAGGGCAGGGAGGAATGGACTCAGTTCAAGGGCAATGAGGAATGGACTCGGTTCAAGGGCAATGAGGAATGGACTCAGTTCAAGGGCAATGAGGAATGGGCTCGGTTCGAGGGCAATGAGGAATGGGCTCAGTTCAAGGTCAATGAGGAATGAACTCGGTTCAAGGGCAATGGGGAATGGGCTCGGTTCAAGGGCAATGAGGAATGGGCTCAGTTCAAGGGCAATGAGGAATGGGCACGTTTCAAGGGCAATGAGGAATGAACTCGGTTCAAGGGCAATGGGGAATGGGCTCGGTTCAAGGGCAATGAGGAATGGGCACAGTTCAAGGGCAATGAGGAATGGGCACGTTTCAAGGGCAATGAGGAATGGGCTCAGTTCAAGGGCAATGAGGAATGGGCTTGGTTCAAGGGCAATGAGGAATGGGCTCGGTTCCAGGGCAATGAGGAATGGGCACAGTTCAAGGGCAATGAGGAATGGGCACAGTTCAAGGGCAAATAGGAATGTACTCCGTTCAAGGGCAATGAGGAATGGGCACAGTTCAAGGGCAATGAGGAATGGACTCGGTTCAAGGGCAATGAGGAATGGACTCGGTTCAAGGGCAATGAGGAATGGACTCAGTTCAAGGGCAATGAGGAATGGGCACAGTTCAAGGGCAATGAGGAATGGACTCGGTTCAAGGGCAATGAGGAATGGACTCGGTTCAAGGGCAGTGAGGAATGGACTAAGTTCAAGGGCCATGAGGAATGGGCTCAGTTCAAGGGCAATGAGGAATGAACTCAGTTCGAGGGCAGTGAGGAATGGACTCAGTTCAAAGGCAAGGAGGAATGGACTCGGTTCAAGGCCAATGAGGAATGGACTCAGTTCAAGGGCAATGAGGAATGGGCTCGGTTCGAGGGCAATGAGGAATGGGCTCAGTTCAAGGGCAATGAGGAATGAACTCACTTCAAGGGCAATGAAGAATGGGCTCGGTTCAAGGGCAATGAGGAATGGGCTCAGTTCAAGGGCAATGAGGAATGGGCACAGTTCAAGGGCAATGAAGAATGGGCACAGTTCAAGGGCAATGAGGAATGGACTCGGTTCAAGGGCAATGAGGAATGGACTCAGTTCAAGGGCAATGAGGAATGGACTGGGTTCAAGGGCAATGAGGAATGGACTTGGTAAAAGGGCAATGAGGAATGGACTCGGTACAAGGGCAATGAGGAATGGACTCAGTTCAAGGGCAATGAGGAATGGACTCGGTACAAGGGCAATGAGGAATGGGCACAGTTCAAGGGCAATGAGGAATGGGCTCAGTTGAAGGGCAATGAGGAATGGACTCGGTTCAAGGGCAATGAGGAATGGACTCAGTTCAAGGGCAATGAGGAATGGACTCAGTCCGAGGGCAATGAGGAATGCGCTCAGTTGCAGGGCAATGAGAAATGGGCTCAGATCAAGGGCAATGAGGAATGGGCTCAGTTCAAGGGCAATGAGGAATGGACTCGGTTCAAGGGCAATGAGGAATGGACTCAGTTCAAGGGCAATGAGGAATGGACTCAGTCCAAGGGCAATGAGGAATGGGCTCAGTTCAAGGGCAATGAGGAATGGACTCGGTACAAGGGCAATGAGGAACGGGCACAGTTCAAGGGCAATGAGGAATGGGCTCAGTTCAAGGGCAATGAGGAATGCACTCAGTTCAAGGGCAATGAGGAATGGGCACAGTTCAAGGGCAATGAGGAATGGACTCGGTTCAAGGGCAATGAGGAATGGACTCGGTTCAAGGGTAATAAGGAATGGACTCGGTTCAAGGGCAATGAGGAATGGATTCAGTTCAAGGGCAATGAGGAATGGGCACAGTTCAAGGGCAATGAGGAATGGACTCGGTTCAAGGGCAATGAGGAATGGACTCGGTTCAAGGGCAATGAGGAATGGACTCGGTTCAAGGGCAATGAGGAATGGGCTCAGTTCAAGGGCAATGAGGAATGAACTCAGTTCAAGGGCAATGAGGAATGAACTCAGTTCAAGGGCAATGAGGAATGGGCTCGGTTCGAGGCCAATGAGGAATGGGAACAGTTCCAGAGCAATGAGGAATGAACTCGGTTCAAGGGCAATGAGGAAGGGGCTCAGTTCAAGGGCAATGAGGAATGGGCTCCGTTCAAGGACAATGAGGAATGGGCACAGTTCAAGGGCAATGAGGAATGGGCACGGTTCAAGGGCAATGAGGAATGGGCTCAGTTCAAGGGCAATGAGGAATGAGCTCGGTTCAAGGGCAATGAGGAATGGGCTCGGTTCCAGGGCAATGAAGAATGGGCACAGTTCAAGGGCAATGAGGAATGGGCACAGTTCAAGGGCAATGAGGAATGTACTCCGTTCAAGGGCAATGAGGAATGGGCACAGTTCAAGGGCAATGAGGAATGGACGCTGTTCAAGGGCAATGAGGAATGGGCTCTGTTCCAGGGCAATGAGGAATGGGCACTGTTCAAGGACAATGAGGAATGGGCTCGGTTCAAGGGCAATGAGGAATGGGCTCAGTTCAAGGGCAATGAGGAATGGTCTCAGTTCAAAGGCAATGAGGAATGGGCACAGTTCAAGGGCAAGGAGGAATGGGCTGAGTTCATGGGCAATGAGGAATGGGCACAGTTCAAGGGCAAGGAGGAATGGGCTCAGTTCAAGGGCAATGAGGAATGGGCTCAGTTCAAGGGTAATGAGGAATGGGCTCAGTTCCAGGGCAATGAGGAATGGGCACAGTTCAAGGACAATGAGGAATGGGCTCGGTTCAAAGGCAATGAGGAATGGGCACAGTTCAAGGGCAATGAGGAATGGGCTCAGTTCAAGGGCAATGAGGAATGAACTTAGTTCGAGGGCAATGAGGAATGGGCTCAGTTCAAGGGCAATGAGGAATGTACTCGGTTTAAGGGCAATGAGGAATGAACTCAGTTCAAGGGCAATGAGGAATGGGCACAGTTCAAGGGCAATAAGGAATGGGCACAGTTCAATGGCAATGAGGAATGTACTCCGTTCAAGGGAAATGAGGAATGGGCACAGTTCAAGGGCAATGAGGAATGGACTCGGTTCAAGGGCAATGAGGAATGGACTCGGTTCAAGGACAATGAGGAATGGATCGGTTCAAGGGCAATGAGTAATGGACTCAGTTCAAGGGCAATGAGGAATGGGCACAGTTCAAGGGCAATGAGGAATGGACTTGGTTCAAGGGCAATGAGGAATGGACTCGGTTCAAGGGTAATAAGGAATGGACGCGGTTCGAGGGCAATGAGGAATGGATTCAGTTCAAGGGCAATGAGGAATGGGCACAGTTCAAGGGCAATGAGGAATGGACTCGGTTCAAGGGCAATGAGGAATGGACTCGGTTCAAGGGCAATGAGGAATGGACTCGGTTCAAGGGCAATGAGGAATGGGCTCAGTTCAAGAGTAATGAGGAATGAACTCAGTTCGAGGGCAGTGAGGAATGGACTCAGTTCAAGGGCAATGAGGAATGGACTCGGTTCAAGGGCAATGAGGAATGGACTCAGTTCAAGGGCAATGAGGACTGGGCTCGGTTCGAGGGCAATGAGGAATGGGCTCAGTTCAAGGTCAATGAGGAATGAACTCGGTTCAAGGGCAATGGGGAATGGGCTCGGTTCAAGGGCAATGAGGAATGGGCTCAGTTCAAGGGCAATGAGGAATGGGCACAGTTCAAGGGCAATGAGGAATGGGCACGTTTCAAGGGCAATGAGGAATGGGCTCAGTTCAAGGGCAATGAGGAATGGGCTCGGTTCAAGGGCAATGAGGAATGGGCTCGGTTCCAGGGCAATGAGGAATGGGCACAGTTCAAGGGCAATGAGGAATGGGCACAGTTCAAGGGCAAATAGGAATGTACTCCGTTCAAGGGCAATGAGGAATGGGCACAGTTCAAGGGCAATGAGGAATGGACTCGGTTCAAGGGCAATGAGGAATGGACTCGGTTCAAGGGCAATGAGGAATGGACTCAGTTCAAGGGCAATGAGGAATGGGCACAGTTCAAGGGAAATGAGGAATGGACTCGGTTCAAGGGCAATGAGGAATGGACTCGGTTCAAGGGCAGTGAGGAATGGACTAAGTTCAAGGGCAATGAGGAATGGGCTCAGTTCAAGGGCAATTAGGAATGAACTCAGTTCGAGGGCAGTGAGGAATGGACTCAGTTCAAAGGCAAGGAGGAATGGACTCGGTTCAAGGGCAATGAGGAATGGACTCAGTTCAAGGGCAATGAGGAATGGGCTCGGTTCGAGGGCAATGAGGAATGGGCTCAGTTCAAGTGCAATGAGGAATGAACTCGGTTCAAGGGCAATGAGGAATGGGCACAGTTCAAGGGCAATGAGGAATGTACTCCGTTCAAGGGAAATGAGGAATGGGCACAGTTCAAGGGCAATGAGGAATGGACTCGGTTCAAGGGCAATGAGGAATGGACTCGGTACAAGGGCAATGAGGAATGGGCACAGTTCAAGGGCAATGAGGAATGGGCTCAGTTGAAGGGCAATGAGGAATGGACTCGGTTCAAGGGCAATGAGGAATGGACTTAGTTCAAGGGCAATGAGGAATGGACTCAGTCCAAGGGCAATGAGGAATGCGCTCAGTTGCAGGGCAATGAGAAATGGGCTCAGATCAAGGGCAATGAGGAATGGGCTCAGTTCAAGGGCAATGAGGAATGGACTCGGTTCAAGGGCAATGAGGAATGGACTCAGTTCAAGGGCAATGAGGAATGGACTCAGTCCAAGGGCAATGAGGAATGGACTCAGTTCAAGGGTAATGAGGAATGGGCTCAGTTCAAGGGCAATGAGGAATGAACTCAGTTCGAGGGCAGTGAGGAATGGACTCAGTTCAAGGGCAATGAGGGATGGACTTGGTTCAAGGGCAATGAGGAATGGACTCAGTTCAAGGGCAATGAGGAATGGGCTCGGTTCGAGGGCAATGAGGAATGGGCTCAGTTCAAGGGCAATGAGGAATGAACTCGGTTCAAGGGCAATGAGGAGTGGGCACAGTTCAAAGGCAATGAGGAATGGGCACAGTTCATGGGCAATGAGGAATGGGCACAGTTCAAGGGCAAAGAGGAATGTACTCCGTTCAAGGGAAATGAGGAATGGGCACAGTCCAAGGGCAATGAGGAATGGACTCGGTTCAAGGGCAATGAGGAATGTACTCCGTTCAAGGGAAATGAGAAATGGGCACAGTTCAAGGGCAATGAGGAATGGACTCGGTTCAAGGGCAATGAGGAATGGACTCGGTTCAAGGGCAATGAGGAATGGACTTGGTTCAAGGGCAATGAGGAATGGACTCAATTCAAGGGCAATGAGGAATGGGCACAGTTCAAGGGCAATGAGGAATGGGCTCAGTTCAAGGGCAAGGAGGAATGAACTCAGTTCGAGGGCAGTGAGGAATGGACTCAGTTCAAGGGCAATGAGGAATGGACTCGGTTCAAGGGCAATGAGGAATGGACTCAGTTCAAGGGCAATGAGCAATGGGCTCGGTTCGAGGGCAATGAGAAATGGGCTCGGTTCAAGGGCAATGAGGAATGGGCTCGGTTCAAGGGCAATGAGGAATGGGCTCAGTTCAAGTGCAATGAGGAATGGGCACAGTTCAAGGGCAATGAGGAATGGACTCGGTTCAAGGGCAATGAGGAATGGACTCCGTTCAAAGGCAATGAGGAATGGGCTCAGTTCAAGGGCAATGAGGAATGTACTCCGTTCAAGGCCAATGAGGAATGGGCACAGTTCGAGGGCAATGAGGAATGGACTCGGTTCAAGGGCAATGAGGAATGGACTCGGTTCAAGGGCAATGAGGAATGGACTCAGTTCAAGGGCAATCAGGAATGGGCTCAGTTCAAGGTCAATGAGGAATGGGCACAGTTCAAGGGCAATGAGGAATGGACTCGGTTCAAGGGCAATGAGGAATGGGCTCAGTTCAAGGGCAATGAGGAATGGGCACAATTCAAGGGCAATGAGGAATGGACTCCGTTCAAGGGCAATGAGGAATGGACTCGGTTCAAGGGCAATGAGGAATGGACTCGGTTCAAGGGCAATGAGGAATGGACTCAGTTCAAGGGCAATGAGGAATGGGCTCAGTTCAAGGGCAATGAGGAATGTACTCAGTTCGAGGGCAGTGAGGAATGTACTCAGTTCAAGGGCAATGAGGAATGGACTCGGTTAAAGGGCAATGAGGAATGGACTCAGTTCAAGGGCAATGAGGAATGGGCTCGGTTCGAGGGCAATGAGGAATGGGCTCAGTTCAAGTGCAATGTGGAATGAACTCGGTTCAAGGGCAATGAGGAATGGGCACAGTTCAAGGGCAATGAGGAATGTACTCCGTTCAAGGGAAATGAGGAATGGGCACAGTTCAAGGGCAATGAGGAATGGGCTCAGATCAAGGGCAATGAGGAATGGGCTCAGTTCAAGGGCAATGAGGAATGGACTCGGTTCAAGGGCAATGAGGAATGGACTCAGTTCAAGGGCAATGAGGAATGGACTCAGTCCAAGGGCAATGAGGAATGGACTCAGTTCAAGGGTAATGAGGAATGGGCTCAGTTCAAGGGCAATAAGGAATGAACTCAGTTCGAGGGCAGTGAGGAATGGACTCAGTTCAAGGGCAATGAGGGATGGACTTGGTTCAAGGGCAATGAGGAATGGACTCAGTTCAAGGGCAATGAGGAATGGGCTCGGTTCGAGGGCAATGAGGAATGGGCTCAGTTCAAGGGCAATGAGGAATGAACTCGGTTCAAGGGCAATGAGGAGTGGGCACAGTTCAAAGGCAATGAGGAATGGGCACAGTTCAAGGGCAATGAGGAATGGGCACAGTTCAAGGGCAAAGAGGAATGTACTCCGTTCAAGGGAAATGAGGAATGGGCACAGTCCAAGGGCAATGAGGAATGGACTCGGTTCAAGGGCAATGACGAATGGACTCGGTTCAAGGGCAATGAGGAATGAACTCGGTTCAAGGGCAATGAGGAATATACTCAGTTCAAGGGCAATGAGGAATGTCCTCCGTTCAAGGGCAATGAGGAATGGGCTCAGTTCAAGGGCAATGAGGAATGTACTCCGTTCAAGGGCAATGAGGAATGTATTCAGTTCAAGGGCAATGAGGAATGGGCAGGTTCAAGGGCAATGAGGAATGGGCTCAGTTCAAGGGCAATGAGGAGTGAACTCAGTTCGAGGGCAGTGAGGAATGGACTCAGTTCAAGGGCAATGAGGAATGGACTCAGTTCAAGGGCAATGAGCAATGGATTCGGTTCAAGCGCAATGAGGAATGGGCTCAGTTCAAGGGCAATGAGGAACGTACTCCGTTCAAGGGCAATGAGGAATGGGCTCAGTTCAAGGGCAATGAGGAATGTACTCCGTTCAAGGGAAATGAGGAATGGGCACAGTTCAAGGGCAATGAGGAATGGACTCGGTTCAAGGGCAATGAGGAATGGACTCGGTTCAAGGGCAATGAGGAATGGACTTGGTTCAAGGGCAATGAGGAATGGACTCAATTCAAGGGCAATGAGGAATGGGCACAGTTCAAGGGCAATGAGGAATGGGCTCAGTTCAAGGGCAAGGAGGAATGAACTCAGTTCGAGGGCAGTGAGGAATGGACTCAGTTCAAGGGCAATGAGGAATGGACTCGGTTCAAGGGTAATGAGGAATGGGCTCAGTTCAAGGGCAATGAGGAATGAACTCAGTTCGAGGGCAGTGAGGAATGGACTCAGTTCAAGGGTAATGAGGGATGGACTTGGTTCAAGGGCAATGAGGAATGGACTCAATTCAAGGGCAATGAGGAATGGGCACAGTTCAAGGGCAATGAGGAATGGGCTCAGTTCAAGGGCAAGGAGGAATGAACTCAGTTCGAGGGCAGTGAGGAATGGACTCAGTTCAAGGGCAATGAGGGATGGACTTGGTTCAAGGGCAATGAGGAATGGACTCAGTTCAAGGGCAATGAGGAATGGGCTCGGTTCGAGGGCAATGAGGAATGGGCTCAGTTCAAGGGCAATGAGGAATGAACTCGGTTCAAGGGCAATGAGGAGTGGGCACAGTTCAAAGGCAATGAGGAATGGGCACAGTTCAAGGGCAATGAGGAATGGGCACAGTTCAAGGGCAAAGAGGAATGTACTCCGTTCAAGGGAAATGAGGAATGGGCACAGTCCAAGGGCAATGAGGAATGGACTCGGTTCAAGGGCAATGACGAATGGACTCGGTTCAAGGGCAATGAGGAATGAACTCGGTTCAAGGGCAATGAGGAATATACTCAGTTCAAGGGCAATGAGGAATGTCCTCCGTTCAAGGGCAATGAGGAATGGGCTCAGTTCAAGGGCAATGAGGAATGTACTCCGTTCAAGGGCAATGAGGAATGGACTCAGTTCAAGGGCAATGAGGAATGGGCACAGTTCAAGGGCAATGAGGAATGGGCTCAGTTCAAGGGCAATGAGGAGTGAACTCAGTTCGAGGGCAGTGAGGAATGGACTCAGTTCAAGGGCAATGAGGAATGGACTCTGTTCAAGGGCAATGAGCAATGGATTCGGTTCAAGCGCAATGAGGAATGGGCTCAGTTCAAGGGCAATGAGGAATGGGCACAGTTCAAGGGCAATGAGGAATGGGCACAGTTGAAGGGCAATGAGGAATGGACTCGGTTCAAAGGCAATGAGGAATGGACTCGGTTCAAGGGCAATGAGAAATGGACTCGGTCCAAGGGCAATGAGGAATGTACTCCGTTCAAGGGCAATGAGGAATGGACTCGGTTCAAGGGCAATGACGAATGGACTCGGTTCAAGGACAATGAGGAATGGACTCAGTCCAAGGGCAATGAGGATTGGACTCAGTTCAAGGGTAATGAGGAATGGGCTCAGTTCAAGGGCAATAAGGAATGAACTCAGTTCGAGGGCAGTGAGGAATGGACTTGGTTCAAGGGCAATGAGGAATGGACTCAGTTCAAGGGCAATGAGGAATGGGCTCGGTTCGAGGGCAATGAGGAATGGGCTCAGTTCAAGGGCAATGAGGAATGAACTCGGTTCAAGGGCAATGAGGAGTGGGCACAGTTCAAAGGCAATGAGGAATGGGCACAGTTCAAGGGCAATGAGGAATGGGCACAGTTCAAGGGCAAAGAGGAATGTACTCCGTTCAAGGGAAATGAGGAATGGGCACAGTCCAAGGGCAATGAGGAATGGACTCGGTTCAAGGGCAATGACGAATGGACTCGGTTCAAGGGCAATGAGGAATGAACTCGGTTCAAGGGCAATGAGGAATATACTCAGTTCAAGGGCAATGAGGAATGTCCTCCGTTCAAGGGCAATGAGGAATGGGCTCAGTTCAAGGGCAATGAGGAATGTACTCCGTTCAAGGGCAATGAGGAATGGACTCAGTTCAAGGGCAATGAGGAATGGGCACAGTTCAAGGGCAATGAGGAATGGGCTCAGTTCAAGGGCAATGAGGAATGGACTCAGTTCAAGGGCAATGAGCAATGGATTCGGTTCAAGCGCAATGAGGAATGGGCTCAGTTCAAGGGCAATGAGGAACGTACTCCGTTCAAGGGCAATGAGGAATGGGCTCAGTTCAAGGGCAATGAGGAATGTACTCCGTTCAAGTGAAATGAGGAATGGGCACAGTTCAAGGGCAATGAGGAATGGACTCGGTTCAAGGACAATGAGGAATGGACTCGGTTCAAGGGCAATGAGGAATAGACTTGGTTCAAGGGCAATGAGGAATGGACTCAATTCAAGGGCAATGAGGAATGGGCACAGTTCAAGGGCAATGAGGAATGGGCTCAGTTCAAGGGCAAGGAGGAATGAACTCAGTTCGAGGGCAGTGAGGAATGGACTCAGTTCAAGGGCAATGAGGAATGGACTCGGTTCAAGGGTAATGAGGAATGGGCTCAGTTCAAGGGCAATGAGGAATGAACTCAGTTCGAGGGCAGTGAGGAATGGACTCAGTTCAAGGGCAATGAGGGATGGACTTGGTTCAAGGGCAATGAGGAATGGACTCAATTCAAGGGCAATGAGGAATGGGCTCGGTTCAAGGGCAAGGAGGAATGAACTCAGTTCGAGGGCAGTGAGGAATGGACTCAGTTCAAGGGCAATGAGGAATGAACTCAGTTCGAGGGCAGTGAGGAATGGACTCAGTTCAAGGGCAATGAGGGATGGACTTGGTTCAAGGGCAATGAGGAATGGACTCAATTCAAGGGCAATGAGGAATGGGCTCGGTTCAAGGGCAAGGAGGAATGAACTCAGTTCGAGGGCAGTGAGGAATGGACTCAGTTCAAGGGCAAGGAGGAATGAACTCAGTTCGAGGGCAGTGAGGAATGGACTCAGTTCAATGGCAGTGAGGAATGGTCTCAGTTCAAGGGCAATGAGGAATGGGCTCAGTTCAAGGGCAAGGAGGAATGAACTCAGTTCGAGGGCAGTGAGGAATGGACTCAGTTCAAGGGCAATGAGGAATGGACTCGGTTCAAGGGCAATGAGGAATGGACTCAGTTCAAGGGCAATGAGGAATGGGCTCGGTTCGAGGGCAATGAGAAATGGGCTCGGTTCAAGGGCAATGAGGAATGGGCTCGGTTCAAGGGCAATGAGGAATGGGCTCAGTTCAAGGGCAATGAGGAATGGGCACAGTTCAAGGGCAATGAGGAATGGACTCGGTTCAAGGGCAATGAGGAATGAACTCCGTTCAAGGGCAATGAGGAATGGGCTCAGTTCAAGGGCAATGAGGAATGTACTCCGTTCAAGGGCAATGAGGAATGGGCACAGTTCGAGGGCAATGAGGAATGGACTCGGTTCAAGGGCAATGAGGAATGGACTCGGTTCAAGGGCAATGAGGAATGGACTCAGTTCAAGGGCAATGAGGAATGGGCTCAGTTCAAGGTCAATGAGGAATGGGCACAGTTCAAGGGCAATGAGGAATGGGCTCAGTTCAAGGGCAATGAGGAATGAACTCAGTTCGAGGGCAGTGAGGAATGGAGTCAGTTCAAGGGCAATGAGGAATGGACTCGGTTCAAGGGCAATGAGGAATGGACTCGGTTCAAGGGCAATGAGGAATGATCAGTTCAAGGGCAATGAAGAATGCGCTCAGTTCAAGTGCAATGAGGAATATACTCGGTTCAAAGGCAATGAGGAATGGGCTCAGGTCAAGGGCAATGAGGAATGTACTCCGTTCAAGGGCAATGAGGAATGGGCACAGTTGAAGGGCAATGAGGAATGGACTCGGTTCAAAGGCAATGAGGAATGGACTCGGTTCAAGGGCAATGAGAAATGGACTCGGTCCAAGGGCAATGAGGAATGTACTCCGTTCAAGGGCAATGAGGAATGGACTCGGTTCAAGGGCAATGACGAATGGACTCGGTTCAAGGGCAATGAGGAATGAACTCGGTTCAAGGGCAATGAGGAATATACTCAGTTCAAGGGCAATGAGGAATGTACTCCGTTCAAGGGCAATGAGGAATGGGCTCAGTTCAAGGGCAATGAGGAATGTACTCCGTTCAAGGGCAATGAGGAATGGACTCAGTTCAAGGGCAATGAGGAATGGGCACAGTTCAAGGGCAATGAGGAATGGGCTCAGTTCAAGGGCAATGAGGAGTGAACTCAGTTCGAGGGCAGTGAGGAATGGACTCAGTTCAAGGGCAATGAGGAATGGACTCAGTTCAAGGGCAATGAGCAATGGATTAGGTTCAAGCGCAATGAGGAATGGGCTCAGTTCAAGGGCAATGAGGAACGTACTCCGTTCAAGGGCAATGAGTAATGGGCTCAGTTCAAGGGCAATGAGGAATGTACTCCGTTCAAGGGAAATGAGGAATGGGCACAGTTCAAGGGCAATGAGGAATGGACTCGGTTCAAGGGCAGTGAGGAATGGACTTGGTTCAAGGGCAATGAGGAATGGACTCAATTCAAGGGCAATGAGGAATGGGCACAGTTCAAGGGCAATGAGGAATGGCCTCAGTTCAATGGCAAGGAGGAATGAACTCAGTTCGAGGGCAGTGAGGAATGGACTCAGTTCAAGGGCAATGAGGAATGGAATCGGTTCAAGGGTAATGAGGAATGGGCTCAGTTCAAGGGCAATGAGGAATGAACTCTGTTCGAGGGCAGTGAGGAATGGACTCAGTTCAAGGGCAATGAGGGATGGACTTGGTTCAAGGGCAATGAGGAATGGACTCAATTCAAGGGCAATGAGGAATGGGCACAGTTCAAGGGCAATGAGGAATGGGCTCAGTTCAAGGGCAAGGAGGAATGAACTCAGTTCGAGGGCAGTGAGGAATGGACTCAGTTCAAGGGCAATGAGGAATGGACTCGGTTCAAGGGCAATGAGGAATGGACTCAGTTCAAGGGCAATGAGGAATGGGCTCGTTTCGAGGGCAATGAGAAATGGGCTCGGTTCAAGGGCAATGAGGATTGGGCTCGGTTCAAGAGCAATGAGGAATGAGCTCAGTTCAAGGGCAATGAGGAATGGGCACAGTTCAAGGGCAATGAGGAATGGACTCGGTTCAAGGGCAATGAGGAATGGACTCCGTTCAAGGGCAATGAGGAATGGGCTCAGTTCAAGGGCAATGAGGAATGTACTCCGTTCAAGGGCAATGAGGAATGGGCACAGTTCGAGGGCAATGAGGAATGGACTCGGTTCAAGGGCAATGAGGAATGGACTCGGTTCAAGGGCAATGAGGAATGGACTCAGTTCAAGGGCAATGAGGAATGGGCTCAGTTCAAGGTCAATGAGGAATGGGCACAGTTCAAGGGCAATGAGGAATGGGCTCAGTTCAAGGGCAATGAGGAATGAACTCAGTTCGAGGGCAGTGAGGAATGGAGTCAGTTCAAGGGCAATGAGGAATGGACTCAGTTCAAGGGCAATGAGGAATGGACTCGGTTCAAGGGCAATGAGGAATGATCAGTTCAAGGGCAATGAAGAATGCGCTCAGTTCAAGTGCAATGAGGAATATACTCGGTTCAAAGGCCATGAGGAATGGGCTCAGGTCAAGGGCAATGAGGAATGTACTCCGTTCAAGGGCTATGAGGAATGGGCACAGTTGAAGGGCAATGAGGAATGGACTCGGTTCAAAGGCAATGAGGAATGGACTCGGTTCAAGGGCAATGAGTAATGGACTCGGTCCAAGGGCAATGAGGAATGTACTCCGTTCAAGGGCAATGAGGAATGGACTCGGTTCAAGGGCAATGAGGAATGGACTCAGTTCAAGGGCAATGAGGAATGGGCTCGGTTCGAGGGCAATGAGAAATGGGCTCGGTTCAAGGGCAATGAGGAATGGACTCGGTACAAGGGCAATGAGGAATGGACTCAGTTCAAGGGCAATGAGGAATGGACTAGGTACAAGGGCAATGAGGAATGGACTCGGTACAAGGGCAATGAGGAACGGACTCGGTTCAAGGGCAATGAGGAATGGACTCGGTACAAGGGCAATGAGGAATGGGCACAGTTCAAGGGCAATGAGGAATGGGCTCAGTTGAAGGGCAATGAGGAATGGACTCGGTTCAAGGGCGATGAGGAATGGACTCAGTTCAAGGGCAATGAGGAATGGACTCAGTCAAAGGGCAATGAGGAATGGGCTCAGTTGCAGGGCAATGAGAAATGTGCTCAGTTCAAGGGCAATGAGGAATGGACTCGGTTCAAGGGCAATGAGGAATGATCAGTTCAAGGGCAATGAAGAATGCGCTCAGTTCAAGTGCAATGAGGAATATACTCGGTTCAAAGGCAATGAGGAATGGGCTCAGGTCAAGGGCAATGAGGAATGTACTCCGTTCAAGGGCAATGAGGAATGGGCACAGTTGAAGGGCAATGAGGAATGGACTCGGTTCAAAGGCAATGAGGAATGGACTCAGTTCAAGGGCAATGAGTGATGGACTCGGTCCAAGGGCAATGAGGAATGTACTCCGTTCAAGGGCAATGAGAAATGGACTCGGTTCAAGGGCAATGAGGAATGGACTCAGTTCAAGGGCAATGACGAATGGGCTCGTTTCGAGGGCAATGAGAAATGGGCTCGGTTCAAGGGCAATGAGGAATGGACTCGGTACAAGGGCAATGAGGAATGGACTCAGTTCAAGGGCAATGAGGAATGGACTCGGTACACGGGCAATGAGGAATGGACTCGGTACAAGGGCAATGAGGAACGGACTCGGTTCAAGGGCAATGAGGAATGGACTCGGTACAAGGGCAATGAGGAATGGGCACAGTTCAAGGGCAATGAGGAATGGGCTCAGTTGAAGGGCAATGAGGAATGGACTCGGTTCAAGGGCAATGAGGAATGGACTCAGTTCAAGGGCAATGAGGAATGGACTCAGTCAAAGGGCAATGAGGAATGGGCTCAGTTGCAGGGCAATGAGAAATGTGCTCAGATCAAGGGCAATGAGGAATGGGCTCAGTTCAAGGGCAATGAGGAATGGACTCGGTTCAAGGGCAATGAGGAATAGACTCAGTTCAAGGGCAATGAGGAATGGACTCAGTCCAAGGGCAATGAGGAATGGGCTCAGTTCAAGGGCAATGAGGAATGGGCACAGTTCAAGGGCAATGAGGAATGAACTCAGTTCGAGGGCAGTGAGGAATGGACTCAGTTCAAGGGCAATGAGGAATGGAATCGGTTCAAGGGTAATGAGGAATGGGCTCAGTTCAAGGGCAATGAGGAATGAACTCTGTTCGAGGGCAGTGAGGAATGGACTCAGTTCAAGGGCAATGAGGGATGGACTTGGTTCAAGGGCAATGAGGAATGGACTCAATTCAAGGGCAATGAGGAATGGGCACAGTTCAAGGGCAATGAGGAATGGGCTCAGTTCAAGGGCAAGGAGGAATGAACTCAGTTCGAGGGCAGTGAGGAATGGACTCAGTTCAAGGGCAATGAGGAATGGACTCGGTTCAAGGGCAATGAGGAATGGACTCAGTTCAAGGGCAATGAGGAATGGGCTCGTTTCGAGGGCAATGAGAAATGGGCTCGGTTCAAGGGCAATGAGGATTGGGCTCGGTTCAAGAGCAATGAGGAATGAGCTCAGTTCAAGGGCAATGAGGAATGGGCACAGTTCAAGGGCAATGAGGAATGGACTCGGTTCAAGGGCAATGAGGAATGGACTCCGTTCAAGGGCAATGAGGAATGTACTCCGTTCAAGGGCAATGAGGAATGGGCACAGTTCGAGGGCAATGAGGAATGGACTCGGTTCAAGGGCAATGAGGAATGGACTCGGTTCAAGGGCAATGAGGAATGGACTCAGTTCAAGGGCAATGAGGAATGGGCTCAGTTCAAGGTCAATGAGGAATGGGCACAGTTCAAGGGCAATGAGGAATGGGCTCAGTTCAAGGGCAATGAGGAATGAACTCAGTTCGAGGGCAGTGAGGAATGGAGTCAGTTCAAGGGCAATGAGGAATGGACTCAGTTCAAGGGCAATGAGGAATGGACTCGGTTCAAGGGCAATGAGGAATGATCAGTTCAAGGGCAATGAAGAATGCGCTCAGTTCAAGTGCAATGAGGAATATACTCGGTTCAAAGGCCATGAGGAATGGGCTCAGGTCAAGGGCAATGAGGAATGTACTCCGTTCAAGGGCTATGAGGAATGGGCACAGTTGAAGGGCAATGAGGAATGGACTCGGTTCAAAGGCAATGAGGAATGGACTCGGTTCAAGGGCAATGAGTAATGGACTCGGTCCAAGGGCAATGAGGAATGTACTCCGTTCAAGGGCAATGAGGAATGGACTCGGTTCAAGGGCAATGAGGAATGGACTCCGTTCAAGGGCAATGAGGAATGGGCTCGGTTCGAGGGCAATGAGAAATGGGCTCGGTTCAAGGGCAATGAGGAATGGACTCGGTACAAGGGCAATGAGGAATGGACTCAGTTCAAGGGCAATGAGGAATGGACTAGGTACAAGGGCAATGAGGAATGGACTCGGTACAAGGGCAATGAGGAACGGACTCGGTTCAAGGGCAATGAGGAATGGACTCGGTACAAGGGCAATGAGGAATGGGCACAGTTCAAGGGCAATGAGGAATGGGCTCAGTTGAAGGGCAATGAGGAATGGACTCGGTTCAAGGGCGATGAGGAATGGACTCAGTTCAAGGGCAATGAGGAATGGACTCAGTCAAAGGGCAATGAGGAATGGGCTCAGTTGCAGGGCAATGAGAAATGTGCTCAGTTCAAGGGCAATGAGGAATGGACTCGGTTCAAGGGCAATGAGGAATGATCAGTTCAAGGGCAATGAAGAATGCGCTCAGTTCAAGTGCAATGAGGAATATACTCGGTTCAAAGGCAATGAGGAATGGGCTCAGGTCAAGGGCAATGAGGAATGTACTCCGTTCAAGGGCAATGAGGAATGGGCACAGTTGAAGGGCAATGAGGAATGGACTCGGTTCAAAGGCAATGAGGAATGGACTCGGTTCAAGGGCAATGAGTGATGGACTCGGTCCAAGGGCAATGAGGAATGTACTCCGTTCAAGGGCAATGAGAAATGGACTCGGTTCAAGGGCAATGAGGAATGGACTCAGTTCAAGGGCAATGACGAATGGGCTCGGTTCGAGGGCAATGAGAAATGGGCTCGGTTCAAGGGCAATGAGGAATGGACTCGGTACAAGGGCAATGAGGAATGGACTCAGCTCAAGGGCAATGAGGAATGGACTCGGTACACGGGCAATGAGGAATGGACTCGGTACAAGGGCAATGAGGAACGGACTCGGTTCAAAGGCAATGAGGAATGGACTCGGTACAAGGGCAATGAGGAATGGGCACAGTTCAAGGGCAATGAGGAATGGGCTCAGTTGAAGGGCAATGAGGAATGGACTCGGTTCAAGGGCAATGAGGAATGGACTCAGTTCAAGGGCAATGAGGAATGGACTCAGTCAAAGGGCAATGAGGAATGGGCTCAGTTGCAGGGCAATGAGAAATGTGCTCAGATCAAGGGCAATGAGGAATGGGCTCAGTTCAAGGGCAATGAGGAATGGACTCGGTTCAAGGGCAATGAGGAATAGACTCAGTTCAAGGGCAATGAGGAATGGACTCAGTCCAAGGGCAATGAGGAATGGGCTCAGTTCAAGGGCAATGAGGAATGGGCACAGTTCAAGGGCAATGAGGAATGGACTCGGTTCAAGGGCAATGAGGAATGGACTCCGTTCAAGGGCAATGAGGAATAGGCTCAGTTCAAGGGCAATGAGGAATGTACTCCGTTCAAGGGCAATGAGGAATGGGCACAGTTCGAGGGCAATGAGGAATGGACTCGGTTCAAGGGCAATGAGGAATGGACTCGGTTCAAGGGCAATGAGGAATGGACTCAGTTCAAGGGCAATGAGGAATGGGATCAGTTCAAGGTCAATGAGGAATGGGCACAGTTCAAGGGCAATGAGGAATGGGCTCAGTTCAAGGGCAATGAGGAATGAACTCAGTTCGAGGGCAGTGAGGAATGGAGTCAGTTCAAGGGCAATGAGGAATGGACTCAGTTCAAGGGCAATGAGGAATGGACTCGGTTCAAGGGCAATGAGGAATGATCAGTTCAAGGGCAATGAAGAATGCGCTCAGTTCAAGTGCAATGAGGAATATACTCGGTTCAAAGGCAATGAGGAATGGGCTCAGGTCAAGGGCAATGAGGAATGTACTCCGTTCAAGGGCAATGAGGAATGGGCACAGTTGAAGGGCAATGAGGAATGGACTCGGTTCAAAGGCAATGAGGAATGGACTCGGTTCAAGGGCAATGAGTAATGGACTCGGTCCAAGGGCAATGAGGAATGTACTCCGTTCAAGGGCAATGAGGAATGGACTCGGTTCAAGGGCAATTAGGAATGTACTCCGTTCAAGGGAAATGAGGAATGGGCACAGTTCAAGGGCAATGAGAAACGTACTCCGTTCAAGGGCAATGAGGAATGGGCTCAGTTCAAGGGCAATGAGGAATGTACTCCGTTCAAGGTAAATGAGGAATGGGCACAGTTCAAGGGCAATGAGGAATGGACTCGGTTCAAGGGCAGTGAGGAATGGACTTGATTCAAGGGCAATGAGGAATGGACTCAATTCAAGGGCAATGAGGAATGGGCACAGTTCAAGGGCAATGAGGAATGGGCTCAGTTCAAGGGCAAGGAGGAATGAACTCAGTTCGAGGGCAGTGAGGAATGGACTCAGTTCAAGGGCAATGAGGAATGGACTCGGTTCAAGGGTAATGAGGAATGGGCTCAGTTCAAGGGCAATGAGGAATGAACTCAGTTCGAGGGCAGTGAGGAATGGACTCAGTTCAAGGGCAATGAGGGATGGACTTGGTTCAAGGGCAATGAGGAATGGACTGAATTCAAGGGCAATGAGGAATGGGCACAGTTCAAGGGCAAGGAGGAATGAACTCAGTTCGAGGGCAGTGAGGAATGGACTCAGTTCAAGGGCAATGAGGAATGGACTCGGTTCAAGGGCAATGAGGAATGGACTCAGTTCAAGGGCAATGAGGAATGGGCTCGGTTCGAGGGCAATGAGAAATGGGCTCGGTTCAAGGGCAATGAGGATTGGGCTCGGTTCAAGGGCAATGAGGAATGAGCTCAGTTCAAGGGCAATGAGGAATGGGCTTAGTTCAAGGGCAATGAGGAATGGACTCGGTTCAAGGGCAATGAGGAATGGACTCCGTTCAAGGGCAATGAGGAATGGGCACAGTTCGAGGGCAATGAGGAATGGGCTCAGTTCAAGGTCAATGAGGAATGGGCACAGTTCAAGGGCAATGAGGAATGGGCTCAGTTCAAGGGCAATGAGGAATGAACTCAGTTCGAGGGCAGTGAGGAATGGAGTCAGTTCAAGGGCAATGAGGAATGGACTCAGTTCAAGGGCAATGAGGAATGGACTCGGTTCAAGGGCAATGAGGAATGATCAGTTCAAGGGCAACGAAGAATGCGCTCAGTTCAAGTGCAATGAGGAATATACTCGGTTCAAAGGCAATGAGGAATGGGCTCAGGTCAAGGGCAATGAGGAATGTACTCCGTTCAAGGGCAATGAGGAATGGGCACAGTTGAAGGGCAATGAGGAATGGACTCGGTTCAAAGGCAATGAGGAATGGACTCGGTTCAAGGGCAATGAGTAATGGACTCGGTCCAAGGGCAATGAGGAATGTACTCCGTTCAAGGGCAATGAGGAATGGACTCGGTTCAAGGGCAATGAGGAATGGACTCAGTTCAAGGGCAATGAGGAATGGGCTCGGTTCGAGGGCAATGAGAAATGGGCTCGGTTCAAGGGCAATGAGGAATGGACTCGGTACAAGGGCAATGAGGAATGGACTCAGTTCAAGGGCAATGAGGAATGGACTCGGTACAAGGGCAATGAGGAATGGACTCGGTACAAGGGCAATGAGGAACGGACTCGGTTCAAGGGCAATGAGGAATGGACTCGGTACAAGGGCAATGAGGAATGGGCACAGTTCAAGGGCAATGAGGAATGGGCTCAGTTGAAGGGCAATGAGGAACGGACTCGGTTCAAGGGCAATGAGGAATGATCAGTTCAAGGGCAATGAAGAATGCGCTCAGTTCAAGTGCAATGAGGAATATACTCGGTTCAAAGGCAATGAGGAATGGGCTCAGGTCAAGGGCAATGAGGAATGTACTCCGTTCAAGGGCAATGAGGAATGGGCACAGTTGAAGGGCAATGAGGAATGGACTTGGTTCAAGGGCAATGAGGAATGGACTCAATTCAAGGGCAATGAGGAATGGGCACAGTTCAAGGGCAATGAGGAATGGGCTCAGTTCAAGGGCAAGGAGGAATGAACTCAGTTCGAGGGCAGTGAGGAATGGACTCAGTTCAAGGGCAATGAGGAATGGACTCGGTTCAAGGGCAATGAGGAATGGACTCAGTTCAAGGGCAATGAGGAATGGGCTCGTTTCGAGGGCAATGAGAAATGGGCTCGGTTCAAGGGCAATGAGGATTGGGCTCGGTTCAAGAGCAATGAGGAATGAGCTCAGTTCAAGGGCAATGAGGAATGGGCACAGTTCAAGGGCAATGAGGAATGGACTCGGTTCAAGGGCAATGAGGAATGGACTCCGTTCAAGGGCAATGAGGAATGGGCTCAGTTCAAGGGCAATGAGGAATGTACTCCGTTCAAGGGCAATGAGGAATGGGCACAGTTCGAGGGCAATGAGGAATGGACTCGGTTCAAGGGCAATGAGGAATGGACTCGGTTCAAGGGCAATGAGGAATGGACTCAGTTCAAGGGCAATGAGGAATGGGCTCAGTTCAAGGTCAATGAGGAATGGGCACAGTTCAAGGGCAATGAGGAATGGGCTCAGTTCAAGGGCAATGAGGAATGAACTCAGTTCGAGGGCAGTGAGGAATGGAGTCAGTTCAAGGGCAATGAGGAATGGACTCAGTTCAAGGGCAATGAGGAATGGACTCGGTTCAAGGGCAATGAGGAATGATCAGTTCAAGGGCAATGAAGAATGCGCTCAGTTCAAGTGCAATGAGGAATATACTCGGTTCAAAGGCCATGAGGAATGGGCTCAGGTCAAGGGCAATGAGGAATGTACTCCGTTCAAGGGCTATGAGGAATGGGCACAGTTGAAGGGCAATGAGGAATGGACTCGGTTCAAAGGCAATGAGGAATGGACTCGGTTCAAGGGCAATGAGTAATGGACTCGGTCCAAGGGCAATGAGGAATGTACTCCGTTCAAGGGCAATGAGGAATGGACTCGGTTCAAGGGCAATGAGGAATGGACTCCGTTCAAGGGCAATGAGGAATGGGCTCGGTTCGAGGGCAATGAGAAATGGGCTCGGTTCAAGGGCAATGAGGAATGGACTCGGTACAAGGGCAATGAGGAATGGACTCAGTTCAAGGGCAATGAGGAATGGACTAGGTACAAGGGCAATGAGGAATGGACTCGGTACAAGGGCAATGAGGAACGGACTCGGTTCAAGGGCAATGAGGAATGGACTCGGTACAAGGGCAATGAGGAATGGGCACAGTTCAAGGGCAATGAGGAATGGGCTCAGTTGAAGGGCAATGAGGAATGGACTCGGTTCAAGGGCGATGAGGAATGGACTCAGTTCAAGGGCAATGAGGAATGGACTCAGTCAAAGGGCAATGAGGAATGGGCTCAGTTGCAGGGCAATGAGAAATGTGCTCAGTTCAAGGGCAATGAGGAATGGACTCGGTTCAAGGGCAATGAGGAATGATCAGTTCAAGGGCAATGAAGAATGCGCTCAGTTCAAGTGCAATGAGGAATATACTCGGTTCAAAGGCAATGAGGAATGGGCTCAGGTCAAGGGCAATGAGGAATGTACTCCGTTCAAGGGCAATGAGGAATGGGCACAGTTGAAGGGCAATGAGGAATGGACTCGGTTCAAAGGCAATGAGGAATGGACTCGGTTCAAGGGCAATGAGTGATGGACTCGGTCCAAGGGCAATGAGGAATGTACTCCGTTCAAGGGCAATGAGAAATGGACTCGGTTCAAGGGCAATGAGGAATGGACTCAGTTCAAGGGCAATGACGAATGGGCTCGGTTCGAGGGCAATGAGAAATGGGCTCGGTTCAAGGGCAATGAGGAATGGACTCGGTACAAGGGCAATGAGGAATGGACTCAGTTCAAGGGCAATGAGGAATGGACTCGGTACACGGGCAATGAGGAATGGACTCGGTACAAGGGCAATGAGGAACGGACTCGGTTCAAGGGCAATGAGGAATGGACTCGGTACAAGGGCAATGAGGAATGGGCACAGTTCAAGGGCAATGAGGAATGGGCTCAGTTGAAGGGCAATGAGGAATGGACTCGGTTCAAGGGCAATGAGGAATGGACTCAGTTCAAGGGCAATGAGGAATGGACTCAGTCAAAGGGCAATGAGGAATGGGCTCAGTTGCAGGGCAATGAGAAATGTGCTCAGATCAAGGGCAATGAGGAATGGGCTCAGTTCAAGGGCAATGAGGAATGGACTCGGTTCAAGGGCAATGAGGAATAGACTCAGTTCAAGGGCAATGAGGAATGGACTCAGTCCAAGGGCAATGAGGAATGGGCTCAGTTCAAGGGCAATGAGGAATGGGCACAGTTCAAGGGCAATGAGGAATGGACTCGGTTCAAGGGCAATGAGGAATGGACTCCGTTCAAGGGCAATGAGGAATAGGCTCAGTTCAAGGGCAATGAGGAATGTACTCCGTTCAAGGGCAATGAGGAATGGGCACAGTTCGAGGGCAATGAGGAATGGGCTCAGTTCAAGGGCAATGAGGAATGAACTCAGTTCGAGGGCAGTGAGGAATGGAGTCAGTTCAAGGGCAATGAGGAATGGACTCAGTTCAAGGGCAATGAGGAATGGACTCGGTTCAAGGGCAATGAGGAATGATCAGTTCAAGGGCAATGAAGAATGCGCTCAGTTCAAGTGCAATGAGGAATATACTCGGTTCAAAGGCCATGAGGAATGGGCTCAGGTCAAGGGCAATGAGGAATGTACTCCGTTCAAGGGCTATGAGGAATGGGCACAGTTGAAGGGCAATGAGGAATGGACTCGGTTCAAAGGCAATGAGGAATGGACTCGGTTCAAGGGCAATGAGTAATGGACTCGGTCCAAGGGCAATGAGGAATGTACTCCGTTCAAGGGCAATGAGGAATGGACTCGGTTCAAGGGCAATGAGGAATGGACTCCGTTCAAGGGCAATGAGGAATGGGCTCGGTTCGAGGGCAATGAGAAATGGGCTCGGTTCAAGGGCAATGAGGAATGGACTCGGTACAAGGGCAATGAGGAATGGACTCAGTTCAAGGGCAATGAGGAATGGACTAGGTACAAGGGCAATGAGGAATGGACTCGGTACAAGGGCAATGAGGAACGGACTCGGTTCAAGGGCAATGAGGAATGGACTCGGTACAAGGGCAATGAGGAATGGGCACAGTTCAAGGGCAATGAGGAATGGGCTCAGTTGAAGGGCAATGAGGAATGGACTCGGTTCAAGGGCGATGAGGAATGGACTCAGTTCAAGGGCAATGAGGAATGGACTCAGTCAAAGGGCAATGAGGAATGGGCTCAGTTGCAGGGCAATGAGAAATGTGCTCAGTTCAAGGGCAATGAGGAATGGACTCGGTTCAAGGGCAATGAGGAATGATCAGTTCAAGGGCAATGAAGAATGCGCTCAGTTCAAGTGCAATGAGGAATATACTCGGTTCAAAGGCAATGAGGAATGGGCTCAGGTCAAGGGCAATGAGGAATGTACTCCGTTCAAGGGCAATGAGGAATGGGCACAGTTGAAGGGCAATGAGGAATGGACTCGGTTCAAAGGCAATGAGGAATGGACTCGGTTCAAGGGCAATGAGTGATGGACTCGGTCCAAGGGCAATGAGGAATGTACTCCGTTCAAGGGCAATGAGAAATGGACTCGGTTCAAGGGCAATGAGGAATGGACTCAGTTCAAGGGCAATGACGAATGGGCTCGGTTCGAGGGCAATGAGAAATGGGCTCGGTTCAAGGGCAATGAGGAATGGACTCGGTACAAGGGCAATGAGGAATGGACTCAGCTCAAGGGCAATGAGGAATGGACTCGGTACACGGGCAATGAGGAATGGACTCGGTACAAGGGCAATGAGGAACGGACTCGGTTCAAGGGCAATGAGGAATGGACTCGGTACAAGGGCAATGAGGAATGGGCACAGTTCAAGGGCAATGAGGAATGGGCTCAGTTGAAGGGCAATGAGGAATGGACTCGGTTCAAGGGCAATGAGGAATGGACTCAGTTCAAGGGCAATGAGGAATGGACTCAGTCAAAGGGCAATGAGGAATGGGCTCAGTTGCAGGGCAATGAGAAATGTGCTCAGATCAAGGGCAATGAGGAATGGGCTCAGTTCAAGGGCAATGAGGAATGGACTCGGTTCAAGGGCAATGAGGAATAGACTCAGTTCAAGGGCAATGAGGAATGGACTCAGTCCAAGGGCAATGAGGAATGGGCTCAGTTCAAGGGCAATGAGGAATGGGCACAGTTCAAGGGCAATGAGGAATGGACTCGGTTCAAGGGCAATGAGGAATGGACTCCGTTCAAGGGCAATGAGGAATAGGCTCAGTTCAAGGGCAATGAGGAATGTACTCCGTTCAAGGGCAATGAGGAATGGGCACAGTTCGAGGGCAATGAGGAATGGACTCGGTTCAAGGGCAATGAGGAATGGACTCGGTTCAAGGGCAATGAGGAATGGACTCAGTTCAAGGGCAATGAGGAATGGGATCAGTTCAAGGTCAATGAGGAATGGGCACAGTTCAAGGGCAATGAGGAATGGGCTCAGTTCAAGGGCAATGAGGAATGAACTCAGTTCGAGGGCAGTGAGGAATGGAGTCAGTTCAAGGGCAATGAGGAATGGACTCAGTTCAAGGGCAATGAGGAATGGACTCGGTTCAAGGGCAATGAGGAATGATCAGTTCAAGGGCAATGAAGAATGCGCTCAGTTCAAGTGCAATGAGGAATATACTCGGTTCAAAGGCAATGAGGAATGGGCTCAGGTCAAGGGCAATGAGGAATGTACTCCGTTCAAGGGCAATGAGGAATGGGCACAGTTGAAGGGCAATGAGGAATGGACTCGGTTCAAAGGCAATGAGGAATGGACTCGGTTCAAGGGCAATGAGTAATGGACTCGGTCCAAGGGCAATGAGGAATGTACTCCGTTCAAGGGCAATGAGGAATGGACTCGGTTCAAGGGCAATTAGGAATGTACTCCGTTCAAGGGAAATGAGGAATGGGCACAGTTCAAGGGCAATGAGAAACGTACTCCGTTCAAGGGCAATGAGGAATGGGCTCAGTTCAAGGGCAATGAGGAATGTACTCCGTTCAAGGTAAATGAGGAATGGGCACAGTTCAAGGGCAATGAGGAATGGACTCGGTTCAAGGGCAGTGAGGAATGGACTTGATTCAAGGGCAATGAGGAATGGACTCAATTCAAGGGCAATGAGGAATGGGCACAGTTCAAGGGCAATGAGGAATGGGCTCAGTTCAAGGGCAAGGAGGAATGAACTCAGTTCGAGGGCAGTGAGGAATGGACTCAGTTCAAGGGCAATGAGGAATGGACTCGGTTCAAGGGTAATGAGGAATGGGCTCAGTTCAAGGGCAATGAGGAATGAACTCAGTTCGAGGGCAGTGAGGAATGGACTCAGTTCAAGGGCAATGAGGGATGGACTTGGTTCAAGGGCAATGAGGAATGGACTGAATTCAAGGGCAATGAGGAATGGGCACAGTTCAAGGGCAAGGAGGAATGAACTCAGTTCGAGGGCAGTGAGGAATGGACTCAGTTCAAGGGCAATGAGGAATGGACTCGGTTCAAGGGCAATGAGGAATGGACTCAGTTCAAGGGCAATGAGGAATGGGCTCGGTTCGAGGGCAATGAGAAATGGGCTCGGTTCAAGGGCAATGAGGATTGGGCTCGGTTCAAGGGCAATGAGGAATGAGCTCAGTTCAAGGGCAATGAGGAATGGGCTTAGTTCAAGGGCAATGAGGAATGGACTCGGTTCAAGGGCAATGAGGAATGGACTCCGTTCAAGGGCAATGAGGAATGGGCACAGTTCGAGGGCAATGAGGAATGGGCTCAGTTCAAGGTCAATGAGGAATGGGCACAGTTCAAGGGCAATGAGGAATGGGCTCAGTTCAAGGGCAATGAGGAATGAACTCAGTTCGAGGGCAGTGAGGAATGGAGTCAGTTCAAGGGCAATGAGGAATGGACTCAGTTCAAGGGCAATGAGGAATGGACTCGGTTCAAGGGCAATGAGGAATGATCAGTTCAAGGGCAACGAAGAATGCGCTCAGTTCAAGTGCAATGAGGAATATACTCGGTTCAAAGGCAATGAGGAATGGGCTCAGGTCAAGGGCAATGAGGAATGTACTCCGTTCAAGGGCAATGAGGAATGGGCACAGTTGAAGGGCAATGAGGAATGGACTCGGTTCAAAGGCAATGAGGAATGGACTCGGTTCAAGGGCAATGAGTAATGGACTCGGTCCAAGGGCAATGAGGAATGTACTCCGTTCAAGGGCAATGAGGAATGGACTCGGTTCAAGGGCAATGAGGAATGGACTCAGTTCAAGGGCAATGAGGAATGGGCTCGGTTCGAGGGCAATGAGAAATGGGCTCGGTTCAAGGGCAATGAGGAATGGACTCGGTACAAGGGCAATGAGGAATGGACTCAGTTCAAGGGCAATGAGGAATGGACTCGGTACAAGGGCAATGAGGAATGGACTCGGTACAAGGGCAATGAGGAACGGACTCGGTTCAAGGGCAATGAGGAATGGACTCGGTACAAGGGCAATGAGGAATGGGCACAGTTCAAGGGCAATGAGGAATGGGCTCAGTTGAAGGGCAATGAGGAACGGACTCGGTTCAAGGGCAATGAGGAATGATCAGTTCAAGGGCAATGAAGAATGCGCTCAGTTCAAGTGCAATGAGGAATATACTCGGTTCAAAGGCAATGAGGAATGGGCTCAGGTCAAGGGCAATGAGGAATGTACTCCGTTCAAGGGCAATGAGGAATGGGCACAGTTGAAGGGCAATGAGGAATGGACTTGGTTCAAGGGCAATGAGGAATGGACTCAATTCAAGGGCAATGAGGAATGGGCACAGTTCAAGGGCAATGAGGAATGGGCTCAGTTCAAGGGCAAGGAGGAATGAACTCAGTTCGAGGGCAGTGAGGAATGGACTCAGTTCAAGGGCAATGAGGAATGGACTCGGTTCAAGGGCAATGAGGAATGGACTCAGTTCAAGGGCAATGAGGAATGGGCTCGTTTCGAGGGCAATGAGAAATGGGCTCGGTTCAAGGGCAATGAGGATTGGGCTCGGTTCAAGAGCAATGAGGAATGAGCTCAGTTCAAGGGCAATGAGGAATGGGCACAGTTCAAGGGCAATGAGGAATGGACTCGGTTCAAGGGCAATGAGGAATGGACTCCGTTCAAGGGCAATGAGGAATGGGCTCAGTTCAAGGGCAATGAGGAATGTACTCCGTTCAAGGGCAATGAGGAATGGGCACAGTTCGAGGGCAATGAGGAATGGACTCGGTTCAAGGGCAATGAGGAATGGACTCGGTTCAAGGGCAATGAGGAATGGACTCAGTTCAAGGGCAATGAGGAATGGGCTCAGTTCAAGGTCAATGAGGAATGGGCACAGTTCAAGGGCAATGAGGAATGGGCTCAGTTCAAGGGCAATGAGGAATGAACTCAGTTCGAGGGCAGTGAGGAATGGAGTCAGTTCAAGGGCAATGAGGAATGGACTCAGTTCAAGGGCAATGAGGAATGGACTCGGTTCAAGGGCAATGAGGAATGATCAGTTCAAGGGCAATGAAGAATGCGCTCAGTTCAAGTGCAATGAGGAATATACTCGGTTCAAAGGCCATGAGGAATGGGCTCAGGTCAAGGGCAATGAGGAATGTACTCCGTTCAAGGGCTATGAGGAATGGGCACAGTTGAAGGGCAATGAGGAATGGACTCGGTTCAAAGGCAATGAGGAATGGACTCGGTTCAAGGGCAATGAGTAATGGACTCGGTCCAAGGGCAATGAGGAATGTACTCCGTTCAAGGGCAATGAGGAATGGACTCGGTTCAAGGGCAATGAGGAATGGACTCCGTTCAAGGGCAATGAGGAATGGGCTCGGTTCGAGGGCAATGAGAAATGGGCTCGGTTCAAGGGCAATGAGGAATGGACTCGGTACAAGGGCAATGAGGAATGGACTCAGTTCAAGGGCAATGAGGAATGGACTAGGTACAAGGGCAATGAGGAATGGACTCGGTACAAGGGCAATGAGGAACGGACTCGGTTCAAGGGCAATGAGGAATGGACTCGGTACAAGGGCAATGAGGAATGGGCACAGTTCAAGGGCAATGAGGAATGGGCTCAGTTGAAGGGCAATGAGGAATGGACTCGGTTCAAGGGCGATGAGGAATGGACTCAGTTCAAGGGCAATGAGGAATGGACTCAGTCAAAGGGCAATGAGGAATGGGCTCAGTTGCAGGGCAATGAGAAATGTGCTCAGTTCAAGGGCAATGAGGAATGGACTCGGTTCAAGGGCAATGAGGAATGATCAGTTCAAGGGCAATGAAGAATGCGCTCAGTTCAAGTGCAATGAGGAATATACTCGGTTCAAAGGCAATGAGGAATGGGCTCAGGTCAAGGGCAATGAGGAATGTACTCCGTTCAAGGGCAATGAGGAATGGGCACAGTTGAAGGGCAATGAGGAATGGACTCGGTTCAAAGGCAATGAGGAATGGACTCGGTTCAAGGGCAATGAGTGATGGACTCGGTCCAAGGGCAATGAGGAATGTACTCCGTTCAAGGGCAATGAGAAATGGACTCGGTTCAAGGGCAATGAGGAATGGACTCAGTTCAAGGGCAATGACGAATGGGCTCGGTTCGAGGGCAATGAGAAATGGGCTCGGTTCAAGGGCAATGAGGAATGGACTCGGTACAAGGGCAATGAGGAATGGACTCAGTTCAAGGGCAATGAGGAATGGACTCGGTACACGGGCAATGAGGAATGGACTCGGTACAAGGGCAATGAGGAACGGACTCGGTTCAAGGGCAATGAGGAATGGACTCGGTACAAGGGCAATGAGGAATGGGCACAGTTCAAGGGCAATGAGGAATGGGCTCAGTTGAAGGGCAATGAGGAATGGACTCGGTTCAAGGGCAATGAGGAATGGACTCAGTTCAAGGGCAATGAGGAATGGACTCAGTCAAAGGGCAATGAGGAATGGGCTCAGTTGCAGGGCAATGAGAAATGTGCTCAGATCAAGGGCAATGAGGAATGGGCTCAGTTCAAGGGCAATGAGGAATGGACTCGGTTCAAGGGCAATGAGGAATAGACTCAGTTCAAGGGCAATGAGGAATGGACTCAGTCCAAGGGCAATGAGGAATGGGCTCAGTTCAAGGGCAATGAGGAATGGGCACAGTTCAAGGGCAATGAGGAATGGACTCGGTTCAAGGGCAATGAGGAATGGACTCCGTTCAAGGGCAATGAGGAATAGGCTCAGTTCAAGGGCAATGAGGAATGTACTCCGTTCAAGGGCAATGAGGAATGGGCACAGTTCGAGGGCAATGAGGAATGGACTCGGTTCAAGGGCAATGAGGAATGGACTCGGTTCAAGGGCAATGAGGAATGGACTCAGTTCAAGGGCAATGAGGAATGGGATCAGTTCAAGGTCAATGAGGAATGGGCACAGTTCAAGGGCAATGAGGAATGGGCTCAGTTCAAGGGCAATGAGGAATGAACTCAGTTCGAGGGCAGTGAGGAATGGAGTCAGTTCAAGGGCAATGAGGAATGGACTCAGTTCAAGGGCAATGAGGAATGGACTCGGTTCAAGGGCAATGAGGAATGATCAGTTCAAGGGCAATGAAGAATGCGCTCAGTTCAAGTGCAATGAGGAATATACTCGGTTCAAAGGCAATGAGGAATGGGCTCAGGTCAAGGGCAATGAGGAATGTACTCCGTTCAAGGGCAATGAGGAATGGGCACAGTTGAAGGGCAATGAGGAATGGACTCGGTTCAAAGGCAATGAGGAATGGACTCGGTTCAAGGGCAATGAGTAATGGACTCGGTCCAAGGGCAATGAGGAATGTACTCCGTTCAAGGGCAATGAGGAATGGACTCGGTTCAAGGGCAATTAGGAATGTACTCCGTTCAAGGGAAATGAGGAATGGGCACAGTTCAAGGGCAATGAGAAACGTACTCCGTTCAAGGGCAATGAGGAATGGGCTCAGTTCAAGGGCAATGAGGAATGTACTCCGTTCAAGGTAAATGAGGAATGGGCACAGTTCAAGGGCAATGAGGAATGGACTCGGTTCAAGGGCAGTGAGGAATGGACTTGATTCAAGGGCAATGAGGAATGGACTCAATTCAAGGGCAATGAGGAATGGGCACAGTTCAAGGGCAATGAGGAATGGGCTCAGTTCAAGGGCAAGGAGGAATGAACTCAGTTCGAGGGCAGTGAGGAATGGACTCAGTTCAAGGGCAATGAGGAATGGACTCGGTTCAAGGGTAATGAGGAATGGGCTCAGTTCAAGGGCAATGAGGAATGAACTCAGTTCGAGGGCAGTGAGGAATGGACTCAGTTCAAGGGCAATGAGGGATGGACTTGGTTCAAGGGCAATGAGGAATGGACTGAATTCAAGGGCAATGAGGAATGGGCACAGTTCAAGGGCAAGGAGGAATGAACTCAGTTCGAGGGCAGTGAGGAATGGACTCAGTTCAAGGGCAATGAGGAATGGACTCGGTTCAAGGGCAATGAGGAATGGACTCAGTTCAAGGGCAATGAGGAATGGGCTCGGTTCGAGGGCAATGAGAAATGGGCTCGGTTCAAGGGCAATGAGGATTGGGCTCGGTTCAAGGGCAATGAGGAATGAGCTCAGTTCAAGGGCAATGAGGAATGGGCTCAGTTCAAGGGCAATGAGGAATGGACTCGGTTCAAGGGCAATGAGGAATGGACTCCGTTCAAGGGCAATGAGGAATGGGCACAGTTCGAGGGCAATGAGGAATGGGCTCAGTTCAAGGTCAATGAGGAATGGGCACAGTTCAAGGGCAATGAGGAATGGGCTCAGTTCAAGGGCAATGAGGAATGAACTCAGTTCGAGGGCAGTGAGGAATGGAGTCAGTTCAAGGGCAATGAGGAATGGACTCAGTTCAAGGGCAATGAGGAATGGACTCGGTTCAAGGGCAATGAGGAATGATCAGTTCAAGGGCAACGAAGAATGCGCTCAGTTCAAGTGCAATGAGGAATATACTCGGTTCAAAGGCAATGAGGAATGGGCTCAGGTCAAGGGCAATGAGGAATGTACTCCGTTCAAGGGCAATGAGGAATGGGCACAGTTGAAGGGCAATGAGGAATGGACTCGGTTCAAAGGCAATGAGGAATGGACTCGGTTCAAGGGCAATGAGTAATGGACTCGGTCCAAGGGCAATGAGGAATGTACTCCGTTCAAGGGCAATGAGGAATGGACTCGGTTCAAGGGCAATGAGGAATGGACTCAGTTCAAGGGCAATGAGGAATGGGCTCGGTTCGAGGGCAATGAGAAATGGGCTCGGTTCAAGGGCAATGAGGAATGGACTCGGTACAAGGGCAATGAGGAATGGACTCAGTTCAAGGGCAATGAGGAATGGACTCGGTACAAGGGCAATGAGGAATGGACTCGGTACAAGGGCAATGAGGAACGGACTCGGTTCAAGGGCAATGAGGAATGGACTCGGTACAAGGGCAATGAGGAATGGGCACAGTTCAAGGGCAATGAGGAATGGGCTCAGTTGAAGGGCAATGAGGAACGGACTCGGTTCAAGGGCAATGAGGAATGGACTCAGTTCAAGGGCAATGAGGAATGGACTCAGTTCAAGGGCAATGAGGAATGGGCTCAGTTGCAGGGCAATGAGAAATGTGCTCAGTTCAAGGGCAATGAGGAATGGACTCGGTTCAAGGGCAATGAGGAATGATCAGTTCAAGGGCAATGAAGAATGCGCTCAGTTCAAGTGCAATGAGGAATATACTCGGTTCAAAGGCAATGAGGAATGGGCTCAGGTCAAGGGCAATGAGGAATGTACTCCGTTCAAGGGCAATGAGGAATGGGCACAGTTGAAGGGCAATGAGGAACGGACTCGGTTCAAAGGCAATGAGGAATGGACTCGGTTCAAGGGCAATGAGTAATGGACTCGGTCCAAGGGCAATGAGGAATGTACTCCGTTCAAGGGCAATGAGAAATGGACTCGGTTCAAGGGCAATGAGGAATGGACTCAGTTCAAGGGCAATGAGGAATGGGCTCGGTTCGAGGGCAATGAGAAATGGGCTCGGTTCAAGGGTAATGCGGAATGGACTCAGTACAAGGGCAATGAGGAATGGACTCAGTTCAAGGGCAATGAGGAATGGACTCGGTACACGGGCAATGAGGAATGGACTCGGTACAAGGGCAATGAGGAACGGACTCGGTTCAAGGGCAATGAGGAATGGACTCGGTACAAGGGCAATGAGGAATGGGCACAGTTCAAGGGCAATGAGGAATGGGCTCAGTTGAAGGGCAATGAGGAATGGACTCGGTTCAAGGGCAATGAGGAATGGACTCAGTTCAAGGGCAATGAGGAATGGACTCAGTCAAAGGGCAATGAGGAATGGGCTCAGTTGCAGGGCAATGAGAAATGTGCTCAGATCAAGGGCAATGAGGAATGGGCTCAGTTCAAGGGCAATGAGGAATGGACTCGGTTCAAGGGCAATGAGGAATGGACTCAGTTCAAGGGCAATGAGGAATGGAGTCAGTCCAAGGGCAATGAGGAATGGGCTCAGTTCAAGGTCAATGAGGAATGGGCACAGTTCAAGGGCAATGAGGAATGGACTCGGTTCAAGGGCAATGAGGAATGGACTCCGTTCAAGGGCAATGAGGAATGGGCTCAGTTCAAGGGCAATGAGGAATGTACTCCGTTCAAGGGCAATGAGGAATGGGCACAGTTGAAGGGCAATGAGGAATGGACTCGGTTCAAAGGCAATGAGGAATGGACTCGGTTCAAGGGCAATGAGTAATGGACTCGGTCCAAGGGCAATGAGGAATGTACTCCGTTCAAGGGCAATGAGGAATGGACTCGGTTCAAGGGCAATGAGGAATGGACTCAGTTCAAGGGCAATGAGGAATGGGCTCGGTTCGAGGGCAATGAGAAATGGGCTCGGTTCAAGGGCAATGAGGAATGGACTCGGTACAAGGGCAATGAGGAATGGACTCAGTTCAAGGGCAATGAGGAATGGACTCGGTACAAGGGCAATGAGGAATGGACTCGGTACAAGGGCAATGAGGAACGGACTCGGTTCAAGGGCAATGAGGAATGGACTCGGTACAAGGGCAATGAGGAATGGGCACAGTTCAAGGGCAATGAGGAATGGGCTCAGTTGAAGGGCAATGAGGAACGGACTCGGTTCAAGGGCAATGAGGAATGGACTCAGTTCAAGGGCAATGAGGAATGGACTCAGTTCAAGGGCAATGAGGAATGGGCTCAGTTGCAGTGCAATGAGAAATGTGCTCAGTTCAAGGGCAATGAGGAATGGACTCGGTTCAAGGGCAATGAGGAATGATCAGTTCAAGGGCAATGAAGAATGCGCTCAGTTCAAGTGCAATGAGGAATATACTCGGTTCAAAGGCAATGAGGAATGGGCTCAGGTCAAGGGCAATGAGGAATGTACTCCGTTCAAGGGCAATGAGGAATGGGCACAGTTGAAGGGCAATGAGGAACGGACTCGGTTCAAAGGCAATGAGGAATGGACTCGGTTCAAGGGCAATGAGTAATGGACTCGGTCCAAGGGCAATGAGGAATGTACTCCATTCAAGGGCAATGAGAAATGGACTCGGTTCAAGGGCAATGAGGAATGGACTCAGTTCAAGGGCAATGAGGAATGGGCTCGGTTCGAGGGCAATGAGAAATGGGCTCGGTTCAAGGGTAATGCGGAATGGACTCGGTACAAGGGCAATGAGGAATGGACTCAGTTCAAGGGCAATGAGGAATGGACTCGGTACACGGGCAATGAGGAATGGACTCGGTACAAGGGCAATGAGGAACGGACTCGGTTCAAGGGCAATGAGGAATGGACTCGGTACAAGGGCAATGAGGAATGGGCACAGTTCAAGGGCAATGATGAATGGGCTCAGTTGAAGGGCAATGAGGAATGGACTCGGTTCAAGGGCAATGAGGAATGGACTCAGTTCAAGGGCAATGAGGAATGGACTCAGTCAAAGGGCAATGAGGAATGGGCTCAGTTGCAGGGCAATGAGAAATGTGCTCAGATCAAGGGCAATGAGGAATGGGCTCAGTTCAAGGGCAATGAGGAATGGACTCGGTTCAAGGGCAATGAGGAATGGACTCAGTTCAAGGGCAATGAGGAATGGAGTCAGTCCAAGGGCAATGAGGAATGGGCTCAGTTCAAGGGCAATGAGGAATGGGCACAGTTCAAGGGCAATGAGGAATGGACTCGGTTCAAGGGCAATGAGGAATGGACTCCGTTCAAGGGCAATGAGGAATGGGCTCAGTTCAAGGGCAATGAGGAATGTACTCCGTTCAAGGGCAATGAGGAATGGGCACAGTTCGAGGGCAATGAGGAATGGACTCAGTTCAAGGGCAATGAGGAATGGACTCGGTTCAAGGGCAATGAGGAATGATCAGTTCAAGGGCAATGAAGAATGCGCTCAGTTCAAGTGCAATGAGGAATATACTCGGTTCAAAGGCAATGAGGAATGGGCTCAGGTCAAGGGCAATGAGGAATGTACTCCGTTCAAGGGCAATGAGGAATGGGCACAGTTGAAGGGCAATGAGGAATGGACTCGGTTCAAAGGCAATGAGGAATGGACTCGGTTCAAGGGCAATGAGTAATGGACTCGGTCCAAGGGCAATGAGGAATGTACTCCGTTCAAGGGCAATGAGGAATGGACTCGGTTCAAGGGCAATGAGGAATGGACTCAGTTCAAGGGCAATGAGGAATGGACTCGGTTCAAGGGCAATGAGGAATGGACTCAGTTCAAGGGCAATGAGGAATGGGCTCAGTTCAAGGTCAATGAGGAATGGGCACAGTTCAAGGGCAATGAGGAATGGGCTCAGTTCAAGGGCAATGAGGAATGAACTCAGTTCGAGGGCAGTGAGGAATGGAGTCAGTTCAAGGGCAATGAGGAATGGACTCAGTTCAAGGGCAATGAGGAATGGGCTCGGTTCAAGGGCAATGAGGAATGATCAGTTCAAGGGCAATGAAGAATGCGCTCAGTTCAAGTGCAATGAGGAATATATTCGGTTCAAAGGCAATGAGGAATGGGCTCAGGTCAAGGGCAATGAGGAATGTACTCCGTTCAAGGGCAATGAGAAATGGGCACAGTTGAAGGGCAATGAGGAATGGACTCGGTTCAAAGGCAATGAGGAATGGACTCGGTTCAAGTGCAATGAGTAATGGACTCGGTCCAAGGGCAATGAGGAATGTACTCCGTTCAAGGGCAATGAGGAATGGACTCGGTTCAAGGGCAATGAGGAATGGACTCAGTTCAAGGGCAATGAGGAATGGGCTCAGTTCAAGGGCAATGAGGAATGGGCTCGGTTCGAGGGCAATGAGAAATGGGCTCGGTTCAAGGGCAATGAGGAATGGACTCGGTACAAGGGCAATGAGGAATGGACTCAGTTCAAGGGCAATCAGGAATGGACTCGGTACAAGGGCAATGAGGAATGGACTCGGTACAAGGGCAATGACGAATGGGCTCGGTTCGAGGGCAATGAGAAATGGGCTCGGTTCAAGGGCAATGAGGAATGGACTCGGTACAAGGGCAATGAGGAATGGACTCAGTTCAAGGGCAATGAGGAATGGACTCGGTACAAGGGCAATGAGGAATGGACTCGGTACAAGGGCAATGAGGAACGGACTTGGTTCAAGGGCACTGAGGAATGGACTCAGTTCAAGGGCACTGAGGAATGGGCACAGTTCAAGGGCAATGAGGAATGGGCTCAGTTCAAGGGCAATGAGGAATGGACTTGGTTCAAGGGCAATGAGGAATGGGCTCAGTTCAAGGGCAATGAGGAATGCACTTGGTTCAAGGGCAATGAGGAATGGACTCAGTTCAAGGGCAATGAGGAATGGACTCAGTCCAAGGGCAATGAGGAATGGGCTCAGTTCCAGGGTCAATGAGGAATGGGCTCAGTGCAAGGGCAATGAGGAATGGAATCAGTTCAAGGGTCAAAGAGGAATGTACTCCGTTCAAGGGCAATGAGGAATGGGCTCCGTTCAAGGGCAATGAGGAATGGACTCGGTACAAGGGCAATGAGGTATGGACTTGGTTCAAGGGCACTGAGGAATGGACTCAGTTCAAGGGCAATGAGGAATGGACTTGGTTCAAGGGCACTGAGGAATGGACTCAGTTCAAGGGCACTGAGGAATGGGCACAGTTCAAGGGCAATGAGGAATGGGCTCAGTTCAAGGGCAATGAGGAATGGACTTGGTTCAAGGGCAATGAGGAATGGGCTCAGTTCAAGGGCAATGAGGAATGCACTTGGTTCAAGGGCAATGAGGAATGGACTCAGTTCAAGGGCAATGAGGAATGGACTCAGTCCAAGGGCAATGAGGAATGGGCTCAGTTCCAGGGCAATGAGAAATGGGCTCAGTTCAAGGGCAATGAGGAATGGGCACAGTTCAAGGGCAATGAGGAATGGGCTCAGTTCAAGGGCAATGAGGAATGGACGTTCAAGGGCAATGAGGAATGGACTCAGTTCAAGGGCAATGAGGAATGGACTCAGTCCAAGGGCAATCAGGAATGGGCTCAGTTCAAGGGCAATGAGGAATGGACTCAGTTCATGGGCAATGAGGAATGGACCCAGTTCAAGGGCAATGAGTAATGGGCTCAGTTCAAGGGCAATGAGGAATGGACTCAGTTCAAGGGTCAATGAGGAATGGGCTCAGTGCAAGGGCAATGAGGAATGGGCTCAGTTCAAGGGTCAAAGAGGAATGTACTCCGTTCAAGGGCAATGAGGAATGGGCACAGTTCAAGGGCAATGAGGAATGGACTCGGTTCAAGGGCAATGAGGAATGGACTCGGTTCAAGGGCAATGAGGAATGGACTCAGTTCAAGGGCAATGAGGAATGGTCTCAGTTCAAAGGCAATGAGGAATGGGCTCAGGTCAAGGGCAATGAGGAATGGACTCGGTTCAAGGGCAATGAGTAATGGACTCGGTCCAAGGGCAATGAGGAATGTACTCCGTTCAAGGGCAATGAGGAATGGACTCGGTTCAAGGGCAATGAGGAATGGACTCAGTTCAAGGGCAATGAGGAATGGGCTCAGTTCAAGGGCAATGAGGAATGGGCTCGGTTCGAGGGCAATGAGAAATGGGCTCGTTTCAAGGGCAATGAGGAATGGACTCGGTACAAGGGCAATGAGGAATGGACTCAGTTCAAGGGCAATGAGGAATGGACTCGGTACAAGGGCAATGAGGAATGGACTCGGTACAAGGGCAATGAGGAATGGGCTCGGTTCGAGGGCAATGAGAAATGGGTTCGGTTCAAGGGCAATGAGGAATGGACTCGGTACAAGGGCAATGAGGAATGGACTCAGTTCAAGGGCAATGAGGAATGGACTCGGTACAAGGGCAATGAGGAATGGACTCGGTACAAGGGCAATGAGGAACGGACTCGGTTCAAGGGCAATGAGGAATGGACTCGGTACAAGGGCAATGAGGAATGGGCACAGTTCAAGGGCAATGAGGAATGGGCTCAGTTGAAGGGCAATGAGGAATGGACTCGGTTCAAGGGCAATGAGGAATGGACTCAGTTCAAGGGCAATGAGGAATGGACTCAGTCAAAGGGCAATGAGGAATGGGCTCAGTTGCAGGGCAATGAGAAATGTGCTCAGATCAAGGGCAATGAGGAATGGGCTCAGTTCAAGGGCAATGAGGAATGGACTCGGTTCAAGGGCAATGAGCAATGGACTCAGTTCAAGGGCAATGAGGAATGGACTCAGTCCAAGGGCAATGAGGAATGGGCTCAGTTCAAGGGCAATGAGGAATGGACTCGGTACAAGGGCAATGAGGAATGGACTTGGTTCAAGGGCACTGATGAATGGACTCAGTTCAAGGGCAATGAGGAATGGGCACAGTTCAAGGGCAATGAGGAATGGGCTCAGTTCAAGGGCAATGAGGAATGGACTTGGTTCAAGGGCAATGAGGAATGGGCTCAGTTCAAGGGCAATGAGGAATGGACTTGGTTCAAGGGCAATGAGGAATGGACTCAGTTCAAGGGCAATGAGGAATGGACTCAGTCCAAGGGCAATGAGGAATGGGCTCAGTTCCAGGGCAATGAGAAATGGGCTCAGTTCAAGGGCAATGAGGAATGGGCACAGTTCAAGGGCAATGAGGAATGGGCTCAGTTCAAGGGCAATGAGGAATGGACTTGGTTCAAGGGCAATGAGGAATGGACTCAGTTCAAGGGCAATGAGGAATGGACTCAGTCCAAGGGCAATCAGGAATGGGCTCAGTTCAAGGGCAATGAGGAATGGACTCAGTTCATGGGCAATGAGGAATGGACCCAGTTCAAGGGCAATGAGTAATGGGCTCAGTTCAAGGGCAATGAGGAATGGACTCAGTTCAAGGGTCAATGAGGAATGGGCTCAGTGCAAGGGCAATGAGGAATGGAATCAGTTCAAGGGTCAAAGAGGAATGTACTCCGTTCAAGGGCAATGAGGAATGGGCTACGTTCAAGGGCAATGAGGAATGGAATCGGTACAAGGGCAATGAGGAATGGACTAGGTTCAAGGGCACTGAGGAATGGACTCAGTTCAAGGGCAATGAGGAATGGACTTGGTTCAAGGGCACTGAGGAATGGACTCAGTTCAAGGGCACTGAGGAATGGGCACAGTTCAAGGGCAATGAGGAATGGGCTCAGTTCAAGGGCAATGAGGTATGGACTTGGTTCAAGGGCAATGAGGAATGGGCTCAGTTCAAGGGCAATGAGGAATGCACTTGGTTCAAGGGCAATGAGGAATGGACTTGGTTCAAGGGCACTGAGGAATGGACTCAGTCCAAGGGCAATGAGGAATGGGCTCAGTTCCAGGGCAATGAGAAATGGGCTCAGTTCAAGGGCAATGAGGAATGGGCACAGTTCAAGGGCAATGAGGAATGGGCTCAGTTCAAGGGCAATGAGGAATGGACGTTCAAGGGCAATGAGGAATGGACTCAGTTCAAGGGCAATGAGGAATGGACTCAGTCCAAGGGCAATCAGGAATGGGCTCAGTTCAAGGGCAATGAGGAATGGACTCAGTTCATGGGCAATGAGGAATGGACCCAGTTCAAGGGCAATGAGTAATGGGCTCAGTTCAAGGGCAATGAGGAATGGACTCAGTTCAAGGGTCAATGAGGAATGGGCTCAGTGCAAGGGCAATGAGGAATGGACTCAGTTCAAGGGTCAAAGAGGAATGTACTCCGTTCAAGGGCAATGAGGAATGGGCACAGTTCAAGGGCAATGAGGAATGGACTCGGTTCAAGGGCAATGAGGAATGGACTCGGTTCAAGGGCAATGAGGAATGGACTCAGTTCAAGGGCAACGAGGAATGGTCTCAGTTCAAGGGCAATGAGGAATGGGCTCAGGTCAAGGGCAATGAGGAATGGACTCAGTTCAAGGGCAATGAGGAATGTACTCCGTTCAAGGGCAATGAGGAATGGGCACAGTTCAAGGGCAATGAGGAATGGACTCGGTTCAAGGGCAATGAGGAATGGGCTCAGTTCAAGGGCAATGAGGAATGTAGTCCGTTCAAGGGCAATGAGGAATGGACTCGGTTCAAGGGCAATGAGGAATGGACTCAGTTCAAAGGCAATGAGGAATGGACTCGGTTCAAGGGCAATGAGGAATGGACTCAGTTCAAGGGCAATGAGGAATGGACTCAGTCAAAGGGCAATGAGGAATGGGCTCAGTTGCAGGGCAATGAGAAATGTGCTCAGATCAAGGGCAATGAGGAATGGGCTCAGTTCAAGGGCAATGAGGAATGGACTCGGTTCAAGGGCAATGAGCAATGGACTCAGTTCAAGGGCAATGAGGAATGGACTCAGTCCAAGGGCAATGAGGAATGGGCTCAGTTCAAGGGCAATGAGGAATGGACTCGGTACAAGGGCAATGAGGAATGGACTTGGTTCAAGGGCACTGAGGAATGGACTCAGTTCAAGGGCAATGAGGAATGGGCACAGTTCAAGGGCAATGAGGAATGGGCTCAGTTCAAGGGCAATGAGGAATGGACTTGGTTCAAGGGCAATGAGGAATGGGCTCAGTTCAAGGGCAATGAGGAATGGACTTGGTTCAAGGGCAATGAGGAATGGACTCAGTTCAAGGGCAATGAGGAATGGACTCAGTCCAAGGGCAATGAGGAATGGGCTCAGTTCCAGGGCAATGAGAAATGGGCTCAGTTCAAGGGCAATGAGGAATGGGCACAGTTCAAGGGCAATGAGGAATGGGCTCAGTTCAAGGGCAATGAGGAATGGACTTGGTTCAAGGGCAATGAGGAATGGACTCAGTTCAAGGGCAATGAGGAATGGACTCAGTCCAAGGGCAATCAGGAATGGGCTCAGTTCAAGGGCAATGAGGAATGGACTCAGTTCATGGGCAATGAGGAATGGACCCAGTTCAAGGGCAATGAGTAATGGGCTCAGTTCAAGGGCAATGAGGAATGGACTCAGTTCAAGGGTCAATGAGGAATGGGCTCAGTGCAAGGGCAATGAGGAATGGAATCAGTTCAAGGGTCAAAGAGGAATGTACTCCGTTCAAGGGCAATGAGGAATGGGCTCCGTTCAAGGGCAATGAGGAATGGACTCGGTACAAGGGCAATGAGAAATGGACTTGGTTCAAGGGCACTGAGGAATGGACTCAGTTCAAGGGCAATGAGGAATGGACTTGGTTCAAGGGCAATGAGGAATGGGCTCAGTTTAAGGGCAATGAGGAATGGGCTCAGTTCCTGGGCAATGAGAAATGGGCTCAGTTCAAGGGCAATGAGGAATGCACTTGGTTCAAGGGCAATGAGGAATGGACTCAGTTCAAGGGCAATGAGGAATGGACTCAGTCCAAGGGCAATGAGGAATGGGCTCAGTTCCAGGGCAATGAGAAATGGGCTCAGTTCAAGGGCAATGAGGAATGGGCACAGTTCAAGGGCAATGAGGAATGGGCTCAGTTCAAGGGCAATGAGGAATGGACGTTCAAGGGCAATGAGGAATGGACTCAGTTCAAGGGCAATGAGGAATGGACTCAGTCCAAGGGCAATCAGGAATGGGCTCAGTTCAAGGGCAATGATGAATGGACTCAGTTCATGGGCAATGAGGAATGGACCCAGTTCAAGGGCAATGAGTAATGGGCTCAGTTCAAGGGCAATGAGGAATGGACTCAGTTCAAGGGTCAATGAGGAATGGGCTCAGTGCAAGGGCAATGAGGAATGGAATCAGTTCAAGGGTCAAAGAGGAATGTACTCCGTTCAAGGGCAATGAGGAATGGGCACAGTTCAAGGGCAATGAGGAATGGACTCGGTTCAAGGGCAATGAGGAATGGACTCGGTTCAAGGGCAATGAGGAATGGACTCAGTTCAAGGGCAATGAGGAATGGTCTCAGTTCAAGGGCAATGAGGAATGGGCTCAGGTCAAGGGCAATGAGGAATGGACTCAGTTCAAGGGCAATGAGGAATGTACTCCGTTCAAGGGCAATGAGGAATGGGCACAGTTCAAGGGCAATGAGGAATGGACTCGGTTCAAGGGCAATGAGGAATGGGCTCAGTTCAAGGGCAATGAGGAATGTACTCCGTTCAAGGGCAATGAGGAATGGACTCGGTTCAAGGGCAATGAGGAATGGACTCAGTTCAAAGGCAATGAGGAATGGACTCGGTTCAAAGGCAATGAGTAATGGACTCGGTTCAAGGGCAATGAGGAATGTACTCCGTTCAAGGGCAATGAGGAATGGACTCGGTTCAAGGGCAATGAGGAATGGACTCAGTTCAAGGGCAATGAGGAATGGGCTCGGTTCGAGGGCAATGAGAAATGGGCTCGGTTCAAGGGCAATGAGGAATGGACTCGGTACAAGGGCAATGAGGAAAGGACTCAGTTCAAGGGCAATGAGGAATGGACTCGGTACAAGGGCAATGAGGAATGGACTCGGTACAAGGGCAATGAGGAATGGACTCAGTTGCAGGGCAATGAGAAATGTGCTCAGATCAAGGGCAATGAGGAATGGGCTCAGTTCAAGGGCAATGAGGAATGGACTCGGTTCAAGGGCAATGAGGAATGGACTCAGTTCAAGGGCAATGAGGAATGGAGTCAGTCCAAGGGCAATGAGGAATGGGCTCAGTTCAAGGGCAATGAGGAATGGGCACAGTTCAAGGGCAATGAGGAATGGACTCGGTTCAAGGGCAATGAGGAATGGACTCCGTTCAAGGGCAATGAGGAATGGGCTCAGTTCAAGGGCAATGAGGAATGTACTCCGTTCAAGGGCAATGAGGAATGGGCACAGTTCGAGGGCAATGAGGAATGGACTCAGTTCAAGGGCAATGAGGAATGGACTCGGTTCAAGGGCAATGAGGAATGATCAGTTCAAGGGCAATGAAGAATGCGCTCAGTTCAAGTGCAATGAGGAATATACTCGGTTCAAAGGCAATGAGGAATGGGCTCAGGTCAAGGGCAATGAGGAATGTACTCCGTTCAAGGGCAATGAGGAATGGGCACAGTTGAAGGGCAATGAGGAATGGACTCGGTTCAAAGGCAATGAGGAATGGACTCGGTTCAAGGGCAATGAGTAATGGACTCGGTCCAAGGGCAATGAGGAATGTACTCCGTTCAAGGGCAATGAGGAATGGACTCGGTTCAAGGGCAATGAGGAATGGACTCAGTTCAAGGGCAATGAGGAATGGACTCGGTTCAAGGGCAATGAGGAATGGACTCAGTTCAAGGGCAATGAGGAATGGGCTCAGTTCAAGGTCAATGAGGAATGGGCACAGTTCAAGGGCAATGAGGAATGGGCTCAGTTCAAGGGCAATGAGGAATGAACTCAGTTCGAGGGCAGTGAGGAATGGAGTCAGTTCAAGGGCAATGAGGAATGGACTCAGTTCAAGGGCAATGAGGAATGGGCTCGGTTCAAGGGCAATGAGGAATGATCAGTTCAAGGGCAATGAAGAATGCGCTCAGTTCAAGTGCAATGAGGAATATATTCGGTTCAAAGGCAATGAGGAATGGGCTCAGGTCAAGGGCAATGAGGAATGTACTCCGTTCAAGGGCAATGAGAAATGGGCACAGTTGAAGGGCAATGAGGAATGGACTCGGTTCAAAGGCAATGAGGAATGGACTCGGTTCAAGTGCAATGAGTAATGGACTCGGTCCAAGGGCAATGAGGAATGTACTCCGTTCAAGGGCAATGAGGAATGGACTCGGTTCAAGGGCAATGAGGAATGGACTCAGTTCAAGGGCAATGAGGAATGGGCTCAGTTCAAGGGCAATGAGGAATGGGCTCGGTTCGAGGGCAATGAGAAATGGGCTCGGTTCAAGGGCAATGAGGAATGGACTCGGTACAAGGGCAATGAGGAATGGACTCAGTTCAAGGGCAATCAGGAATGGACTCGGTACAAGGGCAATGAGGAATGGACTCGGTACAAGGGCAATGACGAATGGGCTCGGTTCGAGGGCAATGAGAAATGGGCTCGGTTCAAGGGCAATGAGGAATGGACTCGGTACAAGGGCAATGAGGAATGGACTCAGTTCAAGGGCAATGAGGAATGGACTCGGTACAAGGGCAATGAGGAATGGACTCGGTACAAGGGCAATGAGGAACGGACTTGGTTCAAGGGCACTGAGGAATGGACTCAGTTCAAGGGCACTGAGGAATGGGCACAGTTCAAGGGCAATGAGGAATGGGCTCAGTTCAAGGGCAATGAGGAATGGACTTGGTTCAAGGGCAATGAGGAATGGGCTCAGTTCAAGGGCAATGAGGAATGCACTTGGTTCAAGGGCAATGAGGAATGGACTCAGTTCAAGGGCAATGAGGAATGGACTCAGTCCAAGGGCAATGAGGAATGGGCTCAGTTCCAGGGTCAATGAGGAATGGGCTCAGTGCAAGGGCAATGAGGAATGGAATCAGTTCAAGGGTCAAAGAGGAATGTACTCCGTTCAAGGGCAATGAGGAATGGGCTCCGTTCAAGGGCAATGAGGAATGGACTCGGTACAAGGGCAATGAGGTATGGACTTGGTTCAAGGGCACTGAGGAATGGACTCAGTTCAAGGGCAATGAGGAATGGACTTGGTTCAAGGGCACTGAGGAATGGACTCAGTTCAAGGGCACTGAGGAATGGGCACAGTTCAAGGGCAATGAGGAATGGGCTCAGTTCAAGGGCAATGAGGAATGGACTTGGTTCAAGGGCAATGAGGAATGGGCTCAGTTCAAGGGCAATGAGGAATGCACTTGGTTCAAGGGCAATGAGGAATGGACTCAGTTCAAGGGCAATGAGGAATGGACTCAGTCCAAGGGCAATGAGGAATGGGCTCAGTTCCAGGGCAATGAGAAATGGGCTCAGTTCAAGGGCAATGAGGAATGGGCACAGTTCAAGGGCAATGAGGAATGGGCTCAGTTCAAGGGCAATGAGGAATGGACGTTCAAGGGCAATGAGGAATGGACTCAGTTCAAGGGCAATGAGGAATGGACTCAGTCCAAGGGCAATCAGGAATGGGCTCAGTTCAAGGGCAATGAGGAATGGACTCAGTTCATGGGCAATGAGGAATGGACCCAGTTCAAGGGCAATGAGTAATGGGCTCAGTTCAAGGGCAATGAGGAATGGACTCAGTTCAAGGGTCAATGAGGAATGGGCTCAGTGCAAGGGCAATGAGGAATGGGCTCAGTTCAAGGGTCAAAGAGGAATGTACTCCGTTCAAGGGCAATGAGGAATGGGCACAGTTCAAGGGCAATGAGGAATGGACTCGGTTCAAGGGCAATGAGGAATGGACTCGGTTCAAGGGCAATGAGGAATGGACTCAGTTCAAGGGCAATGAGGAATGGTCTCAGTTCAAAGGCAATGAGGAATGGGCTCAGGTCAAGGGCAATGAGGAATGGACTCGGTTCAAGGGCAATGAGTAATGGACTCGGTCCAAGGGCAATGAGGAATGTACTCCGTTCAAGGGCAATGAGGAATGGACTCGGTTCAAGGGCAATGAGGAATGGACTCAGTTCAAGGGCAATGAGGAATGGGCTCAGTTCAAGGGCAATGAGGAATGGGCTCGGTTCGAGGGCAATGAGAAATGGGCTCGTTTCAAGGGCAATGAGGAATGGACTCGGTACAAGGGCAATGAGGAATGGACTCAGTTCAAGGGCAATGAGGAATGGACTCGGTACAAGGGCAATGAGGAATGGACTCGGTACAAGGGCAATGAGGAATGGGCTCGGTTCGAGGGCAATGAGAAATGGGTTCGGTTCAAGGGCAATGAGGAATGGACTCGGTACAAGGGCAATGAGGAATGGACTCAGTTCAAGGGCAATGAGGAATGGACTCGGTACAAGGGCAATGAGGAATGGACTCGGTACAAGGGCAATGAGGAACGGACTCGGTTCAAGGGCAATGAGGAATGGACTCGGTACAAGGGCAATGAGGAATGGGCACAGTTCAAGGGCAATGAGGAATGGGCTCAGTTGAAGGGCAATGAGGAATGGACTCGGTTCAAGGGCAATGAGGAATGGACTCAGTTCAAGGGCAATGAGGAATGGACTCAGTCAAAGGGCAATGAGGAATGGGCTCAGTTGCAGGGCAATGAGAAATGTGCTCAGATCAAGGGCAATGAGGAATGGGCTCAGTTCAAGGGCAATGAGGAATGGACTCGGTTCAAGGGCAATGAGCAATGGACTCAGTTCAAGGGCAATGAGGAATGGACTCAGTCCAAGGGCAATGAGGAATGGGCTCAGTTCAAGGGCAATGAGGAATGGACTCGGTACAAGGGCAATGAGGAATGGACTTGGTTCAAGGGCACTGATGAATGGACTCAGTTCAAGGGCAATGAGGAATGGGCACAGTTCAAGGGCAATGAGGAATGGGCTCAGTTCAAGGGCAATGAGGAATGGACTTGGTTCAAGGGCAATGAGGAATGGGCTCAGTTCAAGGGCAATGAGGAATGGACTTGGTTCAAGGGCAATGAGGAATGGACTCAGTTCAAGGGCAATGAGGAATGGACTCAGTCCAAGGGCAATGAGGAATGGGCTCAGTTCCAGGGCAATGAGAAATGGGCTCAGTTCAAGGGCAATGAGGAATGGGCACAGTTCAAGGGCAATGAGGAATGGGCTCAGTTCAAGGGCAATGAGGAATGGACTTGGTTCAAGGGCAATGAGGAATGGACTCAGTTCAAGGGCAATGAGGAATGGACTCAGTCCAAGGGCAATCAGGAATGGGCTCAGTTCAAGGGCAATGAGGAATGGACTCAGTTCATGGGCAATGAGGAATGGACCCAGTTCAAGGGCAATGAGTAATGGGCTCAGTTCAAGGGCAATGAGGAATGGACTCAGTTCAAGGGTCAATGAGGAATGGGCTCAGTGCAAGGGCAATGAGGAATGGAATCAGTTCAAGGGTCAAAGAGGAATGTACTCCGTTCAAGGGCAATGAGGAATGGGCTACGTTCAAGGGCAATGAGGAATGGAATCGGTACAAGGGCAATGAGGAATGGACTAGGTTCAAGGGCACTGAGGAATGGACTCAGTTCAAGGGCAATGAGGAATGGACTTGGTTCAAGGGCACTGAGGAATGGACTCAGTTCAAGGGCACTGAGGAATGGGCACAGTTCAAGGGCAATGAGGAATGGGCTCAGTTCAAGGGCAATGAGGTATGGACTTGGTTCAAGGGCAATGAGGAATGGGCTCAGTTCAAGGGCAATGAGGAATGCACTTGGTTCAAGGGCAATGAGGAATGGACTTGGTTCAAGGGCACTGAGGAATGGACTCAGTCCAAGGGCAATGAGGAATGGGCTCAGTTCCAGGGCAATGAGAAATGGGCTCAGTTCAAGGGCAATGAGGAATGGGCACAGTTCAAGGGCAATGAGGAATGGGCTCAGTTCAAGGGCAATGAGGAATGGACGTTCAAGGGCAATGAGGAATGGACTCAGTTCAAGGGCAATGAGGAATGGACTCAGTCCAAGGGCAATCAGGAATGGGCTCAGTTCAAGGGCAATGAGGAATGGACTCAGTTCATGGGCAATGAGGAATGGACCCAGTTCAAGGGCAATGAGTAATGGGCTCAGTTCAAGGGCAATGAGGAATGGACTCAGTTCAAGGGTCAATGAGGAATGGGCTCAGTGCAAGGGCAATGAGGAATGGACTCAGTTCAAGGGTCAAAGAGGAATGTACTCCGTTCAAGGGCAATGAGGAATGGGCACAGTTCAAGGGCAATGAGGAATGGGCTCGGTTCGAGGGCAATGAGGAATGGGCTCAGTTCAAGGGCAATGAGGAATGAGCTCGGTTCAAGGGCAATGAGGAATGGGCTCGGTTCAAGGGCAATGAGGAATGGGCTCAGTTCAAGCGCAATGAGGAATGAACTCGGTTCAACGGCAATGAGGAATGGGCTCAGTTCAAGGGCAATGAGGAATGGGCACAGTTCAAGGGCAATGAGGAATGGACTCGGTTCAAGGGCAATGAGGAATGGACTCGGTTCAAGGGCAATGAGGAATGGACTCAGTTCAAGGGCAACGAGGAATGGTCTCAGTTCAAGGGCAATGAGGAATGGGCTCAGGTCAAGGGCAATGAGGAATGGACTCAGTTCAAGGGCAATGAGGAATGTACTCCGTTCAAGGGCAATGAGGAATGGGCACAGTTCAAGGGCAATGAGGAATGGACTCGGTTCAAGGGCAATGAGGAATGGGCTCAGTTCAAGGGCAATGAGGAATGTAGTCCGTTCAAGGGCAATGAGGAATGGACTCGGTTCAAGGGCAATGAGGAATGGACTCAGTTCAAAGGCAATGAGGAATGGACTCGGTTCAAGGGCAATGAGGAATGGACTCAGTTCAAGGGCAATGAGGAATGGACTCAGTCAAAGGGCAATGAGGAATGGGCTCAGTTGCAGGGCAATGAGAAATGTGCTCAGATCAAGGGCAATGAGGAATGGGCTCAGTTCAAGGGCAATGAGGAATGGACTCGGTTCAAGGGCAATGAGCAATGGACTCAGTTCAAGGGCAATGAGGAATGGACTCAGTCCAAGGGCAATGAGGAATGGGCTCAGTTCAAGGGCAATGAGGAATGGACTCGGTACAAGGGCAATGAGGAATGGACTTGGTTCAAGGGCACTGAGGAATGGACTCAGTTCAAGGGCAATGAGGAATGGGCACAGTTCAAGGGCAATGAGGAATGGGCTCAGTTCAAGGGCAATGAGGAATGGACTTGGTTCAAGGGCAATGAGGAATGGGCTCAGTTCAAGGGCAATGAGGAATGGACTTGGTTCAAGGGCAATGAGGAATGGACTCAGTTCAAGGGCAATGAGGAATGGACTCAGTCCAAGGGCAATGAGGAATGGGCTCAGTTCCAGGGCAATGAGAAATGGGCTCAGTTCAAGGGCAATGAGGAATGGGCACAGTTCAAGGGCAATGAGGAATGGGCTCAGTTCAAGGGCAATGAGGAATGGACTTGGTTCAAGGGCAATGAGGAATGGACTCAGTTCAAGGGCAATGAGGAATGGACTCAGTCCAAGGGCAATCAGGAATGGGCTCAGTTCAAGGGCAATGAGGAATGGACTCAGTTCATGGGCAATGAGGAATGGACCCAGTTCAAGGGCAATGAGTAATGGGCTCAGTTCAAGGGCAATGAGGAATGGACTCAGTTCAAGGGTCAATGAGGAATGGGCTCAGTGCAAGGGCAATGAGGAATGGAATCAGTTCAAGGGTCAAAGAGGAATGTACTCCGTTCAAGGGCAATGAGGAATGGGCTCCGTTCAAGGGCAATGAGGAATGGACTCGGTACAAGGGCAATGAGAAATGGACTTGGTTCAAGGGCACTGAGGAATGGACTCAGTTCAAGGGCAATGAGGAATGGACTTGGTTCAAGGGCAATGAGGAATGGGCTCAGTTCAAGGGCAATGAGGAATGGGCTCAGTTCCTGGGCAATGAGAAATGGGCTCAGTTCAAGGGCAATGAGGAATGCACTTGGTTCAAGGGCAATGAGGAATGGACTCAGTTCAAGGGCAATGAGGAATGGACTCAGTCCAAGGGCAATGAGGAATGGGCTCAGTTCCAGGGCAATGAGAAATGGGCTCAGTTCAAGGGCAATGAGGAATGGGCACAGTTCAAGGGCAATGAGGAATGGGCTCAGTTCAAGGGCAATGAGGAATGGACGTTCAAGGGCAATGAGGAATGGACTCAGTTCAAGGGCAATGAGGAATGGACTCAGTCCAAGGGCAATCAGGAATGGGCTCAGTTCAAGGGCAATGATGAATGGACTCAGTTCATGGGCAATGAGGAATGGACCCAGTTCAAGGGCAATGAGTAATGGGCTCAGTTCAAGGGCAATGAGGAATGGGCACAGTTCAAGGGCAATGAGGAATGGACTCGGTTCAAGGGCAATGAGGAATGGACTCGGTTCAAGGGCAATGAGGAATGGACTCAGTTCAAGGGCAACGAGGAATGGTCTCAGTTCAAGGGCAATGAGGAATGGGCTCAGGTCAAGGGCAATGAGGAATGGACTCAGTTCAAGGGCAATGAGGAATGTACTCCGTTCAAGGGCAATGAGGAATGGGCACAGTTCAAGGGCAATGAGGAATGGACTCGGTTCAAGGGCAATGAGGAATGGGCTCAGTTCAAGGGCAATGAGGAATGTAGTCCGTTCAAGGGCAATGAGGAATGGACTCGGTTCAAGGGCAATGAGGAATGGACTCAGTTCAAAGGCAATGAGGAATGGACTCGGTTCAAGGGCAATGAGGAATGGACTCAGTTCAAGGGCAATGAGGAATGGACTCAGTCAAAGGGCAATGAGGAATGGGCTCAGTTGCAGGGCAATGAGAAATGTGCTCAGATCAAGGGCAATGAGGAATGGGCTCAGTTCAAGGGCAATGAGGAATGGACTCGGTTCAAGGGCAATGAGCAATGGACTCAGTTCAAGGGCAATGAGGAATGGACTCAGTCCAAGGGCAATGAGGAATGGGCTCAGTTCAAGGGCAATGAGGAATGGACTCGGTACAAGGGCAATGAGGAATGGACTTGGTTCAAGGGCACTGAGGAATGGACTCAGTTCAAGGGCAATGAGGAATGGGCACAGTTCAAGGGCAATGAGGAATGGGCTCAGTTCAAGGGCAATGAGGAATGGACTTGGTTCAAGGGCAATGAGGAATGGGCTCAGTTCAAGGGCAATGAGGAATGGACTTGGTTCAAGGGCAATGAGGAATGGACTCAGTTCAAGGGCAATGAGGAATGGACTCAGTCCAAGGGCAATGAGGAATGGGCTCAGTTCCAGGGCAATGAGAAATGGGCTCAGTTCAAGGGCAATGAGGAATGGGCACAGTTCAAGGGCAATGAGGAATGGGCTCAGTTCAAGGGCAATGAGGAATGGACTTGGTTCAAGGGCAATGAGGAATGGACTCAGTTCAAGGGCAATGAGGAATGGACTCAGTCCAAGGGCAATCAGGAATGGGCTCAGTTCAAGGGCAATGAGGAATGGACTCAGTTCATGGGCAATGAGGAATGGACCCAGTTCAAGGGCAATGAGTAATGGGCTCAGTTCAAGGGCAATGAGGAATGGACTCAGTTCAAGGGTCAATGAGGAATGGGCTCAGTGCAAGGGCAATGAGGAATGGAATCAGTTCAAGGGTCAAAGAGGAATGTACTCCGTTCAAGGGCAATGAGGAATGGGCTCCGTTCAAGGGCAATGAGGAATGGACTCGGTACAAGGGCAATGAGAAATGGACTTGGTTCAAGGGCACTGAGGAATGGACTCAGTTCAAGGGCAATGAGGAATGGACTTGGTTCAAGGGCAATGAGGAATGGGCTCAGTTCAAGGGCAATGAGGAATGGGCTCAGTTCCTGGGCAATGAGAAATGGGCTCAGTTCAAGGGCAATGAGGAATGCACTTGGTTCAAGGGCAATGAGGAATGGACTCAGTTCAAGGGCAATGAGGAATGGACTCAGTCCAAGGGCAATGAGGAATGGGCTCAGTTCCAGGGCAATGAGAAATGGGCTCAGTTCAAGGGCAATGAGGAATGGGCACAGTTCAAGGGCAATGAGGAATGGGCTCAGTTCAAGGGCAATGAGGAATGGACGTTCAAGGGCAATGAGGAATGGACTCAGTTCAAGGGCAATGAGGAATGGACTCAGTCCAAGGGCAATCAGGAATGGGCTCAGTTCAAGGGCAATGATGAATGGACTCAGTTCATGGGCAATGAGGAATGGACCCAGTTCAAGGGCAATGAGTAATGGGCTCAGTTCAAGGGCAATGAGGAATGGACTCAGTTCAAGGGTCAATGAGGAATGGGCTCAGTGCAAGGGCAATGAGGAATGGAATCAGTTCAAGGGTCAAAGAGGAATGTACTCCGTTCAAGGGCAATGAGGAATGGGCACAGTTCAAGGGCAATGAGGAATGGACTCGGTTCAAGGGCAATGAGGAATGGACTCGGTTCAAGGGCAATGAGGAATGGACTCAGTTCAAGGGCAATGAGGAATGGTCTCAGTTCAAGGGCAATGAGGAATGGGCTCAGGTCAAGGGCAATGAGGAATGGACTCAGTTCAAGGGCAATGAGGAATGTACTCCGTTCAAGGGCAATGAGGAATGGGCACAGTTCAAGGGCAATGAGGAATGGACTCGGTTCAAGGGCAATGAGGAATGGGCTCAGTTCAAGGGCAATGAGGAATGTACTCCGTTCAAGGGCAATGAGGAATGGACTCGGTTCAAGGGCAATGAGGAATGGACTCAGTTCAAAGGCAATGAGGAATGGACTCGGTTCAAAGGCAATGAGTAATGGACTCGGTTCAAGGGCAATGAGGAATGTACTCCGTTCAAGGGCAATGAGGAATGGACTCGGTTCAAGGGCAATGAGGAATGGACTCAGTTCAAGGGCAATGAGGAATGGGCTCGGTTCGAGGGCAATGAGAAATGGGCTCGGTTCAAGGGCAATGAGGAATGGACTCGGTACAAGGGCAATGAGGAAAGGACTCAGTTCAAGGGCAATGAGGAATGGACTCGGTACAAGGGCAATGAGGAATGGACTCGGTACAAGGGCAATGAGGAATGGACTCGGTTCAAGGGAAATGAGGAATGGACTCGGTACAAGGGCAATGAGGAATGGGCACAGTTCAAGGGCAATGAGGAATGGGCTCAGTTGAAGGCCAATGAGGAATGGACTCGGTTCAAGGGCAATGAGGAATGGACTCAGTTCAAGGGCAATGAGGAATGGACTCAGTCCAAGGGCAATGAGGAATGGGCTCAGTTGCAGGGCAATGAGAAATGGGCTCAGATCAAGGGCAATGAGGAATGGGCTCATTTCAAGGGCAATGAGGAATGGACTCGGTTCAAGGGCAATGATGAATGGACTCAGTTCAAGGGCAATGAGGAATGGACTCAGTCCAAGGGCAATGAGGAATGGACTCAGTTCAAGGGCAATGAGGAATAGACTCGGTACAAGGGCAATGAGGAACAGGCACAGTTCAAGGGCAATGAGGAATGGGCTCAGTTCAAGGGCAATGAGGAATGGACTTGGTTCAAGGGCAATGAGGAATGGACTCAGTTCAAGGGCAATGAGGAATGGGCTCAGTTCAAGTGCAATGAGGAATGGGCTCAGTTCAAGGGCAATGAGGAATGGG